>NC_133787.1:40653972-40721384 GCF_003597395.2 Chelonoidis abingdonii | reverse complement strand
AGCTCTCATCTCGTGTCCCTGCGCCGCAGGCTGGGGTTGGCTCCTTCCCCAGTCCCATACAGTGAGCTTTTCTCTTGAAGTTCTGCCAGCCCACTGCTCGTTCTCCCAGACTTCCCATGCGATGGATCCCACCTCGTTCTGTTTCCCGAGCCCAAGCGGCGCTTCCATGGTGCTGAGCTTTTCTGTTCTGCCAAACCTTTAGTGTCCTACACATTCAGGTACTCAGATAACATCATCGGACTCCCTCACTGTCACTTGGAGTAGGAATAGCTCAACTGCCAAACGTGATGGGCTGGCGACACTCAATTAGCAAAGTTCCTCAGTTGCTCGCGGTCCATTTCCACCGAAACTCATGTACACAGAAACCATGGGAGACTCACGATGGCACCAAAGTGTGGACGGCAAAACTGTGACTGCTGGGATGTGAAGTTTGATCACCCGGGGCGTTGGGTTCGGAAGCGAAATGACCCGCACCCTTCCGTCCCCTTCCCACAACACGGTGCAAAATGGGACGAGGTGCTCTGTGATAGCTGCCCCATGCACGACCCCAACAGCCTGCAAATGAATTCCAACCTGCCAGCAGCTGGTAGCTGTCTGTGGCACACTCAGCGCTTCCTACACAGCTGTTACGAAGACCGCTGTACAATTCCAGCGCTGTACGCTGCAAGTTAGCCAAGCCCCTTGGCGGGGCTGTGTCGCTAGCGGGGTGGCTGGGCTGGAGTGCTTCCCCTGGTGCCCCCCGTCTACTTTGCGGGCAGCCCTCCCACATTGCCTCCCCCAGCTCACTCCACCTCTTCCCTGAGGGGGCCTTTTTAGGTGCCCCACCACTAGGTGCCCTAGGGCGGCCGCCTAGTTTGCCTAAATAGGTTGCACCGGCCCTTGCGACAGAAGTCTGAGGAAGGTGTCACAGGACATCGCTTCTACACTTAGACTAACAGTCCCCTCTGCCTATCTTCTCAGAGCAGATGCTGTTCTTCCTGAAGCGCTGCGTAGTGATGGAACGCTGTAGCACGACCTGCTGCCTGAAGCCGCCAACCTATGCACACACACTTGGCCTCAATGTCTGGACACCCAGCTGAACCACAACGTCCCGGGAGTGGCAACGTTCCCATCTCGCATCCTCTGGTCCAGCCTGGAGGGGCTTTAGGCCAGATCAGTCCCTGAGCTAGCGGGCTAAGGGGTGTGACTTGCTATGCAGGCGATGTCCCCCAGAGACTTAAAGTCCGGGCGTGGGGGAAGGGGCTGCTGTCCATCGCGGGGTTCTTCGTCGCAGGGGTGGTGTCGGCTGGCGCTTATACCACAACGCCGGACTCTCCGGCGGGGATGAGCCCACTCGCCGTGGGCGGGGCCCCCTCCGCTGCGGCGGTCTGCTGCGTTCCCCGGCGCGGCCGGCAGGGGGCCCCCACCTCCTCGCTCCCCACCGCGGCTGCGCGGTTCAGTGACCGCCGCGGGAGCCGGATCCAGGCCGCTCGACAGCGCCGGGGACTCGGCGGCCGGGCGATGAAATGTCAACGTCAACCCTTCAGGTAGCGGCGGCGGCGGCGGCCGGCCGGGCGGGCCGCCTGGCTCCTGTGTCCATCCCCCCCCCGCCTGGTCTGTGTCCCGGCCCGGCCCGGCCCCGGCCCGGGCCCCCCGTTCCCCTCCCCTCCGCCTGCCTGGCTCCAGTGCCCCTCCCCCGCCTTGGTTCCTGTGTCCCCTCCCCCGCCCCCCGCCTGGCTCCTTTTGTGTCCCCTCCCTCCTCCCCCCGCCTGGCTCCGTGCCCGGCCCGGCCCGTTCCCCTCCCCCGCCCCCGCTGGCTCCTGGTGTTCCCTCCCCTCCCCGCCCCCCGCCTGGCTCAGTGTCCCGGCCCCGGCCCCGTGTCCCTCCCCTCCCGCTGGCCTGGCTTCCGTTCCCTCCCCCGCCCTCTCCGGTTCCGGTCGTCCCGGCCCAGCTCCAGCGGTCCCGCAGGCGCCGGTTCTAGTCCGGCTTGCGGCTCAGGCCGCCCTTGCGCCGGGCCAGGGCCGGAGCGCTCCCGCGGTTTGCCGGTTGGCCGCAGCGGAGGGTCCCCCGCCCCGGCTCGCCCAGTGCCCGGCTGGGGGCCCTCGCGGGCTCCTGTCCCCGTGGACGCACTGGCGTAGCTCGGGGTGCGTGGAAGATCCCCTGGCCGTGGCCCGGCACGCAGAGGGGCGCAGGGCTGGCCTAGGCCGGAAGGGCGTGTCAGGGGAGCTGTGCCAGCCGCGCCGGGCCTGGGCCGGTCTCACTTGCGGGAGCAGGTTTCGAGGCGAGGACTGTTCCGGGCGCCACCTGCGCTCGGGGCCGCAGCCTCCAGCAGCCAGGGCCGGGTTCGCGCAGCGCAGCGCCCGAGGGTGACCGCGCTCAGCGGTCCGCGCCCGTGGTTTTGCATGGCCTGCAAAGTGCGCTGGTTCTTCTTTCTTTGACTACCAAATCCGCCGTACGCACCACCCCTACCCCTCTGGGGCGGTGAGGTGGCCTGTTCTTGGAGATGTGTTGCTCACTCCCCTCCGTAGGTGTGCGCGCGCGCGGGCACGATTTCCTCGGAGCTCCCCGCACCTCCAGCGGCCGGCAGGTCGCATCCTGAGTGGCGCCGCCCATGGCGGGTAGATATTACCCTGCCGGCCGCCGCTCCTCACGTTTCCTTTCTTCCGCCGTGTCGGTCGTTGGAACTGTCGTGAGGCGCACAGCTGACTCCACTCGTCCCCTAGCTTTCTTGTTATCGTTACAGTTCTAGTGTTAGTTTATTGTAGTTCACTTTAGTATCATATAGTTTTTCGTTATCGTCTAGTTTTGCACATTATTAGTTAGTTAGTTCGCGGGTTCGGGCTCTAGGCCCTCCCCCAGCGCCGGCGCGGGTGATGCCTGGTTACGCCGGGATTCAAAGTGTGCTCGCTTGGTAAAAGCCGATGCCCACCGCGATCCCACAACGCTGCTTTAAAGTTGCTGGGGGATCACACGTCTCGTGAGACGTGCTGCATCTGCACAAGCCTTACCGGCCGCAACTAAGAAGGAGCGTGCCAGCGCCTCCAGACGCTCCTTATGGACGCGCACTTCACCCGCGCCCTCGGCACGAGCACGGCTGCCGGCCCGGATCCCTCCGGCTCCGCGAAAACGCGCGGCACCACTCTTCTCCCGCACCGGCTCCTGGGAATGAGGCCTCGTTCATCCTCTACACCTGGCTAAGCAGCCCAGACGGACACCCATGCAAGCCGGCTGCATGGCTGTGCAGCGGCTTCGTTGACTCCAGGCCGGCGGGTCGTCAAGTCCGATCCTCGTTTAGCTCCCCGCCAGATCTGGGGTAGAGCTCATAGTCCCACTCCACGCCGAGACTATTCTCGTCAGCAAGGCGACCTTTATTGCCTTGACGGAGCCTGGCTGCCGCCACCCGGTCACGCCAGTCGGGTTGTACTTTCAAGGGCAACCAAACCCCGATAGCTGAGCACCGTCCGGATTCTTCGGTCTGGCCCGTCCGCTCGGCCCGTCCGTCCGGGCACCGATCTCGCTCCAAGGAGGTCTGGTTTCGAGCGCCCAGCTCGCCAGTCGGCACGCTCTCCCGGCGCACGGTCGTTACTCGCGGCGCAGATTCTTTCACGTCGGTCCCGATACTCCCCGCAACCGCTCCAGCTCACCCCCGCTACCGGCACCGTGACTCGAGGAGCATCACCCGGCACCGAAGGTCCGATCCCAGTCACCTCCCGCCGCGCTTGGTGCAGGTCAGTCCGATCCCGGCACCGGTTACGCTCCGGCACCGCTCCCCAGCACCGAGCGAGGCCGTCAGCTCACGGACGCTGGACTCGCCACTACTCGCGTTCCGTCCCCCCGTGGCCCTCTCGCCAGGGTTCCGTCTCTATTCACGGGGGACAGTGTTCTACTGAGACAAGATTAGAGAGAACATGACACAAATCTTTCCTGAGAGAGATACAAAAAAAACAAGGAACCCTGGTCCGCCGCAGGGGGCCCTTCTGCGACACTGGGGTTCCGCCAAGCCCACGGGCCTCCGCACCTTTCCACCAGTCCGTCTGGCTTCAGAGAGGCGGCTCTGTTGAGGCTACGGTTTCCACGCCCCCACCATCCTGCGAGAACCGTCGTCCCACCTGCGCTGTTCTTTCTTTCTTTCTACCAAACGCTATGACCAGTACCCCCTCTGGGGAGGGAAGGGCTGTGACCTATCTTGCTTCCTGCTTCCGCACAAGCATGGCCCTCGTCCACTGGCATCAAATCACGTTCCCTTGCCAGGCCCGGCTCACTGTCGCCCTCGGGAGTGTTCTGCTCTCGCTCAACGGTGTGACGACCTCTCTGTATGTAGACAGGGCTTTCCCTCGCCAGGCCCACACCGCTGCTTCGTTTCTTCCTGCCTCCGGGCTCGCGCTCGCGCTCTAGAAGTCCAGTGAGCACAGGAGCTGACTGCTTGTGCTGCCCCGCCTGGCCCAATGGAGCTGGGTTCTGGCCTTGCGTTTTTGCTCTCTGAATCAGTGCTTGTCCGACGAGGGACCGCTTGTGGTTTTGTCTGTTGTGTGTGAAGCGGAGGTTCATATGCAGACAGAGGGATGACTGTAGACGGCCAGGAGTTTGTGTGAAGCTGCTGCTTCTCCCGAGGTGTCCAAAACCCGGTACCTCTGTTGGGAAACATTACCTCTTAGAAGCGCAGAGAATCTGTTTGACACCCATTATAGGACTAACGACGTTTGGAGCCTGAGCTTTCGTGGATGAATCCCACATGTACATGCATGACGAGGGGCTATTCATCCCGAAGCTCATGCTCCCACGTCTGTTAGTCTATAAGATGCCACGGCTTCTCTTGCTGCTTTTACAGATCCAGACTACACTGGCTACTCCTTCGATACTGATACCCTTTTTTACTCTTCATTGACGTTGTGGGGGCCGCTGTGTCACTGGAGGCTGCGTGTTCTCTCCTTGCAGAAGCTATCGACTGTCACAAAAGCGCCTGAGGAGGTAAGGCAAGACTATGAGGAGGCGCTGGGCCTGACCAGCATGCCGTGGAAGTACTTTCTACATGCCATCAAATGTGAGTCTGGCTTCTCTCCCTTAGCCAGCCGTGCCAGGTCTTTCCTCACTGTTCCTTTAGGTCTTTCCTTTCCCCCTGTTGGAGTCAGGCCGCCCAGATACACATCCCAAGAGACCAGCCTGCCCTGTTGCAGAACAGGTGGCCTAAGCTGAGGTTCCCCTGCGTGCTATGCGCCTACTGGGAATGAACTGACTTGGAGAACTGGGCCTCAGACCCTGAACTTGTGGGATTATCCAAAGGGGGGGGCTTCCCTGGCTGTGAGGTTTGGCACTGTGTCTGTCTCTTAGGGGCGCTTCTCCTGGGGGTCTCTTTGCATTTGCCACCTGGGTGGTGGCTGGTGAAGGGTAGCTGGTGTTCATGCCCGGTGGGCTTTCTCCCATTGCTGGCCCTAACGGGAGGGTGCGTTAGGGCTCTTCCTACTCTGCCGTTGGCGGCTCGCTTCCCTGTGTCTTGGGCTGCCCTGACAGCTATGAGGCCTCACAGTGACGTGCGAAGGAGAGCATACAGGGCGAGTGCATGCAGCTTGGATCCGGGCGGAGAAGCTGAAGGTTATCTACGCACAAAGACAAACAGCAAGAAGAAGCTGTCAAGAGTCTCCAATGCAGCAAGGGGTCGTGTTGGCGTCTCGCTGCAACCCCTAAACATGCTTCATTGCCTGTTACTGAATGGGGGAGGCCAGCCGCGGCCTGGGTGCCCCCGTGTTCTCTGGGAGTGACTCTGCAGTGGGTTTCAACAGCACTTCTCCCTCTTGCATGTGTATTTTTGAGTGCGCGTTGGGGTCTCCTGCTGGGGCTGGCAAGGCCGCACTGCGGGCTTTGCCCTTTTGGCTGGCGGCCCGTCCTCACTTCCCCCTTGCGACCTGACTTGGCTGGCCTCGCATACACTTGCCCCTCTCCCAGGACGACAGTGACAGCGAGTGGCTGGAGCATCCGAGATAGAGAAGCTGCACGGAGCGTTGATGGGTAGAGTCGGGGGCTGGGAAACGGCATTGCCTGCCACGGTCAATCTCTCTCTTGATGAGAAACGCCACTTTTATGGGGACTGTGTTGAGGATCACCCCCAGCCTGCGGCGCAGGGACACGAGATTGAGCGCCTGCCCTGCTGGTGGAAGAAGGGTGGCTATCTGCAATCTGGAAGCTGGCAATCCAGCAGCTACCGATCCGTCGCGCGTACCACGTTTGGAGTGGGAAGTCGGACTGTGGGGGGATGGAGTCTTTTGATGCAAGTTTGCAGGGCATTAACCGCATCCTGCTAAGAAGACCGTGGGGACTCTGGGGACATGCAGCAGGGCCGCTTTAGGAAGCGCAGGGCCCGATTCGAACGTTTTCGACGGGGCACCCGGCGGATGACTAAAAAAAAACAACAAACCACGAAAAAACATTGTGGGCTTGCACTCACTGGGCGGTGCTCCTAGTTTTTGGCGCAGGTCTTCCTTGCTCTGAGTTTTTTTTTTTTGTTTGGGGGGTTGGGATTGGGCATTGAAGGACCTGCCGCCGAAGTGTGCTGAACCCGGAGCAGTGAGGAACCGCCGGCGAGACCCAGAGAACGCTGCCAGGTGAGTTAAAATTAAGGAAGCCTCTAGCCAGGAAGGGCTTTTTCAACCATTGCCCACCCCCCCAGTGGCTCTGCCACTGGCCATGGGGCCCTTTTAGGCGCGGGGCCGATTTGGGGGATTTGGTGGAATGGCCCTAAAGCCGGCCCTCGTGCAGGACAATTGTGGTGGCTTTTGCACAATGGGTTCCCTAACTGCTGGAGGGGCGATAGATGGACGCATATTCCTTATTCTGGCACACCTCACCTAGCATCCAAGTACATAATCGGACGGTATTTCTTTATGGTTCTTCCAGGTGTTTTGTGATTCACCGTGGTTTTCATTGACATTTACACAGGCTGGCCTGGAAGGTGCCTGATGGCCCGCACTTTGGAACAGTGGCCTGTTCAGGAACTGCAGGCCCGGACTTTTCCCAGAACTGGAAGTCACAGCAGGGGATGTCGAATACCCTATGTGTTGGGACCCGCTTACCATTATGCCTTGGCTCTGAACCTATACCGGGGAGCTTGACAGGCAACACGACCAGTTCAACTCAGGCGAGCCAGTGCCGATATGACTGTGGGAGCTGTGCTTTTGGGCATTTAAAAGGTGCATGGCATTCTCTTTATGGAAAGCTCAGACTTGGGGAAAGCAGCATCCTGCGGTTATGATCCCCATGCTGTACCCTCCTAATGTTTTGAAGGAGGGTGCACATTTCAGTCGGCATGAACCTCTGAGGTTCACGCTGGGGCTGAAATTTGCACAGCCCAAGAGAAGCGGGCTACTTAAGAGGCCACCACAGGGCGTTCCAAGGATTAGGCTGCCCTGAGGAGGAATTGAGGCTGAAAGCCAACAGTAATGTCTGGTGCCTTGCCAGGAGTGGAAGTGCAGTTTGGTTCAACGATTTGCAGTCGCCTGTTTTTTTCCTGGGCTCGGTATCTACACTTATCTGCAATTAAGAAAACTGTTTTGCACAGTCACGACTTTATTGAAGAAATAACTAAAGGGCGGGGGGTGGGTGACTTTGGTGACTGTACAGTAAGTTTTGAATATGTCCTGTCTGGGTGGCTGCTGCAATGACTGCTGCACTTCAGATACACTGCTGCACTGGTTTATGGGGGTTCGAGTGCGAGGGTAAGGGTCGTCGTTCTCAGGGCTGTAGAGTGAACGTTCAGGTGTTGGCGGCACTTGCTGGTGGTAATCACCTGGCTGGCTAGAGAAGGGGGTGCGTGACCTTGGGGGCCACACGGGAAGAGCTTGGGCTGGGGGCGCACAGTAGTGGCTCTGCGTGCATGGGCTACGGATTGACTGGATACAGTCATTTGGCTTGCCAGGAGCTTATCAGCTGCTTCGTGCTTTTTCTTCTTAGTATTGCCTTTCTCTTGCTTTCTCTTTCCCTCGTAACGATTGCAGCGCTGGTGATGCAGCACTGCTCATCAAGTGTGGCCACCAAAAGCACTTTTATTGGCCTCCAGGGTATTAAGAGGTATCCCAGAATTCCTTTCCACAACAAACCGGAAGAATGGCTGAACTACGAGCTCTCCGGACCTACTTATTTAAAAAACAAACACAGCCGCTCTTTGCTCCAGCAAGCCAGGGGAGGCAGGGTAATTGCTTTGGAATGTTCACAGCTGTTTGCTTGAGGAGAAAGGGGAGGGGGAGTCCGTGTTAAGCAGCTGCTTATGTGGTCTGAAGGCTATTTAGGAGTGCATAATTTGCATTTAGTGAATAAGTGAGGTGGGGGAAGGGTCAAAACTTTTCAAATGATTGAAGGTTGGTGCTGTGTATCTTCCAGTCCTTAGAACTTGCAAGGCAGGGAGCTGAGAACAGTGTCAGCTCCAAAAATCCACTCTCTGTCTCCTCCACGCTCCCTGTCACACTCCACCCCACCCCCGTTTTGAAAACACATTGCAGCCACTTGAACGCTGGGATAGCTGCCCACAATGCACCACCCCCAAAGCACTGCAAATGCAGCCACACTGCAGCACTGGTAGCTGTCAGTGTGGCCACACTGCAGCGCTGTCCCTACACAGCTGTAACTCCCATCACTGCACATGTCCAAGTGTAGCCATACCCTAAGTCTCCTGCAATCAGCACCTGGGCAGGGAGGAGGAGAAGAGCAGCGCCAGTGTGCTCAGTGGAGGCAGCAGAGCCGAGGTGAGCTGCGGCGGGCTACCCAGGCAGGGTTAGCTGTGGGGGAGAGCAGGGAAGTCTCCCTAGGCAGGGTTAGCTGCTGGGGGGAGAGGGGTTAGCTGTCACAGTGGGGGGGGTAGCTGCTGCTGGGGGGGCTCCCCAGGTGAGGGGCTGAGTTAGCTGCTGTGGGGTGGGGCAGGATTAGCTGGGGGAGGGGGTGCAAGGTTGAAGTTTTGCCTAGGGCACGAAACTTTCTTGCACTGACCCTGTCGCTTTCTGGAGAAGAGGTCACTCAGCCATGGTTTTTCCTTGGCAGATCCCTTGTAGGGGCTGAGGTGGGGGTGAGGAAAGTTACCTGCCTCCTTGCTGACACAGAGAATCCTGGGCTTTGCACTCCTGTTTCTAAAGTGGCATTGTTACCTCATTGCCATCTGCCTTGATCCAAGAGCCCCCTCAAATGGACCGTGCTATCCCCATCTTTGGCATTTGCCCCCTAGAATGCATACATCCATTCACACTCAGGCCTGGAGCTTTAATAACCATGTCGAGTTAATGGACACCACAGTGCCTTACCTTTCCTTTTTCCATAGCTAGACCTGCCCCGCCTTTCAGTGGGTGAGGCTTGCTTGGTCCCATGTGACTGTCTGTACACCCCAGCTTTCCAGAGTAGGTAGACAGTTCCATTCTTAAACCCTAAAACTTTTTGGAATAGTGCATTGTCTGGGTGAGATTTCTTGCCCCCGGCACATCACAGGAACAAATAGATGCTTATCCAGGGCTGCTTTAAGTTATAGGTTCTGCAGGCCAACGCCTAGGGTCCCAGCTCCTCTAATCATGTGGTAATTTCAGCTTTAACAAAAAAACCCAACACACCACGCTTGCCCTCATGGGGGTGAAGAAAAGCTCTGTGTAACTGATGCAGGGATAGTTCTTTGAGCCTGCAGACAGCCACTGGTTCAGATGGGTGAACTGCCTCATGAATCTCAATGAAGCAGGAACACCACAGATCCATCGTTCTCCTGGGGGTTCTGCCAAGCCCCCTCCCCTCCAACACAGATCCGTGTGTGGCAGGAAAAGCAGAGAGTCTCCTGTTCAGGGATCAGGTGGTCTCCCTGGCTGCCAGCTTCCAGGGGTGCTGCACCACTGCACTGCTTGGGGTTTTTCTTTGTTTGCTTGTGGCAGGAGGACAGGGAGCAATGTTTCCCATCTGGAAAGGCAAAATTACATCTGCATCTCGTACCCCGGACAAAACATCTTCCACAGAGAAAAACCCAAATATAAAAATCTAAAAGCATAAAAGCCTTTATTGCTATTTACAGTATAAAGGTTACACTTGCCCTTAGGTTACATTTTCATTGTAATGTACAATACTATACAGTTAACATGCAACTCAAGGGACAATAAGTTGTCTATGCATCTATATTTATAGAGTACACACAAAGCTTTAACGTGATTGTAAAATACACAAACTCCCCTGCTTTTCACCACTTGGGTTATTTGGATTTGGTAACCTGGAAGTTCCAAAAGCTTGAGATTAAAAACATCAAAAAAGGAAGAATTGTATGAATAGTTAACTACAAAGAATACAAAAACAGAATTGACTGCATGTTGTTTTAGTTTTTTCATGGGAGTGTTAAAGTCTGTGCCTTGATTATATCGTATCAAACAGCATAGAGTTTGCACAGGTTTAAAAAAAGTTTACTTGTAGTGGTTCGGTGCAATTTATTATTCAGGTGACCTGGGGCAGTTATACAGGGTTCTTGTCTTTAGGACCTGGGGCTTGTAATGCTCTATTTACTCAAATTGTAAACTTAACACTGATACACTGTAGTGAGATCCCCTACACTGGCTGATCCCAGACAGGCAGATATGTTAAAAGGAAAATGGAGCACCACAAACATTGATGTGCCAATGGGATTTTATTTTTTTAATTTTCTTCGGCAGAGAAAAGATGTCACTGCAAATTATTTTTAAAACCAGGTAGAACTAGCCCTGTAGTTCCCCCAAATTCTAGAACATGAAAGTGCAATCAATGTTTTGATGTACTGTGTTGCAGGCCAGGATGCTGTGAGATCAGCAGCAGAAACAGAATTAACTCATGTAGCAAAATCCTGGCAGCATAAAGGCAAAAGGCAGAGGTGGGCTGGCTGTAGAGAACAGTTACTTAGCATTACAGCAACCGTGGTGCTTCAAGATGCTCTGTCCATGTGGATCCCACAAAGCACATGCACACCAGGAGTGGGATCCACAGCCGAAGACTTGAACATTTGCTTTTACTAGTTTCACATCCATTTTCTTTATTGCTTAATATCTAATGTGAAGAGGCTACTGGCCTCCTTTTAAAGAAAAGTATAGCCTGGTTTCTACATGCAAGCAGTGCTTAATTTCTGCCAGGGCTGAGCCCCTGGCACCTTTGGGCTTGGCGTGTCAGTTAAGAAAGTACAAAAATTGCTTGAAACCTGGCACCTCTTTCATTACAAATGAAGCCCTGCATGCCATGTCTGCTTTCAGTTGTGGGAATTAGCCACAGGGACAGAAATGTTGTATTGAGGAAAGCACAAGAATCTCCAAAGATTTTGCAGAGTATTAACTCTGAGAGTTGATCCCACAGATGGTGTCTGAAGACGAGTTGGTAGAAGGAATTGACTGACTAGAGGGGACCAATAGCTTTTAAAATCTACACAGCTTGTGTAAGGTTTCGTAAACACCATTCACTAGTTTAATTACGCACCACCATATGGTCATCCAGGCTGACAGGCCCATATTTAAGACACTTGCCTGCTCTTATTCCGGATAGAAAAGACAAGCTCAGCATAAATATTCTCCTCTCTTCTCTCTGGTTTCCAAGGATAATATGGGATGCTTCTCAGTGGCGTATCTTCCACATGGAATGCTGTAACAACTCTCCAGCTGCGGAGCCGGAGCACCACATGGGCCATTTTCTAGCTTTCCAACATACCACCTCAAAAATCCAGAGGTTTGCATAGATGTGGGAGAGAGTGAGAGTAGAGTCTCTTGCAGACATTCCGGGACCCTTTTCCCTACTTACAGGGAAAAGATAGGGCAAGCTCCCAGGAGTTTGAACATTTCCCCATATCTCTACACAGGCTCTGGGAAGAGGGGAGCCTGCTGCCACCAGAAACAAATGAGGCCAGGTGAGGCATAGTGTACGTACTGCAGATAAATCTGGTACCTCAACACTTCTGGGGAGGAGCTGGGACACAGTGGGGGCTTCAGCATCAGAAATTCAGTCTGCAGAACAGGCTTTTAATACCAAGTTAAAACATTAAAAACCTTAAAAGCTAAGAGGACCTGAGCTTCCAGAGTAAGCGATGGCTCATGGCGTTCCAAAAGGGCATGCAGCATTCTGTAACAGGGCAGATATTTGGCATGAAAGAAAGACAGCCCTGGGGAGACCTAGGCAGAGTGCAAACTGGCAAGTTCCCCCAAGTACCTCTGATCTGCAACAGACCTGAGCCTCCATTCAGTGGACACTGACGCTCATGCAAATGAGAAGATGGGTCAGGTTTGGACACAGGTTCTCTGGGAACGAGACTGAGATCTCAGGGGCTTCACTGGTGAAGCAAGTCAGGATCGAATTCAGGCTTTGTGGCAAAAGGCTCAAACGTGATTGCTTACACAGGACAGAATGTCATTCCTAACCCAGTGAAGCCTAGGAAGGAACCTGCATCTGTTGGGAGACAGGCTCATGCTGCCAGCCTGAAACTTTCTGCACATGAACTATACTGTGTCTGATGCAAAGGGGAAGGCAGACCATACTCCGTGCACAAGGGGTGCCAGCTCAGCTTGCAGTGGTTGGTCATGACAAGGCAGTACTAAGCACTCCTCCACCTCCCAGAGAAATCCAAATCCAATCAAAATGAGTGAAAACCTCCTGTTAAGCCAAACCTCCACCACATGCAATTCAATTTGGCGTCTATTCTTGACATTTCAGTTGCCACCTCAACCAGAGCTTTGCTAGTGACAGGCGATTTGGGAAGAGTTCACCCCACTGACAGCAAGGCATTTACACTGAAGTTTGTCAGTACTGCTCGTGATCTGTACAAATCAGGGGCCACCACTGGAGCTTAAAATAGCAACCACTCAACCTTAAGTGTCAGAGCAAAATAAAAAAAGCAGAGAAAGTGCTTAAGTCTACAAGTTCTTCCCTGAAATCCTCAGAGATATCTAACCTCTTGAAACCAGCCAGGGCACAACAAAATTTGCATAGCAGCTTATTAGGTAGTTTGCAGAACAAAGGAATAATATGGGGGGGGGGGGTGACTGTCCCATTTTATGTGATATACTGACACTACTCACACTTTCCAGTACAACAGGTGTGAATATTCCCCTGCTGATGGACCCCACATTTACCCTCGTAAATGGTTCCTAGCAAGCCATGTTTTCCTGGGAGAAGACAGGACCTTGTCCAGAATTCTAATTTATGTCAACTTGTGATTTTTGGTAAGAGACCAAACTGGCCTAGCCTCTAACTTGTAAAAATATTCCAGATGCTTCACAGCCACCAATGTGGTGAAGCTGCAAATTAAACAAAACACAGACATTTAGATAAGAAAATAGTCCAAAATGGTAACAGCTTAATCACCCTCTGGCATTAGGAGTATTTCTTTATGGGTTGTCTAAGAACTGAGACTTAGAACTAGTCTACTGTCCCTGGAGTAGATTTTTCACCACGCAGACTCGTGCTTTCCAGCACTCACCATACTGATGGGACAACCATACTAGAGCTAAAACATCCACTTTAAGAGCAGCTAAAATAGACTGAAGAGCTTAACAGCCTTGCATTGGAATGACAACTCCTCCAATTGGTCCACAGACCAGATAACAGTCTGTTGGGTGAACACAAACCTATCCAAATCAGTACTGTGCTGGAACTCACACTTTATATTAACCTTATATTCACTTCATAAACCCCAATCAGCTAAGACACTATTTTAAGTATGTTATAACCTGGTGCGATTTGTTGTTTAAACAAACACGTTTCAATTGATTGGCCTTTGCTGGTTGCTAAAACAGTGTTTGGAAGTGAGCTGCTAGGCATCAGGCATAGGCCACATGGTTGTGAGGGGCCTGTGAAGAACACTTCCACCCTAGGGTTTCAGCAGGCTGCTGTGCTGGCAGGACAATCTGGGCAAAATCAGCTTTGCTTCATACCTCACAAAGGAAGCGTGCCCTCCAGGATCACTTCTTCACATGCTGCGAGCCTGTTCTGGGGAAGGCCATGCTCAAGGCAGCACGCTCTTAGGTTCACCTCCAAAAGCTTTGTACTGTGAACTCTCACCTTAAGTCTAGTTACATCAAGCTGTCGATCTGCGCTGCTAAGGAGATGGGCTACCGTACTGGTCTGCAGATAGCATAAGCATCCCACGGCTCTAGCCAGTCTCGGAAAGCTCTGAGCACTGGTAACTTGCGAAGCTGAATCCCAGGAGTTAATCCTGAGCAACCTACACTGGGAATCAAACACTCTCAACAGCAGGTGCTACAGTTGTTCCAAGGAAGCAAGCAGAGCCTCAAAGAACTGTCCAAGCCACCTGCTGTGTGTGTGCAGTGGGCTCCTGGAGTCCCTGTCCCCCATCTCTAGGTGTCCCAGGCACAGCTCTTCCCAAGCATGAGAGAGAGACCAGGAATCTAGGAAGAGAGCTGGAGGGTACAGGCCCTGCTGAAGGTCTGGGTTATGCAGTGAAATCCGTTTCTCAGAGTTCTGAGCCAGGCTGCATTGCCGGGCGCCTTGAATCCTTTCGGGAAGAGGTCAGTGATGTGCTGGGAGGGGGCTTCCGAAAGCCTTGTGTTCAAATTTTGCCACCAGAGTGAAGGAAGCACTGCAATTTCCCCGACTCTGGTGGATGAGCTGCCTCCCCTCGGGCCTGCAGATGCATCAGAATACTTTCTTTAGGAATGGGACAGGCTGTGCCAACAAGCATTGCAACCATGCACACAGCTCTGCGTGGCTGGAAAGCTGGTCCCTCTCACCGACAGAAGTAGGTCCAATAAAATATACCATCTCCCCCACCTTGTCTCCTAGGTATTTCAAAGTCATTCACAGGCCCCCGTCACCCATCTCTCTGCAGCACACACACACCTGGGCACATGGGCTTGGCACAGGCAGAGGGAGACAGGCAGCCCAGCACTAGGAAAGGAGAGGGTGCTGCTAGTGTCTCAGAAGGAAGTTGCCAGGCCCAGAGGCTGCGTGCATCACTATATGGGCATCAGCTGCTTTACACATTCCAGCTCATCTCAGAACACGCAACCAGCTGGCCTTTCTGTGCCTCCGATCCAGCCATGTGGCATTTGTCCTGTCACATCTGACCATCGAGGGGCTCGATAAGAAGCATCAGCGAAAAGCACCAAGTGCTCTGTATTTAGGATGTTTCCAGGTGCCCAAAGCAAGTCAGAAAAGTGACCGAACTCTCTCTATCCATCCCACTCGGCAAGGGGGATCTAAACCCACTGGCTAGTGAGGACAGGCCTCTTCCTTACCAAGGATCCCTGGGAAAGTGGCTTTGTGGCAACAGAGGGAGCTGGGTCAGCTTGGAATGAGCTGAGGGCGGGGGCTCATGGAACACTCTTCCATAGTGACCAGCGCTGAACTCCCAGTCTCCTCATCTCCATCTCCAGTAATGCACCAACCCGCCTTACACCAAAGGCACATTTGGTAAGCAATAAAAATGGCATCATATGGATTGGTTATAGTTCCGACCCTAACCTCCCCACTCACAGTCCCATGCCAATGGCTCTTCTTGCAACAGATGAGTGCTGGATGCTCGGCTTTATGTTGCGTCTTCAGGATGACAATCGAATCCCAGGAGTGTCAGGAAGAAGAGTCTCAAATTGCCAGCAGCCAGGAAGTGGCTGGAAACTGAGAATGTGAGAACCACATCTCCCTTGATCTCAGTATTCAGCTACCAGCAGCAGCCTGGCCTCAGCATTTTCTAGGCATGTGGCGCAGTTATTCCAGGGGACTGTGGAGAGGCTGGAGTTTCTGGCTATGGCTTTGAGGAGGGCAGGAACTTCCTTCCACACCATCATGGTTCTGGCATGAATCAGTCTTTGTCAAGGCACTGGTACTGCAGAAGGACACCACAAACTAGGGTCTTTTGTGCTTTTTTGCTGCTGGGACAGTAGATGTGTAGTTCAGGGCTGTTGGGACCTTTCACCTCTTACACAAGCAGTCCCATACGGGTGACTTTGGCTGACAAGAAAGTGTGCAACATAAAAACAATGGGTTTCGGACAAGAGTGCAGGTCCAGAGTCTGGAGAGAAAGCACAAGAGATGCTGTCAGTCCCACAGTACAGGGCTCTACTTGGAGCAGAAGTGTCAGTGTACAGATTGCAAACAGATCACCCCAAGACAGGGTTTTCAGCTCCCACTCTACCACAGAGCCCAATGGTTACAAAGAGCTTCTCACACAGCAGGGAAGAGCAGATCCTGAGCTGGGCTTTCCCCCTGGGAACCGCCAATCCCACACTCCCAATTCCAAAGGTGATGGAAAAGCTGGGCCCAAAGCACCGAGGGCCTGTGATCACCATGAGGCCATACTGCTCAGTCTGGCTTCAACAAGCAACAGACTCTCAATCCACTTGCCCCTTCGGATCTGAGAGCGAGGTGTCTGCATGGTAATGATTAGGGATCAGCCACCAGCATGGTGTGGGAAGGACTGGCTCTCCTGGTATGTCTAAGCAGACAGGGATCCTTTGGCCCAATGGTACCCAGCTTGTGAGAGTGGAATCTCCCAGGGCAGGTGAGGGCCACAGGGGGTGGGATGGGAGAGAGAGGCTTTGAGCACCTGAAATTAACTCAAGTCACACAGTAGTTTGACAACAGACAAGCCCGAATCCTTCCCACTCCACAAAATACACATCACGGCACATCCCCAGCCCCATTCTCACCAGCTCCCCCTCAGGGCCACCAAAATCCAAGTAGAGGTTCCTGATGCCATCATCTGCAGACACTCTAAGCTTCTCAAAGGGGTAGAGGAACAGGGTGCGACTGGAGCCTGCCTCCTCCTTGGAGAGAGTGAATCCATTTTCATAATGGACTGTGAGCTTCACCTCCTGACCATTCAAAGTGCAGCCTGCACAGAAACAGAGCACAGAACCTCAGAAGCAGCCAGCCAGCTCAGAGAACATGCCCCCTAGACCCCCCACCCCCACTGCAAAGACAGAGCCTGCAACCGCTGCACTGGACCCTGTGTCTCAACATTAAGAATATAAGAACGGCCAGACTGGGTCAGACCAAATGTCCACCAAGCCCAGTATCCTGTCTTCCAACAGTGGCCAATGGCAGGTGCCCCAGAGGGAATGAACAAAACAGGGAATCATGAAGTGATCCATCCCCTGTCATCCATTCCCAGCTTCTGGCAAACAGAGGCTAGGGACACCATCCCTTCCCCTCCTGGCTAATAGCCATTGATGGACCTATCCTCCAGGAATTTATCTAGTTCTTTTTTGAACCCTTGTATAGTCTTGGCCTTCACAACATCCTCTGACAAGGCGTTCCATAGGCTGACTGTATGTTGTGTGAAAAAAAACTTCCTTTTATTTTAAACCTGCTACCTATTAATTTCATTTGGTGACCCCTAGTTCTTGTGTTATGAGGAAGACTAAGTGACACTTCCTTATCTACTTTCTCCACACCAGTCTGATTTTATAGACCTCTATCATAGACTCAGACTCATAGGTCAGAAGGGACCAATATGATCACCTCCTGCACAAGGCAGGCCACAGAACCCTACCCATCCACTTTTATAACAACCCCTAACCCATGACTGAGTTATTGAAGTCCTCAAAATTGTGGTTTGAAGACCTCAAGCTGCAGAGAATCCACCAGCAAGCGACCCATGCCCCACGCTGCAGAGGAAGGCGAAAAACCTCCAGGGCCCCTGCCAATCCGCCCTGGAGGAAAATTCCTTCCCGACCCCAAATATGGCGATCAGCTAAACCCTGAGCATGTGGGCAAGACTCACCAGCCAGCACCCAAGAAAGAATTCTCTGCAGTAACTCAGTTCCCATCCCATCCAACATCCCCTCACAGACCATTGAGCAGACTTATCTGCCGATAATCCAAAATCAATTGCCCAAATTAAACTATCCCATCATAACATCCCCTCCATATACTTATCAAGCTTAGTCTTAAAGCCAGATAAGTCTTTTGCCCCCACTACTTCCCTCGGAAGGCTGTTCCAGAACTTCACTCCCCTAATGGTTAGAAACCTTCGTCTAATTTCAAGTCTAAACTTCCTAATATCCAGTTTGTACCCATTCGTCCTCGTGCCTACATTAGTACTAAACTTAAATAATTCCTCTCCCTCCCTAACGTTAATCCCCCTGATATATTTATATAGAGCAAGCATATCCCCCCGCAGCCTTCTTTTGGCCAGGCTAAACAAGCCAAGCTCTTTGAGTCTCCTTTCATAAGGCAGGTTTTCCATTCCTCGGATCATCCTAGTAGCCCGTCTCTGAACCTGTTCCAGTTTGAATTCATCCTTCTTAAACATGGGACACCAGAACTGCACACAATATTCCAGGTGGGGTCTCACCAGCGCCTTATATAACGGTACTAACACCTCCTTATCCTTGCTGGAAATACCTCGCCTGATGCATCCTAAAACCGCATTTGCTTTTTTAACGGCCATATCGCATTGGCGGCTCATAGACATCCTGCTATCAACCAATACCCCAAGGTCCTTCTCCTCCTCTGTTGCTTCCAACTGATGCGTCCCCAATGTATATCTAAAATTCTTATTATTAATCCCTAAGTGCATGACCTTGCACTTTTCACTATTATATTTCATCCTATTACTATTACTCCAGTTTACAAGGTGGTCCAGATCTTCCTGTATAGTATCCCGGTCCTTCTCCGTGTTAGCAATACCCCCCAGCTTTGTGTCATCCGCAAACTTTATTAGCACATTCCCGCTCTTTGTGCCAAGGTCAGTAATAAAAAGGTTAAATAAGATCGGTCCCAAAACCGATCCTTGAGGGACTCCACTAGTAACCTCCTTCCAGCCTGACAGTTCACCCTTCAGTACGACCCGCTGGAGTCTCCCCTTTAACCACTTCCTTATCCACCTTACAACTTTCATATTCATCCCCATCTTTTCCAATTTAACTAACAGTTCCCCATGCGGAACCGTGTCAAACGCCTTACTGAAATCGAGGTAAATTAGATCTACCGCATTTCCTTTGTCTAAGTAATCCGTCACCTTCTCAAAGAAGGAGATCAGGTTGGTTTGGCACGATCTACCTTTAGTAAATCCATGTTGCAATTCGTCCCAATTACCATTGACCTCAATGTCCTTAACTACTTTCTCCTTTAAAATTTTTTCCAAGACCTTACATACTACAGACGTCAAGCTAACAGGCCTATAATTACCCGGATCACTTTTATTCCCTTTCTTAAAAATAGGAACTACGTTAGCAATTCTCCAGTCGTACGGTACAACCCCCGAGTTTACCGATTGCTTAAAAATTCTCGCTAACGGGCTCGCAATTTCACGCGCCAGTTCCTTTAATATCCTCGGATGGAGATTGTCCGGGCCCTCCGATTTTGTCCCATTAAGCTGTTCAAGTTTGGCCTCTACCTCAGATGCGGTAATATCCACCTCCATATCCACATTCCCGTTTATCATCCCTCCATCATCCCTAAACTCCTCACTAGTCTTATTAAAGACTGAGGCAAAGTACTTATTTAGATATTGGGCCATGCCTAGGTTATCCTTAACCTCCATTCCATCCTCAGTGTATAGCGGCCCCACTTCTTCTTTCTTTGTTTTCTTCTTATTTATGTGGCTGTAGAACCTTTTACTATTGGTTTTGATTCCCTTTGCAAGGTCCAGTTCTATGTGGCTTTTAGCCTTCCTCACTTTATCCCTACATGTTCTATCCCCCCTGCCCAGCTTGTCTTTTTTCCAAGCTGAAAAGTCCCAGTCGTATTAATCTCTCCTCATATACCCCCAATCATCTTTGTTGCTCTTTTCTGAACTTTTTCCAATTCCAATACATCTTTTCTGAGATGCGGCAACCACATCTGCACACAGCATTCAAGATGTGGACGTACCATGGATTTATATATAGGAAATATGATATTTTCTGTCTTATCTATCTCCTTCTTAATGATTCCCAACATTCTGTTCGCTTTTTTGACTGTCGCTGCACATTGGGTGGATGATTTCAGAGAACTAGCCACAATGACTCCAAGATCTCGGTCTTGAGTGGTAACAGCTGATTTAGACCCCATCGTTTTATATGTATAGTTGGGATTATGTTTTCCAATGTGCATTACTTTGCATTTATCGACATTGAATTTCATTTGCCATTTTGTTGCCCAGTCACCTAGTTTTGACAGATCCTTTTGTAGCACTTCGGAATCTGCCTGGGACTTAACTATCTTGAGTAGCTTTGTAACATCTGCACATTTTGCCACCTGACTGTTCACCCCTTTTTCCAGATCATTTATGAAAATGTTGACTAGGACTGGGCCCAGTACAGACCTCTGGGGGACACCACTTTTTACCTCTCTCCATTCTGAAAACTGACCATTTATTCCTACTCTTTGTTTCCTGTCTTTTAGCCAGTTACCGATACATGAGAGGACCTTCCCTCTTATCCCATTACATCTTACTTTGCTTAAGAGCCTTTGGTGAGGGATCTTGTCTAAAGCTTTCTGAAAATCTAAGTACACTACATCCACTGGATCTCCTTTGTCCGCACGCTTGTTGACCCCCTCAAAGAATTCTAGTAGATAAGCGAGGCATGATTTCCCTTTACAAAAAACATGTTGACTCTTCCAACAAATTACATTCATCTATGTGTCTGATAATTTTGTTCTTTACTATAGTTTCAACCAGTTTGCCTGGTACTGAAGTCAGAGTTACTGGCCTGTAATTCCAGAGGTGACCCTGGCAGCCCCTTTTTAAAAACTGGCATCACATTAGCTATCCTTCAGTCATTTCATACAGAAGCTGATTGAAATGATAGGTTACCAACTACAGTTAGTTCTACAATTTCACATCTGAGCTACTTCAGAACTCTTGAGTGAATACTGTCTTGTTCTGGTGACTTATTACTGTTTAATTGATCAATTTGTTCCAAAAACTCCTCTAATGACACCTCAATCTGGGACAGTTCCTCAGATCTGTCACCTAAAAAGAATGGCTCAGGTTTGGGAATCTCCCTCACATCCTCAGCCAAGACGACTGATGCAAAGAATTCATTTAGTTTCTCCGCAATGGCCTTATCCTTGGAGTGCTCCTTCTGTGCTCACTGTGAGCACAAGGGCAGAGAAGGGGTCTACTTGCCCTTGGATGGGTGCAGGAGAGTGACCAAACTGACCTGAATGCGTGTAGTGAAGGTGAAGCATTTCCATGCTAATGCATCAGCTGTACCATTAATGCTACAGACTGGGTCAGCGTGAAATCAGGCTGCCCACGGATTGCAAGGGACACATCTGCTGCTCTGTGAATTCATACAGGAGCATTATTTGAGTCCATGCCATTGTGTACCTAGCACACAAAAGCATCAGCAACAGACACCAGGGTGTTTCCTGGTTCCTGGATGAGACTGGCAGTGCCCTTTGTGGAGCCAGGAAATTCACCATGCTGCTGACAGCCCAGAGAGCACACAAATGGAACCACTGCACAGAAAAAGGGAAGAGACTGGGGACTGTGCGGGATTCAGAGCAGACATCTCTGGGACAGGGATGGCGTCACCTGCTACTGCTAGAACCAAGGAGCAGAAACTGGCAGATGTTGCCGAGGGAAGAAATACCTCAGGAGAGCCAAAGCAGCAGCATAGTGAGGACACTAGCAGAGGAAGCATCTCAGAAAAGCAGAAAGCCTGGGATTTCAATCATGTAACTAGATGGGTACAGGATGACTAATATCCTGCTGGAGCCTGGGATGGTGCATCTGTCACAGCCACTCTGGCCGTATTCCAGGACAGCATGGGGTCAGCTCAACCTGTAACATCTTTGAGGCACCAGCATGACATAGGATCTGCGCCCAGGAAGAGCACGATTGCTCGGTTTGTGTCTTCACAGCTTGGCAGCAAGATGGGCGGGGAAGACAGGATGAACTAACTCACCAAGAATGTACAGGGCGGTGGCCTAGCCTGTCAGTCTAGGCCTGCCTTCTGCTCTCCAGTCCCTTTCCGAAACCCATCTCATCCAATACTTAAAGATGAAAAGAAAGCTCTCTGGGGTTTCTCTGCTCATTGTGGACAAAGATCTCACAGTAATGATCAGGGATCAGAGAGACCATTAGTCTGTTCTGGACTCTCCTATCAAGGGGAACCTGAGAAGGACAAGACTTAGGTTTGGGATGTATAAAGATGACCTAAAAGCATTTTTAAAAGTTGTTTTTCTACTTGTCTTTTACTGTTTGTCATGCTATAGTGGCTATTCAATCTTTCCTGGAGGACTCAGGATAGAATGTGAACCTTTTTCAGGCCTTATGTTAGAGCGGGACCTGAATCTTCACAAAATGCTTCTCTCTCAACTATTTTTAGGTCTTTGAGTTAATAAAACTGTGCAACAGTTTCAATAAAAATCTATTCCCACCTCAACCAAAGTTTACTTGCATGGCATAGCAATCCTACCAGTCCTCCAGACATTCGAAGTCTCCCAGAAAACCAGGGTAGGTAAGACTTGAATTTCCAATGGGGAAAAACAAAGTAGATTCAATTCCCTGCCCCCCAACAGGCCTTTAAGAGATTAGAAAGCAGCCAAAAAGGGAAACGTCCATCACTCTCCCCTAGATTTTTACTTTTTGCCTAGATTGCCTGCCACATCTAAGGCTTGTGGAACTTGTTCACTCACTGAGAGCCACTCCCTATCAGCAGTCACGCATCAGGTCGTTTTTGAAAGACTTCAAGCAGTTGTGTGCAGTATCAGGGGACTTGCATTTGTCTATAACAGAGGACAAGGCAGGGTGTGTGTGTGGGGGGAAGAGTCTGAAATGTGTGACATCACTCAGGTGTTTCTGGTTCACCTGTGAAATACTACAAGGCCAGCCAAGCCTGCTCTCCCACCAAGTCTTCCCTTTGCTGCCAAGTCTAGCCTTGGTTTTCACCAGCCAGATTTCTATTGCTAAACCAATCAGCAGCACATTCTTGGGTTTTGTTTGGAGGAGTGTATATCATGCAACCAACACAAGACTATTAACTGCTCCTTAGCCTAACCTCAAAAGAAGCCCGTCACTTCTGGACCGTCTCAACGAGAGCAGCTTTCCCTAGCACACAGCCTATTTTTCAGATGCTCTGTTTTTGATGCCTAGTGACATCTGGAATCTTTCCGCTTGTGGCAGCAATTTTATTATCTCAACTGCTACCATACAGGGCTCTGGGGTGCCTGATACATCACAGAGCACCTACTGCCAACAAGACAGCTGCCATTACAGATGCTGAAGGACGAGGCATGCGGGGGAGCCGGCAGACTGCACGAGAGTATGGCCTTTAGGGAGAGGGCACCTGATGGAAAGAACTGGCTGAAGGGTCCCTTTGCACAAAATGCGCAGGACCATCATGCAGAGGGCTGTAGTAGTGCTTGTGGAAGGTGCTGGGTCCCAAGCCAATATTCTCCTTGCAGCAATTAAGCTGCTATTGCAGCAGGATGGAAGCTGGCCTGCCACCTCACATTAGCTTTTCCCAGTAAGATGATTGTGGCAAGCAAGAGGCTCAGAAATAACAATTAGAGCCTTCAAAAGGTGGAAGGACTTGCAGAATGGGTGCTATTCTCTTCTGAACACTAGAGGGAGCTTTTAAACCACAGGTAACAGACTGACCCAAACCTCTCAGCCTAGAACAGAGGTCAGCAACCTTTCAGAAGTGCTGTGCCGAGTCTTCATTTATTCACTCTAATTTAAGGTTTTGCGTGCCTAACATTTTTAGAAGGTCACTCTCTGTAAGTCTATAATATATAACTAAACTATTGTTGTATGTAAAGTAAATAAGGTTTTTAAAATGTTTAAGAAGCTTCATTTAAAATTGAATTAAAATGCAGAGCCTCCAGATCCATGGCCAAGACCCGAGCAGTGTGAGTGCCACTGAAAATCAGCTTGCATGACACCTTTGGCACGCACGCCATAGGTTGCCTACCCCTGGCCTAGAACTTCATTTTTGGCTGTTTCTATCTCTCTGCTGTTGAGCCCTCTCCCGCCCCCAAGCTGGAAGACTCCAGCTAGCAAGGCTGAGACTGGGTTTTCTAAGTGCACAGGGGCCACTTCACACTCCCACTGGCTGAAATGATTTCCATGCCCAGGGACGTACTGCCCAGCTCCTCTCTGTTCTCAAATGTACAGGCAGCCTCACGTGTTCAGAATGCAGGAACAAAGCTGGGTTTCCCAGCACTCAGCTCCAGCTGCATGTCAGAAGCATGTCTCAGCATCACAGATTCTGCCAATCACACTGTGGTCACGGCACCTCCAGATGTTAGTGATGCTGTCCTTACACTGGGGAGATGGACCAATGGCCAGAGTCCAGATGGATAAAACTTTCCACTCAGGCTTGTCTGCCTACCAAGAGAGCCACACACTCCACATAACTCAAGAAACCAGCACACACTTGGCAGTGCAGAGGCAATGAAGATATGTTGTGCACCACCTGGGGCTGAGATAATTGGCTTCCTTTTGATTAGGCTGCTCCACCAACCAGTTAGGCGTGAACTGTATCAGCCTTCCAGTTTCACTGCACTATCATTACCATCACCTCTGGGAGCCCGGCCATCTCTGAGCACATGAAAGCCTTCAGATCTTCCCATGTCAAGAGGTAGAGAAGGGCAAGCCATTCACTCCAGCTGTCCCAGGGCTCCGTTACAGACTAGCAAGAGTAGTTATAGCAGAGGACACCCCTCACCCAAGAGGCAGAGCTAGCAAGAGTCGGTCATAGCAGAGGACACCCCTCACCCAAGAGGCAGAGCTCTGTGCAGTCCACATGGCCCCACCATGACCTCCAGAAGTGCAGTCACTGAGCTGAGACTCCAGGCTATGCAGTTTAGCCTGAACAGACTGGGCGCCTTAGTGTTAAGTTTCCCATACCTACTTTTCTTGTGTCCCTCATGAGTCTTAATTCCAAACCACGTCCCACAACTCTCTCTCGTGTGTTTGTAAAAGCTAAGCAGCCCTGCATCCAAGCCCTCACAGGCCTGCCTCTGCTCAGCTGGGGAGAGCTGCTGAGACCCAATCCCAGAGGGTAGCTGATCAACTGAGTGCTTGGCAGTTGAGCAACTCAGGAAGGAGCAGTGGGGCTGCAGACAGTTACTGCCCCCAGCGTACCTATGGACACCTCCTTCATCAGCTCCGCAGCAGTGTGGCAGCCCTGAACTAGCATCCTGGTCCAGGAGGAGAGGTCCCGATGCGTCTCCACCCTGAAAACGTGCATTTCAATGCCCTGGCGAGAGCCTGTCCTCGTTGCAAAGGTGAGCTCGGATCCCGGAGAAGGTGATCTGTGCCCGGAGCCAGAGTGAACCAGCCTGTGGATCACATGGGAGAGAAGAGGGAAACCAGTGTGACTGCACAGTGGCCAGGGAGACATTGTTCCAGGACACTGCTGCTTCCCAACATGAGGGGGAGCAAGCTGTGGTTCATTAACAAACATCTATCATAGGGCCAGGAGGGAGGGAGGTCTCCCTGGGAGAATGCTGCTTTTCTTCATTCATTCAGATTTATTGGCTGGCGAGTGGCCGAGCTGTGACTTATGCTGCTCGTAAGCCACTGTTTGAGCCAACTTGCTCCTGGACAGTGACCTGGGGAAGCCACATGCATGGGCCACACAACACTCACCTTTCCCCAGTGCACACATCCAACACCCAGTCATGTGTAACGTGGGGAAAACCTAGCACCAACCAGACCAGCCATTCCCAGCTTGATCTGCCGCCACCTCCCATCACACACAGCCTCCTCTGTCAATGGACCCGGGGCACCTCAGAAATCTGTCCACCAGAGCAGCAGCCAGGCAGTGATGGAGAAGGTCAGAACAGACTAGGGAGACATTGATCACAGGCTGAGCGAGGCATTAGACACACATGAGGCAGTGCCCTGGGGAGATGGGCAGTAACACAATTAACACTAGTTAAACTGCTCTCTCCTTACATGGGCAGCAGGCTGGCAAAGGCACACTCCTTAGTGCACAGGGCTGGGGGTTCTCTGGGCAGATGCACTAGAGAGATGCAGCTAGCTCCCCTCCATCCTCTCAGCTGATGCAGCCAAGGGCTGCCTGGAACCAGACAGCTGGAGCCCAGCCCTGTGGTGGTGGCAGGTGACAATCTGAGCAGCCACATGACACAATGGGCAAGATGCCCACAGTCTGCAGATGCCAAGCAGGGATCAGCCTGTTCCAGGAGGCCTCAAGCCAGATGTTACAGAAATGCTCAGGCTAGAGGAATGTTTCCCTCCGATGGTCCTGGCTGAAGGCTTGGCAGGGAACATGAACTGATCCAGCGGCAGGACCTGCACACGCCCTATGGGCGTCACAGGGAGGCTTGAGCAATGGATGTGAACATGACACCAAGGCCCCAAGGAGCCTGCTCAGGCAGGCCAAACCTTTTCTCTGGCAGCATGACTGCCCCTCCAGCTCCCAGCAAGGCTGGACTCAGGCTGCTAGCAAAGCAGCAAAGCTAGGACTCCTCTCAGGGAGACAGGGCTAGAAATGGAAAGGTAAGTAGCCAAGAGCCCCCTCCCAGCACTCAAGCAGCCCAGTGCAAGATGCATGCAGACATCTCACCATGCTGAGTGCCTGCAGCCCCTCCTATGTCAGGGGATCCCCGCTCTGATCACAGCAGCTGCGCTCCCTGCCCCAACAACAAAACACTCTTGTTTTGGAGGCTGTAATGGCTGTCTGAAATACAGGCTTGTCAGCACACCATGCTCTGCTCCCTTTCACTTGCAGGAAAGGTGGCAAGCGTGGGCCTGGGAGGAGAACACACATGCACCCTGCCCCATAGATCATCATGGAAGGAGTTAGCAGGAGGGCAATAACGACACTGAAGTCACCACAGAGAAGGTGAAAGTTTGGTATGGACTTCAGCAGGAGCACATGCTTTCTGCAGATGCTGCCAGGCAGCCAAGACTGGTTTCACAGTCCTTAGCTCCCCAGCGCCTCCCAGGGATACCAACACTGGTAAGCCTGATTTCCAGGTGAGCATTGGCTGTTCATGGTATTCTAGTAGCCAGAGCTTCATGGTGGTCACCTTTGCCTCTTGGTCTGTGCTTGGGCCACAGGGTTAGGTTCTGTGTGGACTGGAATGAATGCCATGGCAGGGCTGGGAGAGGCAGGGACTCATTCTCTCAGTGCTCAAAGCAGGAGTGCATTGGTTTGCTTACAGCATAAGAGCCTTTCTGTAAACTCCTCAGGAGCTGGAATGTTTGCACCTCTGTATTAGTGTTGAGTGCCTACTGCTAAGTCTGTCTCATCCTTCAGCGTGAGCATTCCGTGTCATTTACGAAAAACGTCACCGTCTTGCAGAATCCCTGGGAGTTTGCGATCCCTTTCCCCCAGCAATGCCCACTGCCTTGCTGGCTTACGGCTCCTGGGAGGGCTGGGCCACACACACTGGCTTATTACAGGGTTACTCTGGGCTGCTGGCCACATTAAGAATCAGAGTTATGGGCCCAACAAGAGCAACTGGAAGAAAGTGGCCTTTTACCAGGTGATTTATCAGAGGCCTGCATTGCTGTATGAGCAAATGGGAGCCAAAACTCAAAAGCCACTAGCCAACGGTGGCTGAGAGAGGGATGGCCTGAGCACAGCTAGCCCTCCCCTGACTCTCCCACTTGCTACCAGGAAAAGCAGCCTAGTCTCTGCTGATTTGCCAGAGGGGTAATAGCTACTAGCAGTCCTGCCACTGAGCAATGTTTGTGGGAGGGCTGCCTCAGCTGCTCTGATTATCACTCCCCCAGCTGTCGCTGGCCAATCACAAGCGCCACCCATCACCCTTGGGATGGGAATCCAAACCTGACATTTACTCTGCAGGTGGGACCCATGCCAGAGCAGTGTGGTTTGACCAGGTGGAAGTCATCCTACACTAAGGAAATCCTGTCACTGCAATGGAAAGAAATTCCAGGTTGCAGTCAAAAGGAAAAGCAGCCCAAAGCTTGGAGCAAGGTGGCCGACTGACTGATACTACAGCTAGGAAAGTGACTGGGCTAGTATTTCAATGTTCACATCCTAGGGCCCTGGCCCACCAGCAGTGACGAGTGTGCACTGGCACTCTCATCTCAGGCTCAGCACAGAAAGAAGCAGGGCTCTCATGCCCCAGCTAGTGTTGCCAACCCTCCCGGTTTCACTGGGAGTCTCCTGGAATCAGGCTCCATCTCCCAGAGGCTACTGAAGCCAAAGTGGGAGATTTTAAGCCATTAAAAGTCTGGCAGCACAGAGGGGCTAGGGCAGACTCTCTGCCTGTCCTGGCCCCGCACCACTCCCAGAAGCTTCCGGCACGTTCCTGAGGCCGCGGAGTGTGTGCGCGCGTGTGCATGTCTGTCCGCGTGCTGCCCATGCCTCAAGCACCAACTCCGCAGCTCCTGCACCCCAATCCCCTGCCCCAGGCTCAGCCCGGAGCCCCCTCCCACACTCTGAACTCCTCAGCCCAGCCCAGAGCCCGCATCATCCCCCTCTGCCTCCCCAGTGAAATTGAGTGAGAGCAGGGGAGAGCAAGCAACAGAGGGAGGAGGGCTGGAGTGAGAGGGGTGGGGCCGCGGAGAAGGGGTGGGGCCGCAGGGCAAGGGTGTTTGGGTTTGTGTGGTTAGACAGTTGGCAACCCTACTCCCAGCAGCCAGGTAAGGAGCTGCTGAGAGGACTATCAGCAGCAAAACAAGAAAGGACCCAAGCCAGGTTATTCCAGCAATGCCCTGGCTAGAGCTGTGGGCTGAGGCAGCTGTGGTTTAGCAGACTGAAAACGGGGCAGAGGCCAGATCCTAGCAGTCAGACTCACTGTATGACACTGGAGAAGTCACGTCCCAACTCTGTGCCTCAATTTCCCCTGGAAAGTTGCAGCTTTACAAAGCGCTTGGTGCCTGGCAGGTGAAAAGCACTAAGCGGAAAGGCTTTCACTGTATGGGGCAGGGTTTAGGTCATCAAAGAAATGTCCCTCCAGGCAACTTGGAGGCTTGGATCTTACCTGGTAGCGACAAGAGGGTAGCTGTGGCAAGGTGATGCCCATGCGTCTCTTGTCCAGGGCATACAATCATAGAGCAGCAAGTCCTTCTCTGTCATAGCCATGAGGATAGGCCGCCACTGCTGCCTTCCTCCATCTAGTCTGGACTGCAAGAAGTCGAGAGAGCTGTTAACATGCAGTCCAGGAAGCAGTGTGCGCTGCCCGCTGGGGGCAAAGGATCCTCATTTGAGAGCATCTAAGATCTGCAGTCTGGGGCCAAAGGACATTTCTGATTAGTGCATCTGTTTAGGAAGTCACAATGTGCCAGTGGCAGAGGGGAAAGGAGCTCGTGTAACAGCAGACGGGGCAATGCAGACTGAGGAAGGGAGTAGTGAGCCGAGTTTGGAGTTTTTCAGTTTGGAGTTTTTCTATCCTCAGTTCCTGCCTCTCCCTCCCTCCCCCCCAGCAGCAAAGCCCAGTGTCTTCCCCTCTCTGTGGGGCACTCAGGGATCAGGCAATGTGCTGTAGTGCTCATCTGACCCCATGTGGAATCAATCCATGATGCTTGTGCTTGCCTCCCCTCCCCAGGCGAGGTGATCTACTCAGAGAGATCAACAGCACTAGGGCAAAAAATAATCTGGAAAATTAACGAGAGAGGATTTCCCTTCATGCTTGGAGCCAGGCCCTGTCTGAAGCAAGCAGCATATTGTTGCGCCGTATTAATAACCTGGCTGTGGAATGGCGCCCTAAGGAGCAGGCACAGAAGAGTCTAATCTGACCCAGTGGAAATGGTGTTAACTCATCATCTGAGGAATGCCAGCAAGGCACTAATGGGCCCAGCCATCCAGGAGATCCCATGTCAAGGACAGCCATGGCCCAGCACTTATCAGGCCAAGAAAACACTTACAAGGTCAAGGATAAACTGTAACTTTGGGATCAGCAAATTCATGTAAGGGCAAGTCTGGAACTATAGTTCTAACTCCTCGGTGACTGGGCAAATCCCATGGTTGAGGGCTCATGCTGCGTGGGCATCAGACTGACACTCAGAACCTGCGCACAGATCCCTCCTCGGGGGCACCGCTAGATGCGGTCAGTCAGTCCTATTACACAGCAGCTGGAAGAGCCCAGGCCTATCAATGGGATTCACCACCCCAGTGGAAAGCCACGCAGGGTGAGCACTGGCTTCCACCCACTCAGACTATGACCCATCACAAGGGGGCAGGGACAAGGACAGGAGCACAGCCCAGAGAGGTATAAGCTCAGCTTGCTGTGAACTTGGCCAGCCCTCTCTGGGCTCCTGGGGTGGAACACAAAGTGCTTCTGGAGTCGCAGACTCCTCTGGCAAAGCCTTCCCAGTGTTCCAAGTGTGGGGAAAGTAAGACACAGAGCTTGGGCTTTTCCCTCCCCCCCTAGCCTGGCACAGAAATTCCTCTCCCCTCTGTCTCACTAGGAAAAGAAACTCCCACAAGTTTTAAAAAGAAACTTTATATAAAAAGAAAGAAAATACAGAACAATACTGCATTAAGAAACTCAATACAGGAATATGGCTTATAAGAAAATAGGAATAAACAGTCTGATTTAAAAGATAGCCCAATTAAACCAGTCCAGCAAATCAACACCCATGTAAATACCAATCAAAGCACATCACAGCCGATTACTTTGGTTCCTTTGAACTCACACTTGATAGTAGTATACTTGAAAGAAGATGGAGTTAGAAGAAAGCTTGTTTACTCACAGCCGAGGAAAACAAAAAGACCCCAAATTTCCAGTTCCCTCCCAGACTTTAAAAAAAATCCAGGTCTCTGATTGGTCCTCTGGTCAGGTGTTTGGTTCCCCCTTTGTTCACCCTTTACAGGTAAAAGAAAATTAACCCTTACCTATCTACTTATGACACCATGGGCAGCCACAGTGCCTCCTGCAGTAGCGAGACAGTGAGCACAATGGACCCTGACCTGATGTTACAACTAATTCCTTGTCGTCACAGCAACACTTTGCAGGACACAGTCCCACTGGCCTATGAGGCTCATCCCATTGGAACAGTGTTCTGCCCCGTGCAGAGATAGGCCTATCTGCAAGGTTGTGGTTTTCATACTGCACACAGGAGTAGTGCATTGCTTGATAATATTTACAACAGAAATTAACCTCTGCAAACCCTGGAAGTTAGGTCAACATGACCCCTACATCAGACTGGGAAGTGGAGGCAGAAAGTCACTGACTTGCCTAAAGCCATGGTCTGTGGCAGATTCCAGAGCTAACTCTTGGCCATGTGCTTTAGCCACTAGCCCAGGTGTCCAACAGCTGACATCAAGTGACTGGCTTAAATACACAGGACATTCCGCTCACACACACACTCCTTTGTCTCCTCTTATCTGCAGAAACAAACACTCCAGGCCACTCTGAAGAGGATCTAGGAAGCTTGGAGCTGTCAGAGGTTTAACATCTTTAACTGGAAACTGAACACAGACCTGGGAAGGAAGTGCAGGCTCGAGGGGTGGGGACGGGGGCAGGGTTTTCATGTTCACAATGGTTCAGCACGTAGCTTTGTTTGCATTAGTTTCAGGGCCCAGTTTCACTGCAACATAGTTGTGAGCCTGGTTGAGCACCAGGTATGAGACCTCAAGAAAAGTCTAGCAATCTTGTGAAGTCCATAGGTCAGAGATTTTCACTGAACCTCAACTGTCCCTCCCACTGGCCCGTGAGGAATGGCCTCTGCTTTACCAGGTCTTCCTACCCACAACACCTTGCTTTGTATCATGCCTGGTACCCAAGGATCTCAAAGCATTTCAGTATTAGCAAGTTACTTTTCCTAGCTCCAGGGAGGGTCCTCAACCCCATTACTAGATTTGCCACAGCCACGTGACTCAGTGACAGGGCTGTGCACAGACCCCAGGTCTCTGCTTTAACCATCCTTCATCCCCATTAAGATTATGGCATTGCCACCCCTTTCCTGCCAGTCTAGTTACCCAAGGGGTGCATGTACAATGGTGCACAGATACCCAAGCATCAGATCTAGAAAGCTCTGCCAGCCTAGGATCAAGCGTGAAATTGGCACTTGGAGCATGAACTCCCACTGAGAAAGGAGGTGTTTTATTGCATGTGGAGGCCAGTAAGACAACTGCATATGCCTAAGGCCTTTAAATAAAGAGGAAGAGCATTAGGTGAGGTTTTGACTAAAGGGGAAATGAATTATTGAGGGAAGGAGAGAGGACAGACACTCGGATGGGAAATTCTGGAGCCCTGTGTGCACGCAAAGCTGCTGACTGAAGCACCATCCTAGTGCTGCAAGGAATGAGATCAGGCTTGCACTGACACTGCTGAGAATCAGAACAAACCCTGCACACAACCCGTCCACAACAGGCATGGGAAGCCTGTGAGGAGGTTACAGCCCTGTCTACAACAGGCACACACTACTACAGCATATGCCCCTGCAGAGTTGGTAGGGGCCACATCTCAAGAGGAGAAGAGGGTTACTGGAGCTGTGGCCTGCCAGGCAGAGATGAAAGCCATCTCTGGAACATTAATTGGGTCAGGATGTTCTTAGGTAGAAGTTACATTTTCAAAACTGGATTGGCACAAATCCCTCCCTGGACAGGTCTCTCCCACAGCTCCAGCTGCCATTTGATTCCATTACTGAGCTGGCTTCTAGGCTCACAGTAGTAAGTGGAGAAAGGAGAACTGAAAACACCCAAGCCACTACCAAAGTGCTGTAATCTCTGCAGTGCTGACCTGCTCCCATGTCTGCCAATGAAAACTAATCTCTTCACAGCTACACTTTAAGTAAAGTGCTAGACTGCACTGCTACCACACCTGTAAAAATATGAGTTCCACCCAAATAAGGTCAAGACATCAGGGGCCCTCCATTTCAGCATACCTGTTCCGCCAGCCAAGCGATGTGTTTGACCTCCTTGCTACTTCCTGTGGCATTGTTGGCACCTAGCATGGCATTGAGTTCAGCCAGCACCTGAGGGAGGAGGGCCATGATGTTGGTGTGGATGGCCGTGAACCAGGAGTGTGCGGTCGCTGTGTCTTTGCACCGCAGGATCAGGGTGTTTCTGCTGTCCGGTGAGTGCAGCTCTATCAACCTGAATAGGAAGAGACAGAGCTAGGCTGAGAAGTGCAGCCAGGACTAAGGCAGAGGGGGAACACGGAAGCCCTGCAACAGACACTCCCTACATCAATGGGATTTGGCTCCCCAAGAAAAGTACACATGAAACACTCAAACCCTTTGGTGTCTGCTAGGGAGAGCCCCTGGCTGGGGTCAGCTACAAGCAGCCCAGGCAGCGCTCACATACCACAGAGACAGAGGGTAGGGCAAAGTTGGCTCCGTGGCAGGATGGAATTCCAGTGCTGCGTGGCAGTGCACTGTCTGGAAACTCATCTGTCCAGGTGCTTATGAGACCCGCAGCGTTGGAGGCAGTGATGATCCCGCTCTGCTAGAGCTGGGGGATGCCTCGTGAATCTCTCTCCCCCTCAGCTGGTTGAGAAGCTGTGCCACTGATTAAAAGATTACAGAGCTTCCTAATGTTAGCTGTCAGGAAGCCCTGCCAGGAGCTGATGCAACATCTGAGAGCTTAGGAAGAAAGCGAGCACTGGCGCTTGCCAGCACTCAGTGGGTTTTGGGGGCAGCAAGGGCACCCAGGTTCCTGCAGGAACCTTCCTGTGGCAGCTCAGCATCCCTCAGAGCAGCGGGGGTGCCCAGCCCAGATCCCTGCCTGGCTTCTCACCCAATTGCTCAGGCACCGGCTATGAGATAGATACTAAAGGGCGAGCTGGCATCTCTTCCCTCCCTGGAATGCAGGTACAGCACACACACACCTCATCTCCTCTGCCCTTCACTCAGTAGCTACAGAACCCAGAACAGACTAGCCCTGCCAAACTGCTGCAGACACATCTGCTCCTTATGATGCTCTTTTGATGCCTAACTCAGGATGCGATGGGAGCCTTCTGAAAGCTAACAATTCCCATAATCCGTTAAAGCTAACAGTCCTTTCTCCACAGTTACCTTCTTGGATCTGGGGATGCGTGCACAGTACAGAGCAGCTATTAGACTGCCGGAAAATCAGGAGCCCAGCTGGACTTAGGGGGCAATCACCTCTTGACAAGCAGCTACAAGGATGAGATTGTAACCGTAAAACGTCCGAGATAGGCTGTTAAGTGGAATGGAAGTTGCACGAATGCCACCCAAAGGCAAGTATCAGAGGGGTAGCCATGTTAGTCTGGATCTGTAAAAGCAGCAAAGAATCACGTGGCACCTTATAGACTAACAGACGTTTTGGAGCATGAGCTTTCGTGGGTGAATACCCACTTTGTCAGATGCATGTAGTGGAAATTTCCAGGGGCAGGTATATATATGCAAGCAAGCTAAAGATAATGAGGTTAGTTCAATCAGGGAGGATGAGGCCCTGTTCTAGCAGGTGAGGTGTGAAAACCAAGGGATGAGAAACTGGTTTTGTAGTTGGTGTCAAATCTGCAGATGAACTGAACTGAAGGTCGGCAGTTTCTCTTTGAAGTCTGGTCCTGAAGTTTTTTTGCTGCAGGATGGCCATCTTAAGGTCTGCTATAATGTGGCCGGGAAGGTTGAAGTGCTCTCCTACAGGTTTTTGTATATTGTCATTCCTAATATCTGAATGGCAATATACAAAAACAACAAAGGCAAGCTGCCTACCACCCTCTTAGCACCACAGAGAAGTAGGCATGAGACCACAGAACACGTAGAAACGAGTCCGTGTGCTTAAAAGTACATTGGGGCTGGCTAGTTTAGAGACAGGAGCGTGTGCACCACTCCTCGCGGGAAGCCACCAGCATGCAAAGTCAGTGCAGAAATCCTGCTGAAGAACTCTGGAGAGGCAGCAGATACAGCGTGACAAAAGTCTTTTGCAGTGGCAGCTTATTTCCACCTGGATGAGCGGGGGTTGGGTAATTGGATTTGCAGTCTCCAAACACCGACTAAATGCAGTTCACTCTGATCCTGATCAGAACCCCAGGACAACTCTCTGCCCTTCCCACTTGCCTGTGCTGCAGGAGCTTAGACAGGGAATTGGTGTGGCCTTTGTCCAGGTCCAGAGCATGGCTCAGACCTTTGGTGTCACAGCTCCTCAGAGGCTCACCTCCTTGTCAAGTTCTGGGAGATGGGGAGACTTTGCGCTTGAGTCTGGCTAGAAAGTTCTACTTGCCAGGGTGCCGCTTGCCTGGGAACCCAGGGGTATAGACTGGCTTAGTAACCAGCAGCACTATGCAGTGAATTGTGAATAGCGTCAGGAAGCCCATGATCTCAGCAAACATCGCTATGGTGCTAGCCCAGGGACAATCCTGGCCTGAGCCCTTTGTGAACTGCTGCTACTTTTAACACTTTCTTGGTACCAGGCCGCAGCTTTAGGAATGCTCCAGTGCTGGAAATTCAGTCTTGCAAGGACACAGAAGCAGCACAGCAGACCCAGACACTTGGGGTACACCACACTGCAATAAAAGATGGCCCAGGTCAGCTGACTATGGCTTGTGGGGCTAAAAATTGCAGTCTAGTTGGTTGGGCTCAGGCTGGAAGCCAGGCTCTGAGACCCTCCCCATACATGGGGTCTCAGTGTCTACACTGCAGTTCTTAGTGCCACAGCCTGAGTCCCACGAGCCAGAGTCAATTGCCCTAGGGTCTGGGACTCTGTGCCATGGGTTTTTGATTGAAGTGTAGACGTACCCTTGGACTACGCTCCTCATCCCACACAAGCTACAGGGAGGCATTTCGGCACAGACCATCAAGCCCTCCAGGTCAGCAGTGTGCATGTCAGAGCTCACTTGGCTTTCCACAGCTATGCAGACTGGGTTCTAAGGATAGACAAAGCCATCATTACGCTCTTGGCCACTGTTATTTACACTGATACTGCATTCTCTTCCAGCTACAGTATCCCACTCCCATTCTTGGCACTGCTGCCAGTGCCAAGGGGCCTTGGATAGCTCAGCCCCAGAAAAATCTCCCAGCATTAGGATATGGTGCTGAAAACACCTGCACAAGCACCTATGCTGGCACAAACTCCAGCAGTGCTGGGAAGGGTGGCTCAGCTTACACCAGACACACTAGCCTCGGGAGCGCCTATTGCTCTGTGGAAGCGGACTCTCCCAGTTGAGAGCAAATACTGTTCTGAGTTCAGGACATATGAGCAATTAGCTCTTACTCGCCCATGTACATTTCCGGCAATTTAATTCCATGGGCATTCTAAAGAGATGCTATTTTCCTGGCCCCCCTGCCCCATCATGTTAGTACTAAAGCCATTACGGCTCTTTCACATATCCACCCACCAACGCAAAAGCTTGCCAAGTTGTGCAGCTTAAAGCAAAGGGGCAGAAGACTCAGCAGAGATGGAGTTACATTCCCCACCACCTAGTTAAGAGGAGTCTGCAAGGGAGATTCTGCCCTGTTCAGAAAGGGATGCGCAGGCTGGAAACGTTAGTCATTTCCATCGCGGATCAACTCTGTGCCAGGACAGAGATGCTGATGGGGCAAAGGTACCAAGTCAAATTATTCCTGGCCAAGATCTTCTTGTGGGAACATTGAGGGACAGTCCTGCAAAGTCAGCCTGCATGCTGCAAAAATCCTGTAGCTTGGCCATGACTGTTCCCAAGAGCTGCGGGGGAGGCAGCCTCCCAGCAAGGGTGTGTGGGGAGCATGGGACAGTGAAGGGACACCACCTTGGAAACTGGTCCTGCAATAAGTGTCAGAGCTGCTTGGCCCAGGAGATCAGGTAATCAGCCCTACAGCAGTGTCCTGGGGCAGCACAACCCGCTGAAGATTCAGTGCTTTTAGCTATAGCAACTTCCCCATCAGAGAGAGCCTGTCAGCATTTCCCTGGTCCCTAGCACCCAGGGGAGGGCTTTGCATAGGTAATGACAGGTACAAGGAAAACAAGGGGAAGTGATTAGTGTCATTTCCTCCCTCTAATGACAAACCCAACTCTCAGAGCTCAGCAACGCAACCCCACTCTGCATGGCAGGGCCCAGCCACTTCCTGGGCAAATGGGGAATCAGTTCAAATGCTCAGCAACACACTCAGAGGAGAAGCAACTTCCAAGCAGCAGAGCGCAGTTTGGGACATCACTGCTTACCCAGTACTGCCAACCAATGATGCTCATTTGCCTCGCCTCTATGCCAGAGCCCGTTCACACAGGCCATGCCAACCTGGCTCCAGAGGCCTCACCTGTTTTTACAGAATTTAACCTTTCCTTTTAACAAAGCCCAGGTGGTTGAGTAAATCCTTCCAGATGCACCCAACAGAATCTGCAAGATGTAGGGGTGAACTACAGGTCCAACGGCCAGTTCAACAGGTTAACTCTGAACCCTGATAAGTACTGGACAGATACACAGTTGTCAACTCTCTTTTCAACAGGAAGATGGAGCTGCTCTGGGACCATGGACTAGGTGTGACATTCCAACTCTGCCCCCGGCTGGACATAGGATACAGTCACTTGGCAGGTACAAAGAGATGGCAAGGGCAGAGAGTGAAAATAAGCACAATCAAGATTTCCCCCTCCCCCCGACACCCGCCCCCAACAGGATCACTAATAGCCTCTAACTGCCCCCAGTCACCACTCACTGGCAGGAGTGCTTGCAATACCGCCCCCACCTGGCAGGTGTGTGATAGGGCAGACAGGCGCTACCAGAGCAGGGGAAGGCCTCGGTGAGATTCAGCCCAAATCCATCTGAACTCTGTTTTAGAAGAAAGCTGAACTACCAGAAAGGCAATTTAGATGAAGGGGTTTGCATCCTTCCCTGAGCTGGAGCCTTCTATCCCAGGAGGGCAGCAAAATGCAAACACTGCCTGTCCTACGCTGCAGCCAGCCAGCTCTTGCTGGGGCCTGAGGGGAGGAGGGGCACTGAGTGGAGAGACCTGGCTGGCAGCCAAACCACTGAGAATTTCCTGCAAGCTGCAGTTACAATTTAATGAGTGAATCAGGAGATTGGCCTGAGGTGCAGCTGTTCCCACCCTAAGTCTCTTCTAGTCCGTCTTCTGCTGCTTAGCTGAAGCCCGAGCCTTGTCTCCAGAGTCGATTCTGGGCACATGGACCAGCAGAGGAACTGCCATTTCCACTGGAGCGTGCGTGTGGCACATGGCCAGGTATCTTCTCCATGGAAAGAGTTCAACACAGATTAGCCAAACATCCTGCGGACACCCGGTCAGCCAGCCTGCACCTCCCAAAAGGCACCAGGAAAGGACACCGTCTTCAACCCAGACGCTGAACACACAGGCGTTACACGTAACCTGGCTGCAAGCAGAGACGTAGCTGAACTAGATGCCTGGAAGATGGATCACAACCTCGCTTCTCCAGACCCATCTCTGCTGTGACTGAGAATGAGCGGCAGCAGGATCTGCAGCATCTATCTGCACAGAAGGCCCCTGTGGCCATGGACCTCACTGCTCCCCTCACCTTCCCGCACCGTGTGTCAAGCGCTGGGTCATTCAGCTCCACAGGCCTCCGTGGGTGTACAGCACCTGGCACAACAGAGCCCTATCTGTGTTCGGGACCCTGGGTGCAAATTAATAAGCTAAAGGAGGAGCCTGGCACTTGTATATCACCTTTGACTCAATCTACTTGGGTCACGTGCACTAGTTAAGGCTCCCAACCCTCACTTTGTGGCAGATAAGGAATAACCAAACCCACGTATGAAACAGCTACTTCTGGGGTGGAACGCAGGCTTCTCACTGAACGCTTTGGGGCAGGAAGTCAACACTGCCAGATCCAGCTGGGACTGCCAGGGGAGACTCATGCGAAATGACGACCCCTTTATAGCACCTTCCAGCTGAGGAGCTCAGCTCTCCAAAACTGGGCTGGTTAACCCTCACATCACCCTGTAAGTGCAGCAGCGTAAGAACTGGCCCAGGCAAGTGATGTGACTGTGCTAGGTCAGAGGAGTCTGAGCTGCAGGCTGCGTTAGAATGCAGGTTTCCCGACTCCTAGCTCTATCCTCTACCCAGGCAGGATCAGCACCCCTTGAGGTGAAGTTACCTGGCTGAGAACGAACTAGTGGCAGGGTTACCACCTCGAATGTCGGGAAGCACCACAAACAGTCAGGCCACCAGCTTCACAGCTCTCTCAAGGCACTGTCAGCCTTTCTTGTAGAAAGCCCCGTGGCTGCTGCCACGAGGTCAGCTGCAAAGGCATTCGCACTGCTGGGGCCCAGCGCAGACCAACTCCCACCTGTTCACCACAGTGATAAGCACAACAGCTCCCCTCACTTGCCTGGAGGAACAATCCCATGCCACTGGATTTCTCGCACGTAAGGGGGCCTACAAGGGAAGAGAAACATGCTCTTTCCTGACATACAGCCGAAGTCTGGTGTGCTTTTCCTGGTTGGTTTTGCATCGGGAATGCAGGTGTGTCATATCTGCCTTTGGGTACGGCTACACTTGAAACTTCAATTCGCTGCCGCGGCAGCACTTTGAAGTGCGAGTGTGGTCACAGTGCTAGCACTGGGAGAGAGCTCTCCCAGCGCTGCACGTACTCCACATCCTGTACTGGTATAGCTTGCAGAGCTGGGAGCCGCGATCCCAGTGCTGCAGCACTGTTTACACTGAGGCTTTACAGCGCGGTATCTTGCAGCTCTCAGGGGGGTGTTTTTTTCACACCCCTGAGCACGAAAGTTGCAGCGCTGTAAAGCACCAGTGTAGCCATGGCCTTTGTTTACTAGAGGATTAAAAAAGGATAGATCTAGCAGGACTTTACCTCACAAGGGCTTGGAAGCGTGTGTGTGGGGATTCAAACCCTGTTTGTCTTTGTAAGCACCCATTTAACTCCAGCTCCTATTGGCACCTGGGAGAAGAGTCTCAAAGACTCAGACACTCCTATCCCGATAACTAGGGCCTGGGACTCTCCTGCAGTTCTCTGGCCTCCCAAGAGCCCTCCAGGAAAACAGACATGAGGCTCCACGTTTCTGACATCCAGATAGAGGACAAGCAGAAAAAGCAGCTTTTTAAAAAGTCTTCCAGACTCCTTTACACATCGCAAAGCAGCAAAAAAGGGATCATTTCTCACCTTGCATGTCCGGCCAGCATTGTCAACACTCCTCCCTGCACCCAAAATGCCAGGAAGATAGGCCCAGAGCAGCCTGCTGCACCCCAAGGCCTCTGTCTCCCTAGGCTCCAGCTCACCTGTTCTCCAGGTCCGGCATGCTCAAGTTCCTGGCGGCGAAGCACATTTTCAGAGGGATCACCTTCCTGTCTTTGGTACCATTGTAGTGCTTCGGTGAGCCGGAGTCCTCACTGCCACTCAGGCTCGGTGACTGGGGAGCTGCCCCATCCCACGGGAGGTCTGACACCAGTGATGGCTTCTTAATGTAGGGAGTCACTTCCTGCATGAACTTCACTAAGAACAGAGATGGGAGAGGAGAGTTAGCACCTAGGCTGCCTCAGGAGGGGGTGCACAAAACACTGCATGCACCTGCACAGAAAAGTAAGGCAGCACCTATGGATCTGTGCATCCCAGGGCAGTGTGCCGACTCCCCCACCAGCAGGGAGCAGTGGTCTGTACTCACTGTGAGGGCAGTGCCTGCCAGTGCGGGGGGGCCCACTAAGCAGGCCTCAGAGCATGTTCTCCTGCGAGGACCAGAAATCGGCTGCTAGGGATCTAGCTTAGACTTAGAGTTAGTTGCTCTCACCTTCCAGGGAGGACAGATGAGTGAACCTGCCCAGCTAGCCCATCATATGGATGTGTGCAAGCTTTTGCCCCTCTCCTCTGCAAGTCAGAGGGTGGGGGCGGGTCTTGCCTAAACTGTCCTAGGAGGATGTAGTTTCACACCCCCATTTGTCAACAAGCTCTCAGATGTCTGGCAGCAGGATGGGAAACAGTGAACACATTTATTCACTATTTCCACAGGGGGAGGGTTCCTCCGGACTGTGGGTGACAGGAAGCTGGTCTCTAGGCATGCTGTGAGGACAGGAAAGGACTTGCTTGTCAGATGAAATCAGACTGCTGCTGCCTCTGCAAATACAGTCCTAGTGCTCTGCTCCCCCAACTCATGGCCTCAGGGGGAGCAGGGTGGGTCTCAGACCTGTCAGCAATGGTCTCTGGATAGTGAAGCCAGAGGGTTACCACACAAGATAGTGTTTTATGGACACTTCCAACTCCTCCTTCCCTTGTTCATTCTGCCTTTACACGTTTGCCAGAGATGAGGGATGGCCCACGGGTTCAGTTCCCTGCTCTGCCACAGACTCCCTGTGTGACCTTGGGCATGTCACTTAGCCTCAGCTCCCCAGCAGTACAGTGGGGATAACTGCCCTGCCCCAGAGAGTGCATGAGGAGAGAGACAGGAAAGACAGATACTCAGATACTATGGTGATGCAGACCGTGTCAGTGCCCTAGAGACAGATCAGGACACTTCTAGAATAGATCCTCCAGCAGGCACATGCTACAGCCTAGATGCTTAGTGATATCACCATCAGCTACAGCACTGATCAATGAGGTGGTATTGCCATTACCTGACCTTGCCAGCTGGAATACTAGTTCAGAGTGAAGCTGGCTCGAACATTCCCTGCAATTTTGGGATTGGCGGAAGAATTCAAAAGTTACTACCCCACAGACCGACAGAACCAGAGTGAATGACCTCACAAGCCCAGCCAACCAGAACAAGTTTGAGTTTCCCCTCAGAGTTTTGAGTAGGACACGTCTCAAGAAATGAATCAGCTCAGTTTTGGACCCCTCATGTCACCCAACCCTCTTTTCCAATCTGCCTCTCAGAATTCCTAGGGGAACTACCCTGGTGGTAAAACCCATCTGAAGTTTTACAGGTGGGTCAGTTTATTTTGGGTAAAATTTGACAGAGGGATCAAAAACCTGCTTTATAACTGGAAGCTGCCTCTGCCTTTAATTCTCAGCCTCTCGTCTCAGCATGAGACAGTACAAGCTACATATTAAACTTCCTCCAGATATCAGGATTTGGCTGGGAAGAAGGAGAAACAGCAGCAGCAGCAAACAGGATCTTTCTTTCTCAGGTGATCAGGAGTGGAGCAGTCATGCACAGTGCTCCCATTAGGGGAAGCTGGTTCTCTCTCTGAGCAGCTGACCCAAGCATTTAAGTGCATGGCCCTCCACTCCCCTTTTGCTTTGAAGGGAAGAGAAGAGCACATGAGCTTTAGCAGTCTCAGCCCTGAGTTTTCACTCACTGGCTGTGCGACTGCACCATCTCCTCAGGAATGAAAGGGGAAACAGGAGCTCAGAATATCATCCAGCTGGAAAGGAAGGAAGTGCAGCAAGCTGCAGCCAGATGCAGGACAGACACTGACTGACAGGTACAGTTGCCTGTGTCCCCCAAATGTAACGGGCCAACTACCGGGGTGCTGGGGATTCAGTTGAGGAATTCCAAGATGTTTAGAGCTGTCCTAGCAAAGGAACCAAAAAGGCACATTTCTGTAATAAACTAAGCCATCTGCTTGAGGTATAGCTCGACCACTGCCCCAGAGACCAGATGGCTGCAGCTCCGAGAGTAATAACCACAGCAGCACAGGAGAAAAATGTCTTTCAAATGGCCTCATGCAAGACGAGCCCCTATTAAAAGGGAGCCTGAGGAGGGAAGGTTCAAACCAGGAGACTCGGTCTAGATGGCCACTTTTCTAGGTCTTGTGAACCTGCCCTGGGACCCATGGGCTACCCAGAAACTTTGATCACTCCCAGGAAGGGCAGCTCCCAGACAGCCCCAGTGACACATGGTTAAAGGAACAGCAGCAAGCTCCCAGGTGGCCCAGCAGGCAAGGTACCCACCCCAGAACTGTGCTGCTCTGGGAATCTGGGAGAGAATGATCTATCTGCATGCCAGCTGCACAAAGAAGTGGAAGCAGGCCTGTCAGCCCTCTGGAAAATGTGACCAGGGCTTTGCATAGGGAAGTGTTAAGAGCAAGCTGTTCCCTTCCCTTCCTAAAACCAAGCAGTGGGGAGGGAGGAAGTTGGGGCACGGAAAGTTTGGATAAGTATCTGAACCTCTGGATGTGCTTCCCAAAGCAAATGCAGGCTCTGCAGCTGTGGGGCTGCCAATGACTACACTAGCATTCGCCATACACTACATAGGATATTCTCTGAAATTGGGTTCAGCATATGATACAGCATTTAAACAATGAAATAGTTAAGATTTTTAAAACCACAGGAAATTCATGGTTCAGGCCAATATGGTCCCCAACTCTCTCTGCTGAGGAGGAGAACAGAGTCCAGACAGCTGAGTTATGGTTCAGAAAAATCTGAGTGACCTGGAAAATGCAGCTTTTTGGTATTTAATTGCTTTGTTTATTTCAGGGACAAGTGTGTCAGATGCTGGAAGGGGTACTGAATTCTGGGATTTATTGGATTTTTTAATCATTTAATTGTTTCTCTGTCTCAGCAGCTTCCTGGACCCAGAGAAGCTGCATGAAGCCACATTTAGTGCACACACCAATTCCTGATACACAACATACTGGAAAGTTACTGCATACATCAGCTGTCTGCTTATTTGTGAAGAGAGTTCCAGCTTCCGTGACAAAGGGATGGCTGCTGAGACACTCTCCAGAATGTGAGGACTTTAGTCACTACTTTTTGTGTGTCTAAATAGGCTTTTGTACATCATTGCTCCAGGTGCTGTTCCGGTAGGGACCAAACCCTCTGGCCACATTCTAACCAGAAATGAATTTCTGTGGCATATAGATTTAGAATGGCCCCGGGCTTGCCTACGTAGGGTGGCCAGGTGCCTGGTTTTCAACTGGAAAGTCCAGTCAAAAAGGGGACCTGACAGTGTCCGATCAGATCTATTGACCGAACACCCACAGTCAGTTACTGTGGGATGGGGAGGTGCTGGGTTATCACCCACATCAGCCCCTACAAAGCCAGGACTCCCCAGCACCGCAGGTAATCCCTCCTGACCCAGGCAGGGAGGTGGGAGGGAGAAAGCAGCAAGCGATGGGGGAGGGGGAGGAAGAGATGGAGCCCCAGGGAAAGATGTGGGGCAGGGAAAGTTTCAGCACTCTGATGGGGTGTCCAGTTTTTAAATATTACCAAGCTGAAAAACCCAGGTCTATGTGAACACTTAAGTTTGTGGCAAACCAGGGTATAAGTGTACTCTGCACTATCACGCCACACACTAAAAGTTCCCAAGTGCACTTTGATGTGCCTGCTTTGAAACAGGGTCAAAGTGCACTAGGGAACTTTGAGCGCATTGCAGCAGGGTCCAGATGGACAATTAGTGCTCAGCAGGCTAGCACAAGTTTGCTTTACACCCCAGCCTTCCACAAACTAAGCGTTCATATAGACATACCCACAGTCTAAGAGGGAGAGCAGATTGTACTGGGCTACCTAGACTAATACAAGGCAGATTGTTCCACAAAACACAGTGCACTATATTATTAGCTACCCTGCAGGTACAACTGAGAACGTCCTCTCTACTGCCTCCCCTCCAGATCAGCTAAATCACAGGAAAGAGTAGCACAGACCTACCTTCCCCTCAATGTCAGCACTGTGTTTCCCTGTGACTAGGCTCTATGAAGTGGGAAGGCTCTCTCTGCCCTGGCCTTCTGTGCACTAAGCCACCATCCTGGCTGGGCTGAGTAAGTGCTAATCATCTAGACATGATGGTTATTTATTACAGCCACAAAGCTTTCGTCAGCTGGTTCCCAGAAACCACTAATTTCCTTTTATAACACAATTAGCACTCCATCAATCCTGCATTCATGCTCTTCGATCTTTCAGGAGCGGGTCTGCAATTCCCAACTAGCATCCAAACCGAACTCTGTAAATGCAGCTTCCAGAAGACACCCCAAACTGGCCTGCACGAGAGTGGACCTTGGAGCACAATTCTGGTCTCTTCTCAAGCTGACTGTACCCATTTACACTGCCCTGCTTCAGTTCTCTGGCCATCCCTCCCTTCTCAGCATCAGACTTCAGGCTCAAGCCTGAACAAACCAGTTTCAGGCAGGAGGAGTCGAAACCTGCTCCTTGAGGATGGCCAGCTAACTCCCCCCACGCTGGCTACAAAGAGCTAAGCCTTGCGCTTCAGGGTGGGATGTGGTCTAATTAAACAACAGAGGAGCTGACCGAGAGAAGCCCTTGGCACCTGCCCAGAGCACACCAAGATGCAGAATTTGGCTGGATTATCAAAGACTCCACAAAAAAAGCTTCAAAATCTCAACAGCTTCATTAAGCAGGAAATCTGAACCAAATCCCGTTCGTGTGAGAACCTGTGCCACCAAAAGCTCAGATAGCTCTGCCAAATCAGTGAATGACTGTGCAGGGGACATGCTCTGCATGGAATGCGTAAATTATCCTTTATCCCTGGTCAGAAAGAGGAACTTGCCAAAGCTACTAAAAGTGGACAACAGAATGCAGTATTGTTAGGGAAAAACAGAACGTCCAAAGTTACCACACCGATCAGGGAATTGCTCCACATTGCTAACAGATGCCTAGCCAGTCCAGCTCTTCTCTACAATGCATTCTGCACCACGTTATAGTAGTGCAAGGTTTTTTCCCTTGCACATGCTCCCTCTAGAAGAATATTGCACCACTGCCCTAGAGTAATTTCATTACAGATTACAAGACAAGGAGGAAGGGCAAGCTGGCTCCAGTGGTGCCAAAAGTGAATGGTGTCGAGAAGAATGATGTTATAACATGCTCCCTGCAAAGACTCAGATGTGTGGATTCAGACTTCATTTTTGGGCAATTTGAAGCTTCAAAACTGTCTGAGGCAGAATCTCCATAGCAGGCATAGCCTCCTTGCTCCCTCCGCTCCCAGGCAAACTGCACTCAAAGAGCAAAAGGCTAATGGCTGGTTGATTGACATCTGTTGTTTTAGCCCTACTGGAGTGAAATAACAGAGACCCACCGTGAATTGTTCCAAGAAGAAAGGGGAGCAACCAGTCCCTCCTCGTTCAGACTATCACCACTACTAAGGGCAGTGAAGAATTTTCAGACCTGGGGAAACTCCTCTGCATTCAAAACAAGGGCTCTTCATATGAAGTTCGACTGCACAATACCTCCACCTAGGAGTAATGTCCTTAGAAGGGTGGAGGGACCAGACAGCTCATCCCCAGTTACTGGCAGCACAAGGAAGCAGGAAAGAGAATATAAACCAGCACAATGAACGTGACCAAGGGGTCAGCTGCCATCCCATCCTGGATCTCATCTGTAGCCACGCCCGCTGAAGGACGACGCTATCCAAGTTTCCAAAGCTTTCGACCCTTCACCACCAGCCTAGGATCTGCTGTTCACAGCTGCCAGGATTCAGTCATCTTGGGGGATTTTCTAGCCAAGTTGGCACAGCTCCAAAGGCTTCTCCAGTATCAGCAGTAGGAGGGAGAAAGGGGAGCCATTTGTACATTTCCCCCAGCCAGATCACCTCCCCCCAGAAGACAGGACTAAGGAGTACAGCTGAGAACGAGCACTTTCACAGCAGGCTAACGGACTCACCACTAGCCTTGCTACACTAAGGACATTTTGGAAAGATTCCTCGGTATTGCTGTCAGTCCAGAAGAACCAGCACTAGCAAATCAGTTAGACTTGCTCCCAGCAGGCATGGATGACACAGGGTTGAAAATGTACCAGCAGCAGCTGGGCTGTCTACATTAGGGCTTCCAACATCAGTAACTCCAGGGAAGGGAGAAGCAATGCAAGGGAAAAAATTTTTCACAAGCTTCCTCTAATACAGACAAGGCCAGTCCCCTGCCAAACACGTAGGAGGAAAAGCCCTATGAACAAGGGTGGATTAAAACAGATTTTTTTTAAAAAATGTATATATTTAAATTGGGTTTTTCTTTGTAAAATAAACCTATTTAAAATATTAAATTTGAAATTATGACAACCTAAGTTAAGGCCTCAACTTATTATAATCTTTTAAATAAAAAAAAGAAATCAAGCAGTACATTTGCTATTGAAGTTTTAAAGGAAGTCAAGCCACTGAACAAGGGGAAGTCACTGGCTAAGCACCTGGACCAGGACTTGAAAGCGCTAAGCCAGCTTTCTGATAGCAGTAGTCACTTCTTTAGGAAGTGGAGGGGTCAGGACAGTTTTTTTTCCTCTTCCAATCTATGAATACAAATGAGGTTCAGGAGGATAAGATCTAGTTTAAAATTTTAAAAAACACGGTGACCAGAAACAAATCAGCTCAATTCACTATCTACAGATACTACTTCCTCATCTGTTAGTTTTAAATGCAAAACTTGTTTCGTATAAGTATTCTTATCATCAACACAATACGAAGTTGTGGTCAACACTGGTGGAGCCCTTCACTTTACAGCCTCACGCTGTTCCATTCACCAAAGCAGTAGCTTGGGTTATTACAGTCTTGTGTGATGTTCTCCAAAGATCCTGCCCAAATCCTCCAGCAGAGACAGTGAAGGGATGACCCAAAACTTAGACTGGAAGTAGTCAGAGATCTTTCTGAAGCTGGGAGAAGCAGTTTGGTGGGGTTTTTGCCACTTAGACCTTTGCAAGGCCTTTCAGGGATAACCCACTAAGTGCCAACCATTTAACATTAAATATGTTAAATTACAACATAGGTGAAGCCTGCCTCTCATAACAGAGGCATAGCATGCATCCACCTAAGTAGGCACTGATCTGGTCTCCACAGGACAGACACACTTAGACCTGAATTAAGTTAGAAAATGTTGCCCTGCATCTAAGTACCCAAAATTAGGCACCCTACTAAAATGGTCCAATTTTCCATGCATGGCCCACTCCCACTGAAATGGGAGCTGTTGGTGCTGAGTACCGATAAGTGACCCACTGTCAGCAGGGGCCCTACTGTGGCTTTAGGCACCCAGTGCAAGAGCACTGGCCACAGCTACTTAGGGCAGGGCTGTTTTGTCCTAGTCCCCTCTTGGGGACAGGGCCAAACACATTGTTTTCTTTCTATAGCCCCGTCAGTTGTAACAAACTCTTGTGGTCAGAAGAGCCACACTGAGACCACCAGCCCTTCACATGGCAACTCCTCTGAAGCTGGCATTAGCAGGGGCCACAAGAGGTGACCCCTGAAGTGGTTCCTGTTTAAAAGCTACATTGTGAAAGACTTCATTGAGGGCCTAATCCTGTGCTCACTGAAGTCAGCAGCAAAACTCCTACTGAGACTTCAACAGATGCAGGATCAGGTCCTAACACGACAAGTTTACCTGTGTAGCTCTGCACATGCTCTCCCCAGCCCTTCAGAGAGGCTCTCCCTGCATTAACCATTGACCTCAGGGGCTCTGGAAAGGCACAGATGTTTCTGAGGTCAAGAACACTCCTGATGCAAGTAAGCATGGCAGAATTCATTTTTTTCCGAACTGTTGACGTTCATATTTAAGCATTTTTATATCTATTTAAATTTTCACAGCAGTGGGAAATTAATGACAGTACATGTTGAGATTCAAAAAATGAAAGCCTCATAACTTAATGCATATTATCAAGCTCACATGTCAAAATCCTCAAAGTAAATATCCTTAAATCAAACTTTTATGTTTTCAAGCAGCATTTTTCTTACTTTGCCTATCTCTATATTTCAGTAATTGATTGGAATAGTCTTTGCTGATTTGTGTATTCGTGATGAAATTGACATTCACCGTTAAAAATCTAATCCTCCTATGCCCACCTAAAAGGCAAAGAAATAGTGAAAACATCTCAGCATTCACATTTTAAATGTCCTAGCTCTGGGGCAGCTGGTGATAGGCATGTTTTCAGGTAGAGAATCGGAGGAATCCAGATCCTGAAAACAGTCAGTTGACAGTGAATCCTAGTTACACATCTTTGAAGAAGGGGAACAAAGCTGAAGGCAATAACTAATGAACTACAAGTCAGCAGAGAGTAGAAAAGAAAAAAGTGAACTAGCTACAGCCCCTATGAACTCAAACGGACTACAGCTCGGAGAAAATATCTGAAAAGCCCTCAAAGTCTTAGTCCTCTCCACATCAAATATTTGCAACCCAATTCATGAAAGCACCATTAAAACCCAAACAATATGCCATCCTGCTCCAATAAAACACACCCACAATAGACAATGTGCACTGCTAACATAAAACAGGACATGCAGGCATTCAGAGCCTGTGAGGCGGAACGATTTGTTTTGTTTAGAAATTGAGGGTTTCAGTAATGAAGGTAGCTTTCCCATAGTCTCAAGCACAAGGGAGCATTTGCCCACTACATTTTTGGGGATGCCGCCTCTTTACATCTCTCCTGAATACAAACAGGATAGAAATTGGTATTACAGCAAAACCTGCACGCCTTGTTCAGCCCCATTCAACAGAGAATTGTGCTAACCATCTTGTTTCTGATCATTATTTTCCCCAAACAGAGCTACTGACAAAGGCTCGCCAGCTTACATTAGTGGCACCAGCTCCCACACTCCTTGAGTTTGTGTCAAGAGAAGTGAAAATTGTGTGGCTATTTTCATCTGACTTTTGTCTGGGTCTGATCCAAATGGGCACCTGCAATTAACCCAATCATGTCAGATAAGAACGTAACCAACAACAGCAAGGCGAGTGCAACACTCCGTGCTGAGACAGGACACAGAACGCAAAGACAATGAGTTGTGATGACAAACCAGCAGAGGGGCTGGGAGATAAATAGTAGAGGGATTACACAGGGGCTGTGCAGTCATTTGATTCCACTAGCTGGGATTCTTAACTACTTACACATTAGCCAGACTGTCTGATCCTCTGATTTAAGCTTCTGACATTTTGCTGGAACAGTGTAACAATCGATACAGAATGATCCAATACCAGGCTCTCCTGTAATTTATGCTTAGAAGTGTTACACATGAGGTTTTAAATTCGTTTTTGCCTCTCTCAGCCCCCCATCCCCTGAGGATAGTAGCATGTTCTCAGAGGGCAAGAACAGGCTTTGGTATCATGCTCTCTGCTAAGGGAGTATCCGGATGGGACTGCTTAAGGCAGCAGAGCTGCCCGGCATGGAGGAGAAGCGGCAGTATTAAGATGCTAGGAAAGGCATGGGCAAACTTTTTGGCCTGAGGGCCATATCTGGGTATGGAAATTGTATGATGGACCATGAATGCTCACGAAATTGGGGGCTGGGGTGTGGGAAGGGGTGAGGGCTCCGGCTGGGGGTGCAGGCTCTGGGGTACAGGAGGCAGCTCTGGGCTGGGACTGAGAGGCTCAGAGGGCAGGACAGGGATCAGGGCTGGGGCGTGGGAAGGGGTCAGGGGTGCAGACTCTGGGTAGCGCTTACCTCAAGCAGCTCCCGGAAGCAGCAGCAGCATGTCCCCCCTTCGGCTCCTATGCGGAGGTGCAGCCAGGCAGCACTCTGCGCTGCCCTGTCCGCAGGCGCCACCCCTGCAGCTCCCATTGGCTGCAGTTGCCAGCCAATGAGAGCTGCAGGAGCCGCACAGAGCCATGGCACGCACAGAACAGGGTAAGCCCCTGACTCTCCTCCCCAGCAGCAGCTCAAAGGCCTTATTAAAACATCTGGCCCTGGGGCTGCATCCAGCCCTTCATAGTTTGCCCACCCCTCTGCTAGGGCTTTTCAGTTCCCACTTTCCCTTGCCTGCCTGTGCAGGTGCAGGAGTCAGCTTTATAGCAGTAATGCCAGCCCTTTGCTCTGGACATGTCAGGAGAACATGCCACAGCTTCAGTTCCTTTGAAGAGCAGTTTATTTTTTATGCTCATTAAAAGGAAGCAATCCCAAACTGGCAAAGCTGATTAATAGAACAGATTATTTCACCTCTTTGGTCTAAGTCCATTTGCCAAGTTTCAGTCTCACTCAGTGATCAAGTTTCAAATGTTTCAAAAATGGGGTTTTGTAACAGGAACTCCAGCAGACAAGGAGACCTACTGGCAATGCTCTGTGCAATGAGTTTTGTAGTAGCCAAAGCCAACTCTTGAGAGGAATGAAGAATCCTCCTACTCAGAACCCCTGCCCCTCTGAGCACCACTGACAAGGACATTAGCCTTCACGTGTCCTGGCTTAGCACCGCAGTGCATTTATTTATTTCTCACTCACCTTCCCCAGTGCCCAGGTGGTCTCTAACCTTGGGAAGAGTTTGCCTCAGCATCACTCACACTGCCCCACCCATCCTTCCAGCTCAAACCCTTGGTCATCGCTCCCTCCTCTGCTCTGGCCTCTCTCCTTCCCCTGCCCCATTCCATTCCACGTGTTGCTGTTAGTCCTGCCTACGATGACCAACCACACCTTCTCCCACTTCTGTCACCCTCAGAAGTCTGAGCTTCTCCCGCTTCCCAAGGCCATACCCACCTCCAGCCATCACATGCACAGTGCAGCAGGTTGTCAGGAGGCTCCATCAGCCGCAGGGGCCAGGAAGGGGTTCAGACACCAGGCCAGGCCAGGGGCTCAGAGCGAGCTCTGACACTGCTGAATTCAGTACCAGCAGGTGCTGCTCTACCCCTCAACAGCAAAGGGGACATTAAAGCAAGGCCCTTCCAGCCTCTCTCTGGACACAAGGGGAGTTCTTAAACAGGCCACAGAGCCTTTGCAGACTATTCCAGTCTCGGTTCTGATGGCAAGGTATGGGCAGACTTCTGCTGAAGGAGCATCCCTCTGCATTACCACTCACTGGATTCCCAGGCTCTAACACATCACTCCAAGGTGGCATGAGACAAAGCCAGGCTCTCATGGTGCTAGATCAGAATTTAGCATTCGGTCACAGCCCTCCAAAGCTGCCTTCCGAAAGGTAACATTTTCAACTGACCAGGAAGAAGAAAGTCTGTCACTAGAGGGTTAATGCTGCATTGTAGCATCTCCTTACACAGCCAATGAAGTACCAGGGGCTGCACCAGGAGAAAAAGCAGCATTAATGCAGCCAGCTCCACCTGTGGATTAGGTCTCTGCCTGTGACAGGTGCATAGACATGGTTAGCCATGCCCACCTCCTCGGGACCCATGCTTTGTATCCAGAGGCTGTTAAGCTGTTAGAGCAGTGGGTTTGAGTGTTAGCATGGCAAAGAGCAAAGGAGCCAAAGCCATGCAGAAAAGTTTCATCTGGTTATATGAGCTTCAAGCCAATAACCCCTCCCCTTCGGCTCTGTGCTCCCATCAGATCGGTTCCACTGAGCAGCACGGACAGACGGAGATCCATGCTTTGAGGAGAAGCTTGCCCTTGCTGAGGGCAGCAAACTAGAGTTAATATTAGTCTCCTGCAGACAGTCAGAGCACTTATCCCAGGATTACATAGCTCCATACACCTTAATCTTCCCCTCCCTGCTGTAGATGGGCGAGCCCTGTGAGGTGGAGCACTAATCCAGAACTCTGCAAAGGGGCCTGCTACACAGCTGGCCACCAGATGTGGATGTTGGTGTCTTTGTTCTACGTTGCTTTCCAATACAGCCAGGCAGTTAAATACCACCAAAGCATAACCCACATGGCGGAACACAGGTGGGTCATTTATACCTCGCCCTAACTTTCAAGGAAGGGCTAAAGGCTTGACTCTTTGGGAAGGAAAAATCTGTGAGTTGCTAAGCCTTCAATGATTTGAGTGAGTGAAACTAACCTGATCAGATAATCCCAAAGGCGGCTATGAACATGGCAGCAAAGCATGTGCACAGCCAGAACCTCATCACGTCTGACTCTGCCAAATGCAGCTCCAGATGGGGGAGCCTCATTCAGGATTGGCCAGGTGCAGCTGACTTAGAACTCAAAGAAAACATTTTAAACATTTTGACAAATGCTGAGATTCTAAAAAGGTCTAGAATTGAATTTGGTAACTGAAAACCCATGTCAGTGAAGGGCTGGCCTCAGCAACTGGCACAACATCCCCTCTGCACGTGGAAACCTGGTGCTTCCATTACTGCAGCTCTCCTCCCAGCTAAAAGTGAGCCAAAGAGGACCAATAAAAGGCAGTGTAACACGACCAGTTCTTGGAGGGAAGGAGAAGAGTCAGAGCTTGTCATCATCACTTTCAAGAGTTGCATAATGTATTTTAAGAGGGGCCGGAGATGATGCAAGATGCCCAGCAAGGAATCACAGCTTGAAAGGTCCATCCCGCTCAGGATGGGCCAGAATGCCTTGTTTGTGCCCTGCCTATGTCTGCTAACACTGCTGCTGTCAGGATCACATCTGGGCCTCAACTGTAAGCCACACTCAGTGAAAGATTCTAAGCCTGCAAGTTAACGTGGTGTTTGAGGAAGGATGCGTTACAGCATTTCACAGCTTAGGGTACGTCTACACTACAGGATTATTCCAATTTTATATAAACCGGTTTTGTAAAACAGATTGTATAAAATTGAGTGCACGCAGCCACACAAAGCACAATGATTCAGTGGTGTGCGTCCATGTACTGAGGCTAGCTTCGATTTCTGGAGCGCTGCACTGCGGGTAGCTATCCCGTAGCTCTTCCATAGTTCCCGCAGTCGCCCCCGCCCATTGGAATTCTGGGTTGAGATCCCAATGCATGATGGTGCAAAAACAGTGTCGCAGGTGATTCTGGGTAAATGTTATCACTCATTCCTTCCTCCGCGAAAGCAACGGCAGACAATCATTTCGCACTCTTTTTCCTTAGATTGCACTGGCAGACGTCATAGCATGGCAATCATGGAGCCCGTTTTGCCTTTTGTCACTATCACCGTATGTGTACTGGATGCTGCTGACAGAGGCCAGTACTGCAGCGCTACACAGCAGCATTCATTTTGCCGTTTGCAAAGGTAGCAGAAGACACCAGTTACCCCAGTCATTCTGTAACCAATCTGCTGTGCCATTGTAAATCTGGCGATGAGAATGACGGTTTATCAGTTTGTTCTGTACGTCTGCTGCTGTCATGGGTGCTCCTGCTGAACCTTCGCTGAGGTTGGCCGGCAGACGCATAAAAGACAAAAATGAGAATGACTCCCCCCCCCGGGGTCATTCCCTCCTTTATGTTGTATCTAAAAATAGAGTCAGTCCTGCCTGAATATGGGGTAAGTGTACTAGAGAACCAGTGTATCGAGAACCAGAGAGCACAGCCACTCCGTGTCAGATCCCACAGAAATGATGAGCTGCAATAGCCATTTTAAGGGGTGCTTCCTGCAACACCCTCCCGTTGCTCCTTTCTCCTCAACCTTTAGGGGCTACTGGGGGGCAGTGTCCCCCCATTTGTGTGATGAAGTAATAAAAGTGCAGGAATAAGAAACACTGACTTTTTAGTGAGAATAAAATGAGGGGGAGGCAGCCTCCAGCTGCTATGAATAGTCCAGGCAGGACATTAAACAGTGGGCATGGGGAGAGGAAGCCAGCATCCCGCTGCTATGATAGTCCAGGCAGTACAGAATCTTTTCTTTAGACATGAAGGGGGGGGGGGCTGATGGAACTCAGCCCCCAGTTGCTATGATGAGGACAGTTACCAGCCGTTCTGTACCATCTACCGGGAATGACCGAGAGTCATTCCTATTTTTTACCTAGCTCCCCCGGCCGACCTCACTGAGGCCAGCCAGGAGCACTCACGGGATGATGAGGACAGCTATCAGTCCTATTTGTACCGTACCGTTTCTGCCACTGGGAGGGAGGAGAGGAGAGGATGCTGCTATTCATTGCCGCAGCACCGTGTCTACCCAGCAGCATGCAGTAGACATTAGAGTGACATATAAAATAAGTCAAGAAACGATTTTTTTTTTCCCCTTTTCTTTCAGGGGGGCGGGGGGAGGGTAAATTGATGACATATACCTGAAACACCCCAGACAATGTGTTTGACCCTACAGGCATTGGGAGCTCAGCCAAGAATGCAAATGTCTTTTTGGAGACTGCTGGGGACTGTGGGATAGCTGGATCCTCAGTACCCCTCCCTCCCTCCATGAGCATGTCATTGATTCTTTGGCTTTCCGTTATCGCTTGTCACACAGCACTGTGCTGTAAGACTCTGTATCATAGCCTGGAGATTTTTTCAAATGCTTTTGGTTCATTTCGATCTTCTGATAACGGAGCTGTGATAAGAACAATTGATTTCTCCCCAATACAGTGCATCAGAGTATCTGCCATACGGTCCATGCTGGAGCTCTTTTCGGATTTGGGACTGCATCACCACCCGTGCTTATCAGAGCTCCATGCTGGGCAAACAGGAAATGAAATTCAAAAGTTTGCGGGGCTTTTCCTGTCTACCTGGCCAGTGCATCCGAGTTCGGACTGCTGTCCAGAGCAGTCACAATGGTGCACTGTGGGATACCGCCCGGAGGCCAATACCGTCGATTTGCGGCCACACTAACCCTAATCCGATATGGCAATACCAATTTCAGCGCTACTCCTCTCGTCAGGGAGGAGTACAGAAACCGGTTTAAAGAGCCCTTTATATCGATAAAGGGCTTCGTTCTGTGGACAGGTGCAGCGTTAAATCAGTTTAATGCTGCTAAAATTGGTTTAAACACGTAGTGTAGACCAGGCCTTAAATTCACAGAAAAGGAAAAAGCCAACACAGACCTTTGAGAGAGGGACTGCTGCTCTGCAACAGCTGGAGCCCGCAATCCCAGCAGGGACAAAACTGGGAGCTTGGTTATCATTCAAGTGTGCAATCTATCGAAGTCAAGGAATTGGCTACGATGTAGCACCCTGTTTTCCTGACGTTAATATGTGTTTCACTGGGACAGGAAAACAGCCCCAAATTAGTGGTTCCTTCTTGCCTTACAAATTCATGAATCTATGAACTGCATGGATAGAAATACAGAAAGGAGCCACCAAAAGTGAACACAGAACTTCTAAATGGAAGAGGAAAAATATACAAACAAACAAACAAACATGAAAAAGCTGCCTACACAGCGAGCAAGTGAGCTTCTGCGTAAGAGACTAAGGTTGGCCTCTGCACTATGAATACAGTCACGATGAAACAATCGTAGCAAAGTCGAAGGCAAGAAGTTTGTCTGCACAACAAGGGCCATGCTGTAACAGTATTAAACACTTATGTTCTACTTCTGCTAGGCCACTAAACTGAGACACAGTAAGAACAGGCTTTTTCCTAGCCACATAGCCAAGAATATACCATGGAGTAATGTGGTTTGGCCTCAGCAGCTTTTCCACATGCTCATTTTTGCAGCATAAATGAAGGAAGATTTGCCAAGGCCAGTTGGATTTTTAACCCCTTTTAAAAAAAGGCAGAATCAAGCATTGTGATATATCTTGTGTTGGAGGGAACTCTCAGGTTTTCAGGGAGAACTTTGCACAATGTCACTTTTCTAACTGGGGTGCGGGGACGCAGGCAGCGGCGTAATACCAGGTGCTCCATTGATAGGCTTTGGAAAGGGAATTAACCAAAGGGATAAAGAGTAAAGAAAAGCAGGAGACCAGTGACCAAGATCCCCCCAGTGACTAAATACCACTCCATATGAGCTACTCTGAACCAACCATAACCGGACGTGGTGCGAGACTAGTTAAACATCTACCTAACGAACCCATTGAACTCTCTGCTGCATGCCTCAAGCCATAAAGCCCCCCCAGTCAGGCACTAGCCCCAGCTATTGGTCTGTATGAACAAAGCTCTTCAAAAGGTGAAAATCCATAGGACAACTACCCAAGAAGTCTCGTGTTTTGAACTGTTCCCAGAGTGGGAATACATGGGACTACTCAAACACTGGAGGTCATAGCCTACAGGAACTACAGGGCACTGGCTGCATGGTAGATGGCAAAGGTGACTAAACAGGAATGTATTAACAAGAACCCAAACGGAGGAGACAAGAATGCTGGAGACATTTCGAGAAGACTGATCTTCCCCCACACAAGTGCATTCTTCTGCAGACAAGATGTGCTTCTCTCCCCTGATATGTTGGCTGGACATCTGGACAAAAGATTCTGGACTCATTTCAGTGATATGAACAGATGGCATATGCGCTCTCTAACTACAAGAGAGAAATCATTTTGCCACATACGTGCCCCTTCCTCCTCCTACTTCTGAGGCCAGTCAACCCACTGCTCCCTGGGAATATCAGGCCTGATGCCTGCATCTGCTCATAAAAAATTAGAGCGCCATCTGGTTCAGCAAGGGTCAGCCCAGTAGTCTGACACCAACAGAGGAAACATCATCAGAGAGGAAGGGTGGGGTGAGCTGGTGATGGTCACAGAAAGACAAGTGTTCAGGGGGAGGGATAGCTCAGTGGTTGGAGCACTGGCCTGCTAAACCCAGGGTTGTGAATTCAATCCTTGAGGGGGGCCACTTAGGGAATGGGGGTAAAAAAAGACTGTCTGGGGATTTGCCCTGCTTTGAGCAGGGGTTGGACTAGATGATCTCCTGAGGTCCCTTCCAATCCTAATAATCTATGATTGCCAGCAGCAATCAATGCATGTTTAAGTCCAGCACTAACCGGGAAGTGCTGGTGAGCAGCAGACCCCCAGAGCAGGTCCAGAAGGCTTACTGACATACTAATATAAAGCTGCAAAAGCCACAGGCTGGTCTATGCAGCTGTTGGCCCTCTCACTATTGCAGCAGAGCAGATGGCTGCACTTTCAGGAGAGTGGTCTGAAGCAGCCTTGGCCATGCACTCCTTTAGTGCAATGCTTGGAAGGCACCAAAGCCACCACCTGCTAAACTCCAGGACACAGGCATTCAGTAGTGATTCTGCTGGGAGCAATAATGACTGGTAGCCCAATGAATTATTCCTCCCTCCTACACTGCACACACTAAAAACACCTGTACTTCGAGAGAGAAACTCCCTCTCTGCCTTCAAGTGAACAAGGTAAAAGCAAGGCAAACCCTGCTTCAGAGGATTTCATGCCCTTCTCTCATTTATTCCTCTTCCCCAGCCCCACTATCGTCTCTAATTCCAATCTATGGCCAGGTCTACACAACGCGCAAAAATCGATTTTAGATACGCAATTTCAGCTACGAGAATAGCGTAGCTGAAATCGATTATCTAAAATCGATCTACTCAACCATCTTCACCACGCGGGATCGATGTGCGCGGCTCGCCATGTCGATTCCAGAACTCCGTTGGGGTTGGTGGAGTTCCGGAATCGATGTAAGCGCGCTCAGGGATCGATCTATCGCGTCTAGATGAGACGCGATATATCGATCCCCGAGCAATCGATTGTAACGCGCTGATACGGCGCGTCGTACAGACGTGGCCTATTGTGAGAACTGCCTTGTGTCAATTAGTCTGACCCCAACAAGCTGCAGCTGCCATTTTAAAGGTGCATTGTGGTGAGCATGGCTAGCCAGCTCTGCACCAGAAATGCAGTCATACCTGTGAAAGTAAAAATAATTGAAGTCAGGCCCTGACCTTGGCCATTGTAATGGTTTCGGATCATTTGGGAAAGGGAAGAAACTCCCAACAGTTTACTTATCTTGAATCAAAGTATATCTGGGGTGTCTGCTGTTGTAGCCTAGCACCACGGGACCCAATCCCCAACTGCAGCCTCTGGGTGCTACCACAATACAAGGAACACACATACTAATCATCCAGTTTTCCTTAAGCACCTTGTTCCTGAGCTAGTGCATTTTCGCACACAACCCTGCCAGGCCTGGTCCAGAAAGTAGAGCATTTACTCAAAAGGAACAAGCTAGTGCAGTGACAAAGACTCACACTCACTAGTGACATTAAACAGAAGAGTCAGTACAAGTACAGCCCTCAGAACTTCCACAGACTCCAGGCTCTTTAAAGCTTGTGGGAAGAGAGAGCAGGAAAGTGGGAAGGTGCCATGGTATGCACACTGCAACAGGATATTGACCTCTCCAAAGTTAAGGCATCCACAGGTGCAGTCTGAACTTCTCAACTCCTTCAGAAGAGTCTGATCCACAAACCCCACCTTACAACAAGTACCCTGATCCTGTAAACCATTAACTGTTTGAGTAAGGGGTTCTCAAGCTCTGGCCCCTTGCTGGGAAAGGGACAAAGGAAACACTGGAGACTGGGGTTGCTGTAGAGAAAGATATATAGTCTGGGGACATTCTAACTGTGCATTTCTGTCCTGGCAAGTGTTTGGGCTTCCTTAAATTGAACCTTAACTCTTGGGTTTCTGCTGCTTGTTTGGTGTATGGCTACAGCTCTCCTATAGGGTTCACCACTTGTAAGTTACCAAGATGTTCTACCAACCTCAACTCCAGTTTAAAGTTCATTGCCTGGGAATTAAGATAAAGTTTAACAAATGAGGAAGTGGTCATGTGTGTTTTGAAACCCAGGTTAGCTCTATCCCCTGATGCAATGGAAGTTGCCTTAGGGCTGAGACTTTCTCCACCAAGTGTACTAGGATCTTAACCCCTCCCCCTACTTGTTCCTTCCCTCTCTCACAGACCTTGATGAGGACCCCTAACTCCACCTGTCACTGCCAGGGGTTGATTCATCTCCAGCTATTTAAATGGCCCTTGGTACAAGCAGAAAGGATATTCTGCCCATGCCAGATGTTGGGGAGTGGGCTGTAAAAGCTGCTGTTGAGCCAGATCTACCTTGGTTAGTTACTTCATTCCAATTACTGAGTCCTGAATTAAATGCTTAAAAACAGGCTCTCCTCGCCCCTCAAGCTGAAATGCTACCATCACCCCGTGAGTCAGTTATCTCTCAATGGCTGCTTGGGGAGCAGATTTTCACAGGTCTCCTTGATACTGGTAGGCAGTGACATTGTAAAACCAGTGACATTGTACTACAGCTTAATGGTGACGCCTAGAACATAGAATGTTACAAATATTCAGACACTAAGTTTATTGTTAACCAGCTTAAGAAGAATTAGGCCTCTGCAGACTCACTTGCCAAATCGCGGCAATAACTGCAGTGTTTCAGCACTGGCTACAAGCCAATAACGCATCTGCTGGCAAACTACATGAGTGGGCACACCCTCTAACAGCTAGTTAACAAGGTGGCACACAAGCACAAAGACAGCAACAGTTAGCACCAAAGGGAACAAGGAAGATTTTGGTAAGGTGATTAGAACATAACTTTAAATACACTGATGAAGATACTGAGCCTCAGCAGACAGGAGATCTGGGGGTGGGGAGGAGGGGCATCATCAGGGCAGTTTCTTTTAAGCAGTTAGCCGACCAAGCTCTCTAAAGCAGTATCAACTGCAGAACCCTGCAGGGAAGACCGTGCAGCATATTACTCTTTGGGCAACATGGCTAGGGCGCCTTGGCACATGGCTTTGCCAGTCAGGAAACGTATCCAGGAGACAAAGTGTAGAGAACTCTCAGTGCCACTTTTCAGTACTGCCACAGCCTGCAAGGAGGAGTCTCTGAACTTCACCCCTGGTACTTTTAGATTCCTTAGAACACTTGTCATGCTTAGTTGATTACATACCCTCAGTGGTCAAAGCTGCAGAAGCCAATACAAAAATGGGAGGAGTTTGCTAGTGTATCTTCAATACATCAACAAGGCTAACCTTCATGGGGACTAGAATGACACTACATGGCTCTTCCTGCTCCAGAGCCTCAAGACACTAGCATGCCAAGCTCCTGAACGATGTCCTCTATTCACAGTTCAAGGTAGCCAAAAAAGTCAGAAACAACACTAGACAATAGCTGGAACAACAAAGAGGAACCAGGGCCTTGATTCACATTCTGCTTTCAATCCAGAGCACTACATGTGCGCCCATCTTCCATCCTCTTCCCATGCCTGCAGAACCATCAGGAACCAGGCCTCAGAGCAAGCACAGCATCCATTTCACCTCCATCAGTAGCCAGCATTGCTCAGCGCTGCATTAACCACAGGAGTAATGGTCACAGAGGAGACCCCACCCCTCTGCTGTTAACACTCCATTACAGGGAAGATAGGTCTACCCACAATCTGCTGGGAAGGGGAGAAGAAAGACTTGGGCTATGTCTTCACTGCAGAAAAATGCAGTGCTCTTAACTTGGGTTAAAACAGCAGTGGAGACATGGCAACATAGCTTGATAGAAGCCTACAGGCAGCCCCCATGATTGCATTTGAGCTGCTAACCTGAGTTAAAGACAAAAATCTCTAACATTCTGGGTCCAACATGGTTAGAACTACATTGCATACAACCTGAGTCAGACGGAGAACTGCTGTGCCTTCACTGCTATTTAACCCAAGTCAAGATCAAGAACACACCTTTTTTTGCAGTGAAGGACAGGCTCTTAAGGCTTCTCTTCAGGCCAGTGTTAGCTCAAGTTAGCCCAGCTCACACCACACACAACTCTGCAGCTCCACAGGATGAGAGCAGCTGGGTTAGCAGCACAGCGTTTGGATGAGCTGCAGAGTAGCTGACTCCTGCCCCTGCACTACTGGTTGAGCATCAGCAGTGCCCTGTTGATGGCACAGCCAACCGGAGGCTAAAGCTCCATTAGAGCTTTGTGGGTGTGCAAAGGAGCCTGGCTAGGAGCACTTGCATTATACCATGAGCCAATGCCTTGGTGAAGACCAGCCCTTGTTCCCCTAGCATCCCTCATGGCCACAGCTGACTAGAGACATGGGGTTGCCAACATGTCTTAGAAAAGCTGCAGCTTGTTCCTCACTATCTTCTCCATAGAAAACCTTCATCCCTGGGGCTGCCAGCAAAGCAGCGAGATTTGGGCAGGGAAAGCTGTGGAACATGCAGAATTTTATCTAGATTGCGTTTGTCTTGTGGCTCTCTTTCCTCTTTGTGAGCCACACAGGCTGAATTTTAACCTGCCCCATTCCCTGGAAGCTCTGCTCTTAAGACCCAGGAGCCTGCTTTAGAACTAATACGAGGAAGAGCTTCCCATCCCCCAGCTCAGAAAACCTTCTGATCAAATAGTGCACTAGAACACATTCACATACAACCTCCCTTTAGAGGGAGTTCTGGGAGGCAAACACTCAGCATGGGTCCATCCCCCAGAAATCTAAACAACTCCTATAGCTAACCAGCAAAGGAGGGGCAAGCAATGTGCTACACATGAGCCCAATCCCTGCAAGCATTGCACTGGCTACCACTCCCACGCGTGAGAAGCAGCTGAGCAACCAGCATGTTTGCTGTGCACCTCTAATTGATGCCTTCTTGCCTCTGGATGCATCTTACAGCAGCTACTAGCTCAGGCTTTAACAAAGCAGTTGGACAGCACTTTATTTTCCTGGTACAATGGCACTTCTATGATATGCCAATACAAGGTGCTTGGTCCATCCAAGATTAGAGTCTTGTTCCCAAATACTGCTACTGCACAGATTCTATCAGGTCTCTAATCATCATATTATAGGGGCCTTTCTATAGAAGGCCACTTTGGCAGGGCTCAGTACAGACGAGCATGATGAGCCTATTGACTGGACCAGTTACCCAGTCCTCACACTAACTGCCCTTTGCCCACATCTCATGAGACCTCCACATAAGAGAAGCTGGAACATAAGAAAGGCCAGACTGGGTCAGACCAATGGTCCAGCTAGCGCAATATCCTGTCTGACAATGCCCAGTTCCAGACGCTTCAGAGGGAATGAACAGAACTGGGCAATTTCAAGTTACCCATCCTGTCATCCAGTCCCAGCTTCTAGCAGTTAGACATTTGGGGACACTCGGAGCATGGGGTTGCTGCCCTGACCATCTTGGCTATCCTCCAGGAACTTATCTAATTCCTTTTTGGCCTTCATGACTTCCCCTGGCAATGAGTTCGACAGCTTGACTGTGTGTTGTGTGAAGAAGTACTTCCTTGTGTTTGTTTTAAACCTGCCGTCTCATTGGGTGACCCCTGGTTTTTGTTTCATGCATATACAAAGTGCTCACTCGAGCTATGTACCAATGGGTCACTAGATAATGTACACCTGATGAACTAATAGATTTACAATCCCCACTAGAAAGCAAGAAGCATCTTGTAATGCATTCCAGATTGTAAAGTGAGCAAATCTGTCTTTTGAATTCTGGCATCTCAGAGCTGTCTCTCTTATGACTGAGGTGAAACGTACAGTACAAACTTCTAAAAATGTACAGTTACTTGTTCTTCTGTACAAGATAAAAGAAACCTTACAATATGAGACAAGGAGTGAAAGGGGAACAGATGGAGGAGAAGAAATATTAAGTCTGGCACACAAGACCTGAATGGAAATTCTCTCTGCTTCTTAGCTAATAGAGACCAGCCTGCAATCCCATCAGCTGACATGTAATGCCACAGACAGTGTAAGTGACAAGTCCAGTTTTTCTTAAAAGCAATAACTGTGATTGGAGCTAGTGAAGTGACATGAAATCTTTTCCTAGCCAGTGCAGAGCAACGCTGACTTTCTCTCCAGAGGTCCCAAAGGCTCAAATTATCAGATTACAGCTGAGCTGGGGTAAATCAGCACCCTTTGGTAGCTCTAGTCTTCATGCTGGGGTTCACAACAATTGTGCACCAGCCTGAGCCCCTCATGTTATAACTCTAGCAACCTGGTAGCAGCACTACCAAGTCCCTTCGAAATGCAGAAGGGGCTTCAGGGATATGGGTAATGGGTTGCATACCCTTTTTACTCTAGGTCACCAATTCTAATGCAGTCCAGGCTGAACATGGCCTCAGTAGACCCCACATAACAACTGTTTGGTGCTGTATGTGAAAAGGTGTGTTCTCAAGCCAGTTCCACAGCCCAAAAATCAACCTAAAAACTGACATTTGTGGGCAGCCATAGCAAAAACAAACAGAAATGCCAAGATGGGAAATGTGCTGAACTGCACTTTGCTACTGAAGGAGGCACCAACACTGCCAATGTCCAGAATGGACCCAACTACAACCTATGGGCAGTTCTTACACATCTCTGTACCCGACAGGAATCAGTGCATTATGCTCAGCATTTCCAGCCTGGTACTGTAATGTATTACAACACTGACTTTTGAATGTAATCCCATTGTATGCAGCAATTCTATCTTGGCAGTCCCAAAGCACTGACCATCCACCTAGAATTACTCATTCAAGCTCTTGGATTATTTTATATTTCTTGCCCGAGCGTGTCAAACAATGGTAGTGCTAGAGTCATGTTTGCTTTGCACGGCAGAACATTATGCAGTCTCTGGTCATGTTGATCACTTTTACACCAATTACTTCCACCAGGACTGAATTCTTATCACCAGTCACTAGCTGTGACAGAAAGGCCCAGAAAGTGCTGGAAATCTCCCAGCAAAGTCTCATGAGATTTCTAGCCCAATTTGCAAACTGAGGACTCAGGACTCTACCGCATGTCAGCAACTTTCAGGCTTTACATTTTAAAGGGTTAATGTAATCGTTAGCAGGTACCTCTGAATCAGCCACATGAGCACAGGGAGGATTTAGAAAGCTGTACTAGAATTAGAACAACTAGCCTCTAAGTACTTCAGGATTTACTCCAACAACCTCAGCCCTGCTGCAAGACAGCAGATTCCAGAGGCAGCAGCTACACTGCAAACCCACCCTGGTTCTGGCAGCCATCTGTCAGAATACAGGAACATAAGAATGGCCAAACTGGGCCAAAAGTCCATCTAGCCCAGAGTCCTGCCTTCCAACAGTGGCCAATGCCAGGTGCTTCAGAGAGAATGAGAAGAATAGAGCAATTTCAAGTGATCCATCCCATCATTCACTCCCAGTTTCAGGCAGTTGGAAGTTTAGGGACACCCAAAGCACAGGTTTGAATCTCTGACCATCTTGGCTAATAGCCACTGATGGACTTTAAAAGGAAGCTTGACTGGCAGCTTCAGGCATCAGTTCTCACTAGAATCATAAATGTCACTGAGAAAGGGCAGCCCAGGGAAGGCAGTAGAAGAGCAGATTCACTCCCTCTAGCTCTTCAGAGTTCTGCAGCTACCCAAACAGCTCAACGCATGAACTGTAGGTCTTAAAATGGAATTACCTCTCCAGAAATCAAGGTTTCTCTGTCTGCTTTCCTGATGCATCTTGCAAGCTAAGATTCATTTTTCTGTTCAGTTTAGAAGAGAAACCACTCAGTTTCCCCTACTTGCTACCACAGATTACTAACGACAGAGTCACTCCCTAGACCAGCAGATAATTTATGCTCTCAACTCCTTTTAATCACAAAGTTGTGTAATAAATAAAAAGGCAAGACTCTAAAAATACCAACAACATCTGCATACCACAACATGCAGACTTCAAGGAAACAGCTTCCCAAAGGAATAGCAAACCTGGACCATGTTTTACCTCCAGCAAGAATCAAATCCTTTCACAATATTAAACTATGTGTAAATTGAATTCTGCCTGCCTGCTATAGCAGTGCACTGGATGGCTAGGACAATGAAATAAAATACACTCCGATAATTACAACCCTTCTGAACGTAGCTTTATGGTTTTCTTACTGCTATAATCTTCCAGACAATGCAGTCACCCTCATCACCAACAGTGGGTCAGCTTGCTGCATATTTCAGCTTTCCACAGGTAAATTCCTCTTTTAAGACCCTCTGGATCTGTCTCCAATCACAAGCACCTCTCCCGTCACCTTCTTTGCACCAGCATGTAGAGGCTTTGCCTCAGAAAACAGGTTTGCTAGACCCTTCATAAAACAAGGCTCTTAACAAACAAGCAGTCTATCCAAGCCAGGATGTTCAGGGCAGAGGAAATAATGCTGCAAAGCCATTCCAGCTTCTTCCAGACCAGTTCTCAAACTTTTGCATTGGTAACCCCTTTCACACATAGCAAGCCTCTCTCTGCGACCCCCTCCCCTTATAAATTAAAAACATTTTTTATATTTAACTCTTATAAATGATGGAGAAGGAGGGTGGAGGCTGACAGCTCATGACCATGTAATAACCTGGGTCATGAACCCCAGTTTCAGAACCTGTCCCAGATCATCCCATCCAACCTGCAGTCCCAAGTTGTGAGCCTCAGAGCTCAATGTTCTTTGCAGAATGCCACCCCCACACAAGGAATCAGCAGTTTGATTCCAGTAACTACAGAACATATTCAAATCCACCACCTAATATTGCAGTTTCCTTTCCTTCATAAATGTTTTAGGCCACCAATGACTTTCTATTAGGGAGAAGACTTATTCCCACAAAACCAACACATAAGCACGGGCTCTAGTTAAGGGAGGACTGTTTTGAATAGCTGACAGCATGTGCCTCCAACTCCATGCAAACAGAAAACTTTGGCCAGTTGCTTTGCAGCCGTTAGTCTGTTCTGGTGACCTTGGAGCACATCACTCACAAACCTTACTGCTCAAGCACCCAGGGACAGTACAGCCGCATTCTCAGTTACAGGCCCTCAGCTATAAGGGACTTCCAACCACAAATACTATCTTGCGGGTTCAATTGCAGATGCTGCCCCACTCAGCAATTTCAGAATAGCAGCAGCATCTCTACTGGAAGCAAAGCCACAACAACAGACTTGAGTATTAGAATTGCACTGAAGCTTTCACCACGGGCTGGGGCTTAGCAGTGAGCAGATGTTGCTGCTAGCATGTGAGCCATGCAGTGAACAATTCCCCTAAGAAAGGAAAGGAGGAGCTGGATTACACCTTCACGTGCAGTTTGTGGCTCCCCGGCTACTTTTCATGAATTCCCCTCAAACAACAGACAACTCAGGCAGGGACTTGCAGCCACTGCTAGTTTGAGCACTGGCCTGCTAAACCCAGGGTTGAGAGTTCAGTATTTGGTCCTGCTAGTGAAGGCAGGGGGCTGGACTCAATGAGCCTTCGGGGTCCCTTCCAGCTGTATGAGATAGGTATATCTTCCAACCCCAAGAATGCAAGCACACTTCAATATAGCAGATCCACTACAAGGGCTGGGGTGAGGACTTGTCCCCTCTAACACTGGGTTACTCAGAGATGACAGACTGTGAAACAGGAGCTTTCACTCTAGCAGCCCTACAGACAGCATCTCCAAAGAGGACTCAAAGGCCATTCCCACTGCTCTGCTTCTGTATGGGGCAAATGCTACAGAGCAGGAGCTTTGAAATGCAAATAAAGGAAAACTGCACGCGCTAGAGCTGTTCAGTTTAGGACCACACACGAAGTCAGCGGGAGGCGCTCGTTTTCAGGCATTAACAGGCCATCTCTCCTGTCTACAGAGCTGCACCTGTGAACAGAGCTCCCCTGCCCAGGGACGGGGTATGAATGAGCACAGTTGCAGGAAAGCAAGATTCTGCTGGACCATGACAAAGTAACCAAGTATCTAGCTCAGATGTAAACACCGGGCTGCTGTTCCTCCTACACACATACTCCCGCCCTGCAAGATCCCACCACTTTGGGGATCATTCTGTACCATGACCCAGAAAGGTTCTTCATTTCACCTCCAGCGTTTGCCTCTAAACCACACACGGACAACCCTCCATGCCACCTTAAGCCCTAGGGCTTCAGAGCCCAGACACACACTAACAGCGATACCATCTGTCTTATAGCAGCGCCTGGAGAGGCCAAACCAGGCGGGGGCCAAGCGTGCGAGGCGCTGTACAGACACATAGGCCCATGCAAGCCGCAGACCGGCTTCAGGGACTTGACCAGGGGAGCCCAGTCTCGTCCGGTGCCTCCCCGGCAAGGCTAGCCTAGCTCCGGGCAGGGCCAAGCCTGCTCCGGGGACCTAGGCCCGCTGCACTGGGCGGCCGGCCCCTGGGAGCCTGAGCTCGTCCCGGAGCCCGGGGGGGGGGGCGGGTCACACACACACATCTGGGGGGAAACCTCCGCCCGCCCCGCCGCCCCCGGTACCTTCCAGCAGCACCTCGCGGCCGGCCCGTTTCAGCGCCTGCACGGCCTGGTCGTGGGTGGCATCGCGCAGGTCGGTGCCGTTCACCGAGAGGATGGCGTCCCCGAGCCGCAGGGCGCCGCAGCGCTCGGCCGCCAGCCCCGGGAAGATGCGGGAGATGAGCACGGGCATGCGGTTCTCGCGCCCGCCCTTGATGCTGATGCCCAGCCCGCCCGCCTCGGCCTTCACCACCCGCACCCGCCGCACGCCCGGCGGCGCCGGCTCGGCCGGG
>NC_133787.1:40612569-40653633 GCF_003597395.2 Chelonoidis abingdonii | reverse complement strand
GTGATCTCGGCGGAGGGGGGGGGGAGGCTCGCGCTCCCGTCCGGCCTCCTTCCCGCAGGGGGCGGGGCAGTGCCTCGATGGGAGCACGTGATTGGTGGGGAGCGGGGAGGGGCGAGTCTGCGGGCCTGAGCTCCGCCCCCCCAGCGAGACGCAGCAGCGGGAAGCTGGTGCTCAACAGCTCAGAGCTCCCCCCGCCGGCAGGGCTGTAAGGGGCGGGGCTTATACTAATAAAGCCTCGCGGTCACTAGGGGCGGGGCTTCTGCTGCAGGCTCCTCCCATTCCTGCCCCTCCCCCCGCTCTAGGGCAAAGAGGAGGAGAGCTACAGGACCCCATCCCGGCAGGGTTCCCATCCACAGTGTGTCCAGGGGCAGCAGCTATTCCAGCCCCACCCATCCTGGGGGGCCTGCACAGAGCTTGGGCTGTCCACCAGGGGCCCTTCCCATGCTGTAGTTCAGACTCCCCCTCTGCATAAGATGGACCTCCCTCATTGTGTCACACCTGAGCTGCCACCCCACAGCCAGGGGCATTGCCTTCAGCACCCACATGGGAGTCACTGCCTGTGTCCTCCTAGCCCTGCCCAAGGCACTAAGAACCAAGATGGACTTGAGTCCAGGGCAGGGAACAGCTATAGCAGAAAAAATACCATCTCCCTTGGAGACTGGAGCACATCAGAGGTGGAACTGGAGACCCAGCTGTGGAAGTCCAAAGAGCCCTTCTTACCCCAAAAGGCAGTTCAGAGTGGAAGTGAGATAAGACCCAGCTACTAGAGATCAAAGCTGTAGCATGGGTCAGAAACAAGGCTAAACAGTATTAATAATAGGGGAAAATGGGGATATGAATATAGCCATTAGGTCCTTCCCTCTTGAAGAACCAGAGTGTAGCCAAAGCCTAGAGAGGAACACCTAAGGGGATTCCTGATCACCTTACTTTGCTTCAGTTTCTTGCTTAAGGAAAAAGCTAGCCCTGAGCAAGGGGATCATAACCAGGTTTACACATTAGTTGGCATTAGTTCAGCAGCAGATCCAATATTAAGACAAATTTCGTTGCAGGCTCACTTGAGAGTAGTGCAGGCTGGAGCTTGCTAACTTCCTGCCTGAGGCTAGGCCTTGGCTGCTGATCCTTCAGACCAGGAGCACTATTTTTAACTCAAGCATATGTAATCACTAGTGATCCCTGACTCCTGAGGACACCTACTGAGAGAAGGGAAATACAATAAATTCCTTCTAGCCCTTGGGCTCTAAGCACTCAGGCCCAGTGCACTGTGATTGCAGGGGTCAGGGAAAGTGGTTCGGGAAGCAATAACCACACTAAATTGACACCCCATTCTCAATAACGAGAATGAAGGGAATTGTGAATTAGAGCAGTTCTAAGGCTTCTGGAGGGTTGGGGGAGAGGCAGGATACAGGCATTGTTGCTTTAGAAATCAACTGGCCAAAGTACTAGGAAAAACTCAGTTAAAGAAGTCATCTATCAAGACTAAGCTACATTCCCTCCCCATGTTCTAGTCCTGTTGACTGCTCAAACAGCAGCAGATACAAGTTTTACTTGTACAGTCAGGTGCTTTTGTACATCAGACCTCTGCTAAATATTCCATGCAACAAACAGCAATAACTGGTGCAATGTCCATTACTAGGATTTGGGGATACTATTTCATAAGACAGCTATCATGTTTAATAGGTAGTATGTCAAGTGCTTCAGGATGAAGTGATCACAAACAAATTATAAGGGGGGGTATTATTACTTACAATGTATCAGGACTGCCTACTCTAGAATTACGAGCATCGCAGCGTTTGAATGTTAACACAATTGCTGTGTGAGACCAAAAAAGCTGGGAAAAGCAACTACTGCCCCTGCGTAACTGGAGGCTTGTTTTAGGCATCCTTCCTGTTGATCAGATGTATAAACAGTACCACAGGGCGGTAGCGTACGGGGGGAGGCTGCTTTCCAATGTAGGTGGAACAACCTACACTACAAAGCAATTCTTTGCAACTGTGGTTTCCTGCTGAAAAGTGTGAGTGGGCAGAGACCTGATCTGATTCACTATTTAGTACAAATGCTCTCACCACACGAGCTTTTGCCTTGAAATAGGAGTTGCAGATGAATTGAAATGTCATCTAATTTCATTGGAGCTGCTGACATCTGCCGAGCTGCTATTTTGTAATTTACCAGGGCCTGCTGAATGAGTTCTGATAGAGAGCTCTTGCCTCCTCCTCCGGACAGATGATGCTGTAACTCAGTCCAAGGGCTGGCCTTTGTTACACCCATACCAACACAGCTGCACAATAATCGCAAGTGCTGGAAGGCCAGATGGATTGCAATGGTGCTTGGTTAAAAGGTGACATACCACACTGAGTTCCAGCAGGAGGGGAATTAAAATAGATAAAATAAGAGCCTCTGAAAAAGGAGATGAATGGAAATGCCAGCACAGCAGAGCAGAGAGGGCAGCAGTCACACAGTCTGGCTAAGCATCACCCCCTTGGGGGGAGAAGGGAGCAATTATGGAGCCCTTAAGATGATGCCCCATTTGCAACCAGGCTTGGGCTCTGTCTCACTTCACAGATCAGCAGGGAAATTCAAGCTCACAGTGATCAAGGTTTTGCAAGCCTGAGCATACCTCCATTCATCACATTTTATGAATTAACTTCCCTTCCTTCTGACACCTACCAAGCTGTAACAAGCTGACTGCCCACAGGGAGCCACCCACACAATCCTTTACTCTGCCTCACACAAGTCTGGCCAGAAAACCCAAGTTCAGTTTTGCAGCATCTTAGAATAATGGAAGCGCAGGGCTAGGAGGGTCCTCAAGTGGTCATCTAGTCCAGCCTTCTGCATCGAGGCAGAACCAAGTACATCTCAGGAGAGAGCAACTCAATCCCTCCTCTCCTCTCTTTCCTTAGCTGTATCCTAAAAGCTAAGGGAACAGTGCCCCCTGCTGGCATAGTGTTAGAGGGGCTGGAAAAGTAAACCAGGGTGCTGTTTGATGATCTATAAAGGCTGAGTGGGCATCTTTCTGCTTGTTTCTGCACCCGAGTTCAAAATATCACCCTTAACAGCTATGAAAATGCAGAACAGCAGGTCTCAGACTGGTCAGCAAAGCAGTGGCTGCTGCCATGGGGCTGGCTCTCCAGCCCAGCTGCTAAGTCATATTACGAGACAACCAACATCCTTTAACACTTTCCTATTACTTCTCTTCCATGTAAACATCTGCTGGAGTTGGCACAGGAAGGTTATGGGATGGGAAGTGGGACTAAATGATGGCAAATGGAGGACCAGAGGGGGGGCACGTGATAAATAGAAGGGAGGCATTCACAGCGCAACTCACGCTACCAAAAGAGCTGAGAACTTTTGGGGTAGAACAGGGGTGTCCAACATGGGGTTTAAATGGCTCGTAATCACTTATTGAGCCAGATACACATCAGATCAGTGTCCAGGTTCTGGGGCAAGATGGAACTCTGTCTATGGTCTGGGACAGAAGCTACCACCAGACTGTCCTTTTAAAATGTAGTTGGTAACATTTCAGGCCAGCTCTGCCTCATATGACGCCCACTGTGGAGAGAACTGGATCTTTTACCACCAGTCAAGGTGCACGTGGCCATGCTGAACTATGTAGGTGCAAGGGCACGCAGAGGGAGGGGGAGGGAAGCGGGCTTGGAGGAGGAGGTGGGGTGAGATGCCTGGAAGGGACAAGGAGCTGCCTGCAGCTGCCTTTGGGGTGGGACATGTGAGTGCAGGTAGCAACAGAAAGGCAGCGAGAGCCAGGTAGCTACAGCATGTACACAACAGCAACAAGTCACTACCTGTACGTGCAGCACTGACATCCACTCCGGATACTCACACAGGCCGGGAAGTCTGTGTGTGAGTGCCCGGAGTAGATGTGTGAGTCTGGTTAGCCCAGAGCTGCTCAGACCAGCCAGTTAGTGTTCTTGAGTTACTGTGTAACTGCCTGCAGCTCCATCTAGGCCCAGATTTGTACACTTGCCCAGAAATACTGCATAGGCAACTGCTGCAACTGCACACGAAAGCGGCCAACTGATATGTGCAAGTTCCACAGTCTAAGCGAGGTCCCTGCCCAGGCATGCCGCAGTGACTTCGATCATGGCATTAGCAGCGAATTGGGCACAAACCAAACCCAAATTGAGTGAGCACCTGCGTTCCATACAAGAGCCACATACACAGTAACATGCACCAGAAACTGCAGTTCAAACCCACTCCCTAGGTACAGGCACCTACTGAGCACAGGTCGCCAGCTAAAAAAACTCTGGCCTGGTCTGCTTCCAATCACCCCGATCTCCTCCTGTCAGAGCTAGTCACTGTCCAAGGGGAGAACTGGGTGTGAAATCTGGTTCGATGCAGGGTTTTTGGCACCAGTCAAAGTGGCTATATTTGTTGGTATGAATTTCGGCAAGAACTGACTACATCTGGCAGAAGCCCCCCCACGCCCTCCATAGCAAGCAGCTCAGCAGCAAGACACAGAGAAGTGGATGGCAAGGTCCAAAATATGGCACCAAAATGGATTCCAGCATCTAATTTAGGCTGAAGGTCTTTTGGGACAGGGATCGCGCAGAGCTGGGCTCAATGGGCTTCCAGTCCTGAGAGCAACCAGTGGGTGTTGCTGTCCCCATTAAACATGGTGAGCAGAGTCCTTTCCAGCCTCATTTCTGGGATCAGACTGAGACCCACCAGTGCCCATGAACCAGCCCTGCTGCTGGTTGTCAGAGCCGCAGGAAGAGCGCCAGCAGCTGGAGTAATAAAGCCACTGCCGCCCGTGTGCTGGGGGTCCACGATTACCAAAAAAGGGGGAGAGATTGGTGTAACCCTCCAGGAAGTGGGGCCTGGGGTCAGGTCCAGCCTCTGCTGGGTCAGCTGGGGATGAGCGAAGCCCCAGGAGAGCTGATGGGCCCGTCCCTCCAGCACACATCCCTTCTAGGGAATCTGACCTTAGAGCCATCTCAGTTGCTAGGAAAGCAGGGAGCCCAACAGGGCAGAGGAGATTCGCCAGCACAGGCCTACAGAACAGCAGGGGTTTATTATTACGAAGGTCCCCAGGGAAGCAACAGTACAAAGAGTCTCCATGGGCAGACCACCCAGCTCTGCTCTTAGGTGCCAAACTTCTTCTGTTGGACAGGTGGGGGCAGCTGTGTCTTGATGTCCATCAGGGGCCGCTCCACCACCACAAGGGAGCCCTCCTCCAGGAGGTCCACAAACAGCAGGGGCTGCAGGGCAGGAAGAGGGCAACAAGATTAAAGCTCTTCTTGGAACAGCATGAGCAGCTCTGCCGAGTGCATCCCAGAGCCTCTGCGGTAACATGAATCAACTCTCCAGGAGCCTTGCCAGACCAGGTCCTAGCCACAGGGTCCAGGAGCAGGAGCAGTGTGCCCCTCTGCAGCCGTCAGCCTAAGATCCTCTGAAACCCTGCAGTTCCCTGCACCAGGCAGCCCCATAACCTCAAATCAACTCTTCTCAACCTACTGCTGTGTAAGGTCAATGGGATGGGCTCGTACTGCTCCCTAGTGACCAGCCTCCGGCAAGGCAGCTCCGGCTAGGTTCAAGAGGTCTGTGCAACAAAGCAGGCAGAAGGGACGTGATCATAGAAATACACACCCAGCAGCTGGTAAGCGAGCCCGGGAGATCACAGAGGTCTGTACTGCTGGGGAGGAGCAATACCACCTCCCTAACCCTCCCAAGCATGGGTGTTTCTGACATGAAATCTCCTGGGCACAAGAGCTGCCTCAGGCCCTCTCAGCAGGACTCCGTTTCTCTCCAGGAGGCACCCAGGCAGGCCAAAGAATTGGTCTGGATCAGCTGCAGGTGGGGATGGCTGCTCAGAGGTAAGCCACAAGCTTTTCAGAACATCTAACAGAAGCAGATCCAACATAGCACCAGACCCCGGGGGAGTTAAGCAGCTGCCACTACTGCCCAAGACCCTGCAGGAGGGAGGGAGGGTCAGGCATGGAGTGAGAGTTACACATGACTCCTGTAGCTGGCAGCACGTTTCAAGCACTTGTGTTTCATATGAAGCACCAGAGTGAGAAAGAGAGAGAGAGTGTGCATGTGTGTGGGGCGGGGGTGTTATGGATGCTGTTCCACCAGATTATGTCCCCTGTGAGAACTGACTGACCTTGGGGGGAGTTCAGGAGCTAGACAGGCCCAGTCCTCCTCCAACAACTGATCCCAGGCCTCCCTCCACTGACTGACAGGAAACGGGTGTATCCAGCCTGCTCCAAGTTCCATGTGTCAGCCAGCTGCAGTAGCTGTGACTCCCACCCCAAAACCCATGGGCATCAAGTTCAGCTCTCTGGCACCATCCTGCTGTTTCCAGAGCCAGCCAGCTAGCAGGGCACCCAGGGGCTGATCTTGCTAGCTTGGAATCTCAGCTCTGGCATTAGTCCCCCAGGGAGTAAACATCCTACTAGGGAAGCACTGCAGTGCAGACCCTCCCAGCACACGTGTGAACTTCAGCACAAGGCAAAGCTCTCCTGGCTCCCGTACCCGGCTGCAGGGGGTGAGCTGCGGGCCCAACAGGCAGCCGCCCATCCCTCCCCAGAGGTGGCCCTCACATTAGCACACTCACCTGGTACTTTTTGCAGATCTTGAAGGCATGAGCATAGCTCCGCCTGGCCTTCTCTGAGAGTTGCTTCAAGGTAGTCTGATTCATCAGTGGGGTTGCATCATCAGGGAGAGGCTGGGGAGAAAGCCCACCGTGTGTGTCTCAGCCTTCCAGGGACTCAGCACCCTCCACAGAGCCCCCCATCCCTTTGTTTGGTCCATTCCTCCCACTGCTCCCACCCAACAAAAGATCCTTTCCGGGGGGCGAGGGGGGTGCTTTGGTGGGACAGGCTGACCACACGGGCACAGCCATTCTATCCAGATCAAAGCCCCTTGGGGAGCTGTCTGTTGGCATAGGCTATGCTAAAGAGGCTGCAAACAGGGTGCGCTCCCCATCCTGCGCACAACAGGACAAGCCCTGTATTGCGTGGGTGCACACTCAGCGCACTACTCCTCAACCTGCTGCCACCCCTCCCAAACCAACTGGCAAACTAACATCCCAGGCTAAGGCACCAGGCCCAGGGCCGCGACCTGCCACCCTAAGGCCGAGCACCACTAGCGGCTACAAGAGCCACTTCAGAAAGTATCAGGAAAGCCCCTGGAGACACACACTCCACATACTCCCCTGCACCCCACCCTGCCCTGCTCCCCCTCCCAGACAGCCAAGAGGCCCTAGCTGCCGGGCCATGCCCTAGCTGCCAGTGCCAGACATGGCCATTGCTAACACGGCAGCTTGTGCAAGTCACAGGAGTTGCTGCGCAGCTGCATGCCCATGGGGATGCCAATTGCCTTGCGCTCCAGGGAACGTCCCTTGATCAGTGGGGCGAGGCCCTAACTGGCAGAACAGCTTTCTCTGCTCGCCCCACCTTGCACCACAAGCTGCTTCCCAGAAGTGACTCAGGGCCAGGGCTCACCAGTGACTTGTCCAGGATGCAGAACATGTGTGTGTCATGGAGGAGGATGTGCGCTGGCTGCTTGGGGTTAAAGGTGATATGGGTGATGGGTGTGTCCCGCTCCAGCCAACCCTTATGCAGCCCATGCTGCTGCACCTTCCTGCTCCACGTGGTGTATTCTCTGTTGGGGATGCTGAATTCAAACACCTGCAGAGCACGGGGAGGGACAGGAAGCAGCAGGATTACAGCCGCAAACACAGCCGGACATACCCCTGGCCAAGTCTCTCCTCCACCCTTCCCCTGAAGGCCAGATGAGCAGTCAGCACCAACCTCAGTGTAAAACTACAGGAACCGCCAGGCTGCTCTACCACCCCACAGCCCAGGCTGACCTGACCCAGCCTCCCCTCCAGGACTGAGGCAACTGGTGGCCTGTCCTGGCCAGTTCACCCCCAACCCGCTCTGCTGGCAGTGAGAAGGATGGTGCCCACAATAGGAAGAGTTCCCTGTCACGGGATTGACATCAGATGTTGCCAACTTCACACCCAGGCTGCAGCTGGTGAATACCAACATCCCTAAACCGGAACTCCAGTGACTGCAACAGTGACCCACAAACCAGTCTACGGGGTGCATTCATTCCTGAGAGCCTGGACACAAGGAACAGCGCCCTGGGGGCATGGAGTCCATAGTGCCCAAGCACAGGCAGTTAACAGGAAGTGGAGCAGCAGGCAAGAATGGAAAGCCTGTGCAGGAGACAGCTCCTACCTGCTGGTCCGAGTGGGTGATGACGAGGTTATTGGTCACAGGATGAATGGCCAGGGCAGTCACTGCGCAGTTGTATGCAGGCACCGTGCAGTGGGGCTGTGAAAAGATGACAGGGTGAGATACGGACTTCCGCGGGACTGGAAGGCCAGGCTCGCTGTGTCTGAACAGTTTGAGCGGCAATGAACCGATCGCAGCACAGACTCCCAGGATTCTGCCCTCTGGAAGGCACTAATGCAGCTAGAGTGCCCTAAAGGAGCCCATGCACCAAGCCGGCTGGTCTCCCGGCTATGGCGACCCCCAAACACATACAGGTTCAACCTCCCACCACAGGAAGCACCCTTCACACAGCTCTCACCTTGAAGTGTCTCAGGCTGTAGACGTTGATCTCCCAGTCCCCACCAGCAGCAGCCAGCCAGTCCCCGTCCACGCTCGCTGTCAGCAGGTACACAGCCTGGGCACTGCCTGCAGGAGAGTCAGAGCGGCCGCACTGCTCAGCACCACTCGTTTCCTCTCTGGCGCCCATGGAGGTGCAGGGCACTTGAAGGCACCCCAAATCCAACCCTAGTCCAAAGCCATAAGGGATCGCTGCCCCCAACCAGGCTCTTCCTAGGGGTGCACACACCTAGTCATAGTGACCTCCGCAGAGGTCACATCAGGGCACTGGGGGCAGATTGGTGAGCAAACCTGGCAGAGTCTGAGGGAGTGTGGACGAGACACGCTTTGTTTCAGGAGCGAGGAGGAGCGGCTCCAGGGCACTCTGGGCATCTCAAATGGGGGGTAGGCATTCATAGGCCGCCCCAGGGTAAAAATGCCGCCCCCACCAGCAAAGCCCCAGGGAAGGCAGTGGGGCTGGAATGGCTCAGCCCAGGGCTAGCCTCCCCTACTGCCTCAGGCACAGGTTTGGGGAGGGCTGGGGATCCTTTGAAATTTGCTCCCACCTGCAGCCACACAGTAGCTGCAGGGAGCGCATACCTGAGTTTGGGCGGAGGGTCTGCAGGTGCCCACAGTCCCCTGGCTCCAGGAGCTTGAGGACATGAACGGCACCCTGATCTGAGGCCACGAACAGACTGGTGGAGTCGGCGGAGAACAGGAGCTGGTGGGCTGAGTACAGCAGCTTGGGCACCTTGGAGACCTTGGAAGGGCAGGAGAGCAGAATCAGCGCTCACTTCCTACGTGCCGATTGCAAGGCACGCCCACTGCTCAGGGCTCCATGGCCCTCCAACTGGCTACAAGGGGGCACTGGACCAAGGTCCTTCCCTTCCCATTGCTGTCTCCCCTCCCCGACTCCATCCCACAACTCGCAATCCCACAGAACCCATCAGCGACCGTCAGTCAGGGCAGGAACAAGCCCCCATGCCCAGGTTCAGCCCGACAGCAGGGTCTGTACTCACCCTCTTGACACTGACGCTGCCATTCTCCAAGTGCACTCTGTGCAGATGAAGCCTGGAGGCCGTGGAATAGGCGATCCAGCTGCCACACAGAGAGATGCAGCTGCAACAGATGTGCTCGGGGCCCTGGGAAACACACACACACACAGAGTGCTGAGGCTAGGTTGGCCAGCAGCCACCCTCTGTCTTAGCCCCAAAGGTACCTGCATCCCACAGGCAGGCAGGTGCCCTCATTTAACGGTTGAGAACAGCTGCCAGCAGAACTGCACTGCGGAAGTCAGAGCAGCTGTCCCCACAGGAAGGAGTCTCATAGCAGCCATGCTTTCTTGCACACATCCTGGGGAGTGTGGGGTGCATCTGCCCTTCGCTGTGTGACTGACACAGGCTGGGTCCCTCTGGGACGAGGACTCTCAGTAACCAGACATATCAGTGCAGCTCGTCCCAGCAAGAGGGAGTAGGCAGGGCCAGCCAGAGAGAGAGAGAGCTGCCAGTGGGAGGGCAGGGGCCTGCCTTCCCCATCACCCAGGTCACCTCTTGCTGTCAGAGCCTGACGCTCTGTGCGGAGCATTCCAGCCTCCAACCTGCCCCCTGTGGCTGAGCCGTGGGCACAGCAGGAAGCTTACTTCTGCACCTCAGCGAGCCTGCGGCAGCTGGGATAACCCACTCTGCACCCCCTAGCTCCCGTACCCAGCGGGGCTCGACAGCAGACACGGCTGCGAGGGAGCGCAGTGCAGCAAGGCTCTGAGAGAATGGGCCGGTAGCACAGTGCTCCTGCATCATAGCACCCGCCAGCGACTTGGAAGCGCCCTGGGCCAGGGAGGCCACAGACCGAGAAAGGCTCGCTGTTACTCTCTCTGACTCTCCTGTAACTCTCACGCTACCAGGGCGTCCCTGCACACAGGGATCTGGCCAGGCAGGCACAGCACATGTGAAAACTTATAGCTGGGAACAGCTAGGGCCTACGCCAGGCCCAGCCACCAGGGCAACGGGGAGGTGGCACCCCCTCTGGAGAGGCTGCTCTGCCTTACCTTGCTCTTCAGCTGCAGCAAGTGCTCAGGGGCACGGGAAACTGGCAGGATATCACCATCCTTTCCTGGGAGAAGAACCAAAAGCACTTACGAGCTCTGTACAACTCAGGTCACTACCGACTCCCCGAAGGCACAGACAGGGAGAGACTTGCTGATGATCCGTCCTGGCCTGAACCCAGCACCCCCTACAAGATGCCGGGAACCGTAGCAGGAGGGGGGAGCTTTACTCATAGAGGTGCCCACCCCATGACTCAGCTCTGCCACACTCAACTCTATTGAACCGTTCCTAGCTCTTGTGCCAACCCCTCATGACACATGCTGGCACACCAGGGATTTGGTGTGTCGAGTGACATTGAGTACAGTGGTTTTATGTGGGAAGCACATGATTTCTGCTTGGCCACGTGCAAGCAAGAGAGGGGAGTGGCACCAGCCTGTGCCCAAGGCAGGGAACGCTTCCTAGTGTCAATTGTCAGGATGCTACCCAAGCCTGTGCATGTGGCTGAAACAGCTGATTAACAGGCAAGAGGTTATGCTGAAACCAATCCATTCAGGCCCCTCCCAGGCTCTGGGAGTCCCAGTGGGGCCAAGGCAGAGGCTCTTTAAACCCTCCAGTCACAAAACTACATCTCAACTTCCTAGGCCAAGAGCATTCTCTTTTGGAACCTTTTTCAGGCTGGACTCACCTGCTGGAGACTGACACACTCCAGAGACACAGGCAGCAGTGGGTACTTCCTGCGGGCCATGCTGACAAGGCACAGCCATCATTGCCCTTTCTGCCAAGAGGCAACCGGTTAGAGACCGCAGGGGAGGAGGGAGTTGGTGACGTGGACACCTGACCCCTAGGAATTGCACTAGCCTTGTTTCATGGATTTGCTAGAAATTCCCTTTCGGGCACTTCACTCTGCCAGATCCTAAGGACGGATTGTTTTCAATCAGCGCTTGGGAGCCCTCATGGGGTCTTACCTGCAGAATTGGTGGCTCCAAGTCTCCAGAGCTCCAGGTGTTGGGGGAACTGGAAGAGGAGGAGCCTGTCCTTCCTAGCGCACGAGACGAGGCGTCGCTGCAACCAACCAAGAGTCAGACAGTTACGAGACCCCTGGGTAACGGGGGAGAGCGAGGCAAGCCAGGTCAAAGGGCAGACAGCCCAGCAGGCACAGCTCCTACTTGTGGGTGCAGAACCCCCCGGGGTGATGGGCACCCAGAGGCCACAGGATCTGCGCATGGCATGTGGGAAGCCGGCCAGGCACCTCTTGTGCTCCAGATTATCTTTCAGCACATTCTGATGCCCATTCTCCCCAGTAGGTCAGCAAGCGGCATGGGCCATCCCCAGCGATGGGACTCCCCAGCCAGCACACCCACAGTGACCCCACTGGAACCAGGAAGGGTGAAGAGGGACCAGGCTGCCACTCCAACAGGGAAGGATCTGCTCTGGAGCAATTCCAAGAGCAGGAGTGACACAGGCCTGCAAACAGGAGTTGGTGGCTGCAGCAAGGGGACCTGGTGAGCAGGGCTACCAAGGCAGAGCTCACGGGGTGCAGCACTTACATGGGGGAAGGTGAATTTCCGGAGGGCAGCATCATAGCCCTTTCCATGCATCCTCTCCATGAGTGGGCGGATCACCAGCTGGGCATCCAGGCCTGAAAGAGGAGGAGGAGACACCAAGGTGGCTAAACTGTGCTGAGCCAAGCCCAGGCACGATCAGAGCCCCACTTCTAGGCTGGTGCAGCTTCCTTGCCCCATACCTCCAGAAATGAGTGCCGTCGCGCTGTGTGCCACGGCCCGCACGTCATGGGTGTGATGCTGGAACGGCTTCGTCCGCACCCACTTGCTCTCAGCACTGCCCCACTTCACCGGCAGCAGCTGGAACTGGTACACCGCCCCCTCCGAAGTGCCCACCACAATGCTGTCTTCTTCCTGGGGAGGAAACCAAACAGCCATGGCTCACCATGCCCACAGTGCAGAGCCGGACAGTGCCAAGGGAAGGGTGGAGATGTGAACCTCCATCCCACTAGGTACTGGACAGAGCCCAACAGCTCCTTGCACCCTGGCCCAAGAGGGTGGGAAATGGGCAAGCTCCAAGCCAGTCAGCCAGGGCAGCATCCACCCCAGCAACCAGGTGGGGATGGCTCCTGGCCAACCTGCTCTGGGTCAGCCAGTGTCATAGAAGATGCTGCAGATAAGGGGTGAGATCCCAGATTACAAGCGTCCCTGCACAAAGCCCACACAGTCACCACCCCTCTTCCCAGCCTATGCTAGGGGCCTCCCAGGAGCCGCCAGGCCCCTCCTACCTCAGACACAGCGAGACACAGCACAGCCGAGCTGCTGACTGGGTGGGTCTCCAGGAGGGTTCCTTTCTCCGAGTCCCAGAACTGCACCTTCCCCACTGAATCAGAGCTGACAATGGTGCCGTCGGAGAGGAATGCCACGCTCCACACCACGCACTCACGGCTGTACAGCCCCTGCGGGCGCCGGTCCACCAGGATCCGCTGGATGGCATGGCCTGTGAATCAGACAACCCCGGATAGCAGAGGAGAGGGGAACAGGGCCATGGGGAGCTTACAGCTCAGGATCGGGCAGGGGGCGTGAGCTGGGCCCCTTGCTAACTTGACAGATAAGCCAGGTTCCGAGTCTCTCTCCTCCATGGCGATCTGCTCAGAAGCCCCATTCAGCTGCATCAGGAATTGCCAGTACATGGACCAGCAACCCCACCTGGCCTGGAGTCTACAGGGCACAGCTGGCTCCGTTTTGGACAGTTGAACTCTGCTGGGGGAAGGAAGTCAGCAGCCGGGCCGCAGGAATGGGAGGGCGAGCATGCAGCCCACGTAGACAGCAGGTGCTCAGGGGACAGCCCACCAGCACATCTGGCACTCAGGGGCACCTGGACGCTAACACTCCCCACTACGCCTCTCCTGGGCGCTCCTAGTCACCTGATTTGACGTCAAAGACTCGGAGAAGGTCGATGGAGCCAACAGCAATGCGGGTGCCGGAGGGATGCCAGGAGAGGGACATGATACGCCCTGGAGAATTACACAGCAGGGAAGGAGATCTCACGTGAGCCAACCCAGACCAATGCCCCTCACCCCCAACGTTCAGTGCAAACCTGCGCTCAGAGATTGCCTTGCAGTGCCACAGGGCAGAAACCCCAGCCTTGGGTGACAGAAATAGAAGGCGCTGTGCCTTCCCAATAGGGGTGAGGGTACAGGGCTAGGACAGGCTAAGCTAGAGGACAGTTCAGAAACAGGGCTAGCCAGATCCAGGGGAGGCTGGCACATTTCTCTCAGAGAGGTGTGCACCAGCCTCCCCTTCACCACACCAACATCCTGGACTCCTGAGTGACCACATTGTCCCTTCTAACTGCCCTCTGCCACAAGATCCCATCCATGGCCACCTGACTGGGGAAGAGGGCAGGCTGTGACTCCCGCTGCTCAGTGTGGGGCCTCTGGAGGGCTCCCTGGTGGCAGCGGGTCCCACCCGGAGCAGATTCAACTCATCTTAGTTGCTTCTTTGGAATGGAGAACACAAGTCCCACAGCTGACCCAGGGCAGAGAGAGCTGCCGAGAACCAGCGTGGGGCATTTAAAGGGAGTGGGAAGTAGATTCTGTAGCCTTCTCTCCATCACTCCCCCCAACCACAGCTTCCCCCATCAGCGTCTGCCTTGCTCTGTCCCCATCAAATCTACCTTTCTGCCGGTCCAGGCTCCTCTCAAACTGGATTTTATCAGGCAAGACTTGGAAAAGCTTCACTGATCCATCCTCACAGCCAACCTATGGAGGGCAGGCGAGCGAGGAAACAACACGAGAGATGATTAAAGCCCTTATCTGGCTCACGTCCCACCTATCTGCTGCCAAGAGCAGGCAGCGATGGGCTCCCCAACTGCCTGACCATGGACGCTCAGAAGCAAAGTCAGTTCCAGCTCCCAGCACAGTAGAGTGCTTGGCACAGCGACCCAGCAAAACCAAGACTGCTCCGCACTGCTCCGCACTGCTAGGCTGGCCTGCCCCACTGTCTGGTGAGGAGTATTGCTTAGCGCACAGAACTCCTTTAACTCCATCTCCACAACGCTGCTTCCTGCTTGTCAGAGATTTACATTCAGCCCCTTCTGTGTTCGGGAAGGGCCTGGGGCTGGGCAGCCCGGACTCTGTGCTGAAGTAGTTCTGAGAACAAACTGCCCTTGGGCCTCATGGGCACATCTCACCACCACTCAACTATGATGCCACCCACCCGGCTCTCTATGCCCCCCCAAGATGCACTGCTCACAGCCCATCAGCTACCAGTAGTGGGGGCGGGGAGCCCCACAGTCCCTACCCCACACTGCGATCTGTGGTAGTAGGAAGGGGCTCAGCACACCCACCTGCAACAGGGGGAAGAAGATTCTGCAGTCCCCACTCCATCATTCCCTGCAACCAACATGTATGATTCTCCCCCTTCCCTAATCTCAGCACTGTCTGCAGCTTGCACCAAGCAGTCCCATTGCCCGGCACAGACCCAGTCCATCATGCCTTGTGAGGCTGGACAGGAGCGTAGCCACTGAAAACAATTTGAGTATGCACCTGGCTTTCAGAACACCAGGGAGCTTACTAGTTGGGAGCAGCAGCAAGGGAGGAAGACCTCATCTGCTCCATAGGCCAGCAGGAGCCAGAAGTGACATCCTGGCCCAATGGCAGAACCAAGCCACAGAACTAGCAGGCTTCCCTGGGATTTTCCAGCCAGAGGTACTCACTGCCAGCTGAGTGCCACTGGGATCAGCCGCCATGCTCCAGATGGGGCCCCCAAAGCCATCCAGGGAGTACTTGACTCGCAGCTTCTCTAAATCATACTCGCTGATGTCTCCGCCCAGGCCTGCTCCGAAGAGCCGATCCCCAGCAGCCCAGCACAGCGCCTCTGTGGTTCTCGTCTCATGGCCTGGGATACCCTGAAAAGATGCACAGATGAATCACACCATCCAGCTTCCCCTGGAGCCCACCTGGGCTCAGACAGCCCACGCCTGAACACCATATAAGGACAAAGTCTCATTTTGTGTCCCCCACCCTCTGCTCCTATGGAATTCCCCTACCTCAATCCCCAATGGGAGGGCCCGGGCTGAGTGCCCCTCCACTGCTCCCTATACACCAGCTAGTAGAGGTCAGTCACTCCCAGGCAGGCAGTACAGCTGTACCCTTCCCTATAGCGCTGCCTGTTGGGATGGGCCCCAAATTCCTCCACTAGCCCCTAACGCATGGCCAGATCAGCGAAGCCACTGGCCCCTGGGCGAGCACAGACGGTTGAATCGGCCCCAGAAAACCGTCCTGAGCAGCTCCCAGACCCTCAGGGGTCAGGATTGTTCCATGCCCACCCCGGTATGAAGTCTCGCCCACTGGAGGAGGTTGCTGGGTTAGCTGGAGAGCCCCCTTTCCCTAGTGAGCGAGAAGCTGAAGCCCAACAAAGCCAATGACACTCACGGCTGCTCAACACCGCGTGTTACACACGAGGCTACGCTGACAGCTGCCCGCTCAGGGTGCCCTGGGCGCCCGCACTTCGTCCAGGGCAGGTGAAACCCCAGCGCCGCGGGGGGGCGGCCTGCTTTCCGGGGGGAGCCCATGGACCTTCTCCCGGCCCCACGCACGCCCCAGCTCTGCCCCCGGCTGGATTCGGGCCGGGGGCTGCCCGGGGTGCCCCGGAGGCGGGACCCCCGGCTCCGGGCGGCCGTTACCTTTTCCTGGAAGTAGTTCGCAGCCAAGTTGTAGACCTCGAGGGCGCCGTCCGTGCGGGCCAGGGCGAGGCGGCCGGAGCGCGGGCTGTGAGCCAGGCAGCGGATCCCCGCGGGCACGTAGGCGAAGAACCGCACCCGGTGCACCTGGAACTCCCCCATCCCGGGGCCGGCCCGACCCCGCGGGCAACGAGAGCGTCTCCCGGCCGCGCTCCCCCAGCTGCCCCCACGTGCGCGCCCCGCGCCCCGGAACCGGAAGCGAGGGGAAGGGTCCGGCCGAGCGGAAGTGCGCAGCGGCGGGAGGTTCGGTTGTTGCCGGGAGACCAGGCAGCCCCCTGCTCCCTCGCCAGGCCCCGCTGCGTCGGCGGCCCCTCCTGCAGGTCGGGACGAGAGACCCTGGGGCGAGAGGTGATGGTGGGGCGCGGCGGGGGGAGGGGCCGTGGTGCAGGGATGTTGGTGTGGGGGGAGGGGCTAGTGGAGGGGCTTGGGGAAGGGTGGGGAGGGAGAGTCTCTGGGGAGGTGGTGGGGGAGGGGCTCTGGTGAAGGATGAGGAGGGAAGGGCTGGAGGAGGGGCTCTGGGAAGGTGGTGTGGGGGGGCTAGTGAAGGGGTTCTGGGGAGGGAGGGGTTCTGGGAAGTGGTGAGGGAAGGGTCTCTGGGAAGGTGGGGGGAGGGGCTAGTGAAGGGGCTCTGGGGGAGAAAGGGGAGGGAGAGGCTCTGGGAAGGTGGTGGGGGAGGGGCTAGTGAAGGGGTTCTGGGGAAGGATGGGGAGGGAGGGGTTCTGGGAAGTGGTGAGGGAAGGGTCTCTGGGGAAGGTGGGGGGAGGGGCTAATGAAGGGGCTCTGGGAAGGTGATGGGGGAGGGGCTCTGGTGAAGGATGAGGAGGGAAGGGCTGGAGGAGGGGCTCTGGGAAGGTGGTGGGGGAAGGGCTAGTGAAGGGGCTCTGGGGGAGAAAGGGGAGGGAGAGGCTCTGGGAAGATGATGGGGGAGGGGCTAGTGAAGGGCCTATGTTGAAGGATCAGGGAGGGTTGTGAGGGAAGGGCTAGGGAAGCTGGTGCAGGAGCAGGGGGCTGAGTGAGGCTGCAGGAAAGAGAGCAGAGGCATGAGGGTACAGCTGGGTAGAACCTCACTAGGATGTGGCATGAAGAGAACTGTGCAGCCTGTGGCCACCATTCCCAGGCTGAGGTCTAAAGCCCTCCCTTATCCTGTGTCACACTGAGCCTGTGTATGCCTCAGGACAGCAGCCTGTAGAGAACCTCGCCCACTACTTGGACCCAGTCACGCTATTGACTGAGTTTTATGGGGCACATCCATTTTTTGTACTGTCCCCACAGGAAGTATCATTTCCCCACACCCTTAATTTCATTGCACGACGGTTGACTCCTGATTAGAATGACTGTACTGGAGGATTAAATAGGAGGCGGGTCATGAGAGGGCTTGGGAGTCTGATATTTCATGTGCAGTTGCAAACAGGGAGTGTTTCTATGCAGGAGTTTCAAGTTTGGCTGTAGCGAATGCCAACAAGAGGCAGAGGAAAGGAGAATTATTAGTAACGGAACTCTCTTTCCGGGGAATAAGGATAGTCTGCTAAAGTAAGTTACATTTTAGAAAGTAAAGATTTCTACTAATCAAGTCAAACATCTACTTGTTCCACCAAAGAGGTGGCTGTGTTGCAGTGGCTGGTGTTGTGATTCCACTGTGTATGTAATTAAAATTTGTAATGCAGGCTGGAATGATTCAGGATGGAAAGTGCTATAAGATAGATCTGTTTAATTTTTTAATAATCATTTTAAAATAGCTCCTTTCTACACAACTCTGATGCAAGCACACCTGGAATATTCCATTCAATTTTGAGCACCAAATTGTCAAAAAGATATTAACAAATTGGAGGGAATTCAGATAAGAAAAAAGTGGCTGGAGCAATTAATTTGTGTGGGAAGAATATAAGAACTAACTTGGCTATGTGACAGACATGAATCTTCATGTATCTAAACAGTGTAAACACCAAGGAGGGATAGAAATTACTTTCCTACACGCAGGTGGATGTACGTAGGAGGAATAGGATGAAATTAAGCAAGGGGGAATTTAAGCTGACTGTAAGGAAAAAGCTAGGGACAGTGAGATGTATGTGGCCATGGAAGACTCTCAAGGAACGGACAGAAACCTTGTCATCTGAGGAACTTTAAATTAGATCAGACAAAGCACTAGAGAATGTCCTGCATGGAGTACTCGTGCCATGGTCCTTGGGAGATGGACTCAGTGGGAGCAAAAAGAGCTTTTCCAGTTTTCATTTGCAACAGTGTGTTTTATTGTGAGTTTATCCCAATAAATAAATCTCCAAGAAATGATGAATTAGCCTCTGTAGAGTTTAATACTTGGAAGTCTGAGATATTAGTGCAAATTAATTTCCCCTGCAAACTCCCATGGACCCAGCTTTCATTGCTGAATAGTCTGGCGGAGTTCACATCACATACTTCAGGCTACCTGAATTACAGACAATAAGAATGTTTAATTCTAGCTTTACAGGAGAATGTTCACGGTCTGGGCTGGTTGAGCTCAGTTTCTGGGGTGTTGGGATCCAGGGCCCACCATGCTAACGATAATGAAGTAAAAGACAGGAGTCAAACTATTTACAGCCAAGGAAACTACACAATCTTGCCTATCCATAAGGTATTTGGAGAATGCCTCTTCTAAGCACTTTGCTGACATAACATCGACCATCCAAGCAAACGGGTTTTGAGACAGCGTGGTGCTGTGTAAAAGGGAGGCCTGCTGGAGCCACATGTTAGTCACTCGTCTCCCTGTATTCAAAGCCCATCGGTTGTTTCCAGTGAAAACGATCTTGGAACATCCCATCTGGTAGTCCAGCCTCTTCAGTTGTTTGTTACAATCAAACAAATGTATTGTGGTTTGGAGTGTGACCTCAGGTCAGGTATGTGCCAGCCACTTGCTAACGTTGCAGTCAGGTCATTACGCCATGTGCTTGGTGATTCTCCCTGCTTCTGGGAGACTCCCTCTGGCTGTTTTGGGGAGCACAACATTGAGCCACTTCTATTGTGCATAAGTCATCATCCATTGTAGCTGTAAAGGAACATTATCTGAGTTTGCCAGTAGGTGGCAGTAAAATACAAAATAATCTGCTTAACCCACCACTCCCCCTTGTGAATCAATGGGGAGCTCCCGTCAGAAGGGCTGCTTAGGGCACAGAGGGAGCCTGTGCGTCAAAGGGCCTCTTGGGGGTTGTGCCATAAGTGGTTCAAACACTGAGCCTTGGCAGTGAGGCGGGAGTGGACTCCTCCCCTCCCCAGGTACAGCTGGGTGGTCACTTCTCACCTAGTGAGACACTAATGGCCCAGGAGGTTCGGCCCAGGTGCCTGGTCCCTCAGCCCCATTTGCTGATCAATCTGTGTCTCCTTCGCTTTGCAGAGGAGAAGCGGAGCATGGTGCAGATTGTGATTTCCAGGTGAGTTTGGCACGACTTCTTCCTGTGTTAGTGTTAGGAAGTGATGAGTTATCAGTTTCTGAGCTAGCTTGTGTCCCACTGGGGTCTGAACATGCTTCAGCAAGGCCCTAGGGCAGCATCTAAACCTGGGTATTGCACAGAAACCAGAAAGCTGGTGGACCTGGCTTGCCACATTTTTTTGTAATGGAGCATCTGTCTGGACATCCCCCTCCTGGCCCTTCGACCCTTAGGACGTTGTAACCCCTAGCCCTTTGCTTTCAGTGATGGGGCTGATGGCCTGGCAGAGTGGGTGCTGATGGAGTTGCAGGGAGAGATTGAGGCTCGCTACAGCACCGGACTGGCTGGAAACCTCTTGGGAGACCTGCATTATACCAGAGAGGTGAGGGAGCTTTCCTTACCTTCCTTACAGGCTTGGAAGAGCAGCTGTAGCGAGTCCTCTGCCAAGTCAGCTCCCATGAAGGCTGCACCTGGTTCTGAGGTCCATCTTCTTGTGGAAGGGGTAAGGAGGCTGTAGTGAAAGGAAGGGAGCCTGGTCCCTGCAGGGCTCTGACCCTGTGCCTGTTATCTCTTCTTTCCCAAGGGGGTCCCTGTGTTCATCGTGGGCCATCACATTCTTTATGGGAAGGTAGTGCACCTGGAGAAGCCCTTCGCCGTCCTCACCAAACGTGGTGCCAGTGAGCACGGCTGTGACCGCAGCCCCACAGGGGCAGCTGCCCACTACCTGGTGACTGCTCTGATCAAGACCAAGCTCCTCTTCAAAACCCGCCCCAAGCCCATCATCACCAACGTGCCCAAGAAAGTATGAAAGAGCTTCGGCCCCATACCAGAGAGCGACCTGCCCCCTGGACACGAGCCCAGCTTCTGTCCCGAGGGCAGGGGGCTGGTCCCATGGGGGCAAACTCAGCTCCCTTCCCTAGAGCATCCGGACTCCTGGGCACAAGCCCAGCTACCATCCCGAGAGGGGTTGAACTCCAAAACATGAACCAGGATCTCCTGCCAAGTCCTGGTGGCCTCTTGGGTACAACTCCAGCTCCCATGCCAGGTGGGGCCATGTGCTTGGGCCAGAACTGTGCTCCTAGCACAAGGGGGACCCGAGCTCAAGACACAAGTCAAGCTCCCTTCCCCAGGACAGGTGGCCTCTTGGGCATTAGCCCGACTCCCATCCCAAGGGGCACTGGAGCCCTGGGCCCAAATCCAGCTATCTTCCCAAGGGCAGGTGGCCTCCTGGGTGCTAGCCCAGCTCCCACCTTGCTGGGAACTGGAGCCGTGGGCCAAAGCCCAGTTCCCCTACCAAGGGCAGGTGCGCTCCTGGGCCCAAGCCCAGTTCACACCCCAAGGACAGGTGGCCTCCTTGGCACTAGTCCAACTTCCACCCCCAGGGGCATGGGTGCTGTGGGCCAGAACCCAGCTACTCTTCCAAGAGCAGGTGGGCTCCTGGGCCCGAGCCCCGCTCCCATCCCTAAAGCAGGTGGCCTCCTAGGCACTAGTCCGGCTCCCATCTCAAGGGGCACTGGAGCCCTGGGCCCCAGACCAGGTCCCGTTCCTAGGGCAGGTGGCCTCCTGGGCCCCAGCCCAGCTCCCATCTCAAGGGGCACTGGAGCCCTGGGCCTCAGACCAGGTCCCGTCCCGACAGCGACCGGAGCCCTGGGCCCCAGACCAGGTCCCGTTCCTAGGGCAGGTGGCCTCCTGGGCCCCAGCCCAGCTCCCATCTCTAAAGCAGGTGGCCTCCTAGGCACTAGTCCGGCTCCCATCTCAAGGGGCACTGGAGCCCTGGGCCCCAGACCAGGTCCCGTCCCGACAGCGACCGGCACCCTGGGCCCCAGACCAGGTCCCGTCCCGACGGCGACCGGCGCCCTGGGCCCCAGACCAGGTCCCGTCCCGACGGCGACCGGCGCCCTGGGCTCCAGACCAGGTCCCGTCCCGACGGCGACCGGCGCCCTGGGCTCCAGACCAGGTCCTGTTCCTAGGGCAGGTGGCCTCCTGGGCCCTAGTCCAGCTCCCATCCCAAGGGGCACTGGAGCCCTGGGCCCAGGCCCAGCTCTAATCCCCAAGCCAGGTGGTCTTCTGGGTCCAAATCCAGCTCCCATCTTAGTGGGAACTGGAGCCCTGGGCCCAAGCCCAGCCCCCATCGTGAGGGCAGGTGGCCTCCTAGGCCCAAGCCCGGCTCCCATGCCGAGGGGGACTGGAGCCCTGGACCTGGGCCCGGGCCCAGCTCCCATGCCGAGGGGGACTGGCCTCTTCACCACTAGACCAGCTGACACTCTATCTATGAATCCGTTCCCCTTTCCCAGGGAAGGAGGACCCTCAAGTGCAACCCCAGCTACCATTGCAGGGATTGGCTCACCCTTGTGCATGAACCTGGCTCCCAGCACAAGGGCTGGTGGCCTCCCAGGTGTGAGCCCAGCTCCAGTTCCAAGAACAACTGGCTCCCTGGGCATGAACACTGCTCCCATCACACAGGGGCCTGCCATGCTGGACACTAGACCTACCGGTCCCCTGGGTCAATCTCCCTTCCCTGGGGCAGCTGGTCCCCAGAGTGTGAACCGGACTCCCTTCCCCAGGGTGGGTGAGCCCCAGAGCATGAACCCAGTCCCCTTCTCCAAAGCAGCTGGCCCCCTGGGGCCAAACCCAACTCCCTCCTCCAGGCCAACTCCCTTCCCCACGCCTGCTGGCCCCATGGCTGTGAACCCAGCTATCCTCTTTCCTAATGGGACATTGTCATCTCCCATTAACAACACAGCCAGGCTGCGGTGGTGCTGATTCTCTCCTGACCCCCTACCCTGGAGAGAAGAGCAAGAGTGCAGCCATATGCCTGCCACCTGCCTTGCCAATGAACCAAGACCTAGCACAGTCTCAGCTTTTCCTAGAGCCATGCTAGGTTCTGGACTCCAGCAGCCCCTCGTTCTCCTAGATGTGGTGGAGCCCTGTGTTTGGGTGACGCACTCCTCAGGGAATGCAGCTCTCAGGCCCAGTGACTCCAGCACTACCACCTTGCCTGCACAGCAGGGAATCCAGGAGGCCTCATCTGTCTGGCAGTAGTGCTCGGAACTGGAACAGTGAGCCACGGGAGCTGTTCTGAAGCAGGCCCCTGGGTGTAACCCCGACCACGCAGCTGCTGCTGGAGACAGCAGGTGGCATCACCTTTCCTGCTCAGCTAGGAGCCAACTGACCTTTTGTTCTGGTTTTGTGTTCCTTCTTCCTGCCCCTTGAATAAAAGTGACAGGAGGGTCAGTGGGCCTGCACTGTCTCCTGTGTCATCTCAGCGCCACAGGAACAGCGACCCTGCCTCAGCCAGGAGGGACAGGGCCATGCTGAACACTGAACCCTCATTACTGCAGCATGGAGCAGCTGCTATTCAGCTACTGGAGTAAACACTTGGGAATTCTGCCCCCCTTGGGCCCCTGCAGGGCAAGGCTGGGGCGGAAGTGGCCCTGCCTGGGTGGCAGGAGCGTAGACTGAGGTGGCCCTGCTGCTCATGAACATGGCCCTGGGGGAGGCACTCCGTTACCAAGCCAGGCTCCTGGCAGAGCTGCTCTGGCCATGGGTGGGGACTCAGTTCTAGGGCCAAGAAGGCAGCTGCCCCCCCAAGATACTTCCCCAGCCTTCTTGTGTGCAAATCTCTTTATTATGACAAATCCATTGTGATATAAAAACAGACCTTTTAAAAAAATGAAAAAATGCAGGTAAAAAATAAATAGATTTACAAACCATGGTAGCAATAAGTGTAAATATCAAAGCGCTACAAAAGTCTCCTAAAAACCTTGTATTAAATGGAGTAAGTCACCTGGTGTAAGGTTTCTTCCCTGAAAAGAGGGCCTGGGGAGACCGCTGTGGTGCAGCCAGACCAGACACAAGGAACGTGGGGACACTGTTGGACTGGACAGGGGTGGAAGCTGCTCTCCCAGGCCCAGGAGGGAGCACATACCTGTGGTCTAGATCCAAAGGCAGGTCCCTGCTCAGGCCTCCACGTATGCCATTGGAGGCCAGGCTCCCGCCCCCTAGCACTGGGGGAGGGGAGGGGAGGGGGGAGCTGCAGGGAGGCACCTGTTCCAGAAGCCCACAGAGTACATCCCCCAGGGGCCCTCCCTGACAAGAGAGCACAGAAGTCTGGGAGCAGAGCTGAATGGACCCACTCCAAGAGCAAAGTAGCCAGGATTAGCTCAGTGCAGGGTGCAAAGCAAGCAGTGTTCTGCTGATTACAGCACTAGGAGCATCCCCTTTCCTGAAGGAACTGCCCACGCCTGTGCTCTGATTCAAACAAGCTGCCTGGCCCAGGTGCTGGAATCCCAGCCCTCAGCATTTGCCTGGCCAGGAGCAGCCTGGTGCCATGGCAGGTTAGTCCCTGCTGGTGCCCTGTTAGGTGCTCTTGTTAACAGGCCCAGGCACAAGGAGCCATACAGCCAAAAAGCTCCTGCTGCAGCAACTTGCAGGCTGGATGCGCTGCCCGCAGCTGGAGTGACCACTCTGCTCTGGCACACCAACCCGTAACATGGGGTGGGCCCACAGCTCTCAGTTCAGACTCCTGTCCCTCTTGTATGTGAGGGTGGTGGGTACTGGAACCGCTGCCCTGCAGAGTAGGGGAACCCCCAGCCTACTAAACCTGGCCCAAGAGCAGCACAGGGACTTAAGCCAACATGCAAAAATATTCCATGGGGCTGGGGCCCCTGCAAGGGCAGTTGGCCCCCAGCTTAGTGCCCAGCACAGCACCTTGCATTACTCAGCAGAGGCTGGTGTCCCCTTAACTCATGGCAGAGGTGCTGTGCTAGAGGAGTGGGGCAGCACCCAGCTCATGGGGACACAGCGTGAAATACGGTTTTTGGCTACAACCACGCTTGCAGGCCCTGGAAGGGTTCACAAGCCCCTTGAGCACTCCTCAGGCACAGCAGAGGGCAGGCAAAGAAGCTGCTGGCAGCCATTCTTGGGCAGGCTCCCGCTGATTGGCCTCTCACTGCCCTTCCATTCTTTGGCAAAGGAGCCAGAATTAGTTGCTGCTCTCCCATGGGGCAAGCCTCAGACCCTCCCAACACCCATCAGGTGCCAGGGAGTGGCAGCTGGAGGGGGCTTAAAGGGCTTTTGTGGTGTTTCTTCAGCAGAAGGGGCCTCCCAAACCCCTTCTGCACAGGCTGGGTGGCTGTTCCAAAAGGTTGAAGTGCTGCTGTCCTGCCTCAGCCACCCCTGGCATCGCTCGGTTCCTGCATGAGGCGCCTCAGCCAGCAGAACAGGGGCGAGCGCTTTACTTGCAGTATTCCCGCTCTGGCTAGGCTCACTCCATGCATCCCTTACCATCCCTTTGCCTCTCTCCACACTGCTCCGAGCCCCCTCGCTGTACTGGGCACAGATGCCCTTACACAGAGCCGTGCTTTGCTGCTTTGTCTGGCATGTTATCCTCACACAGGGATACTAGAGCTCCAGCCAGGGCTGGCACCAGAGAGGACATGGCAGACACTAGTGTGGGGCAGGGATTCTGACTGAGGCCATTGGTGGAGTCTAGCTTAGCAGTGGGGCCCACAGCGAAGATACCAAAGGGTGCTAACCCCTGGACTAGACAGCACATAACTGCCCTGGGAGAGCACCCATCTGCCAAGGGACCCACATGCCCCCCCTTTCACAGCCGGGGAAGAGACTTGCCCGAGTTTGCCTGCATCAGTGGCAGAGCCAGGAATAGTACCCAGGGTCCTGCCTCCCAGCGTCCTGCCTCCCAGGGCACAGGCCATGCTGCCTGCTTGTGCGCAGTTAAGGCAGGGCAGGACTGCACTGAGCAGCCATAAAGACAGTGTTCCCTCACCGTGATGAGAGGGAATCTGGCACTCCTGTGTGGTGTGGACAGGACATTTGGACCCAACACAACCAGGAGCCCTGACCTGAGAAGCAGGAAGGAGGGGAAGTACTGGGAGGCTAAGTAATAAGCACTTTCTAACTTCATCTTGATGCTGCCCCCTCTCCGTTCCTATCGCCAGCCCTGACACCCAGCCTTGGCCTCCCTCCATTGCAAAGGTTCTTCCCCCTTGTGCAGTGGGCCATGGGGACAGGCAAGGGAGGAGGAAAGCTCAGAACCATGTAACCTTAATGCAGCCACTCACCTTTCTGCCTTCCCCCCTCAGCTGCTGGCACAGTCTGGCCCATGGGTCGCTTGTAAGCACTGGGTAATGCTGAACGGGGGTCAGAGGCAGCCATCCCGAGAGAGGCTCCAGGTGACCCTGCCATGGGCTTTGGCACCGTAGGGCACTCGAGCTGTATGCGGTACCATGGCCCCAGCAGCAGGCTGGGTTGGGTTATTGCTCTTGCTGCTGGTCTGGCAGTTGTGGGGATGTTCCTCTGAGCACAGCAAAGACTAAAGCTGGAGCCGTACTGAACACAGCCTTTGAGGAGCAGACAAGCCAGGCCATGGGCTGGGCAGAGCGTGCACCACTGCCCCCTTACAGTGACCCCAGGGCGCAGCCCCACTGTGTGGTATGAGATGGAAAAGCTGCCTGGGGGTCTGTGGCAAAGCGGGCAGAGGGGACAGAGGAGCAGCAGCTCATACCACCATCAGCACCGTGGGCATACGCTGCCCTCATGCCCAGGGCTTTGGATCAGAAGGAGCCATGGAAAAGCCCTGGAGGCAGCTGGGCCACACAGACATGCAGCAGATCCTTGCGGGAGGCCAGGAGCATTCGAGTTTTCAAGTGGCTCAAGGAAAAGGACGTGGTACCTGACTGAGGAAGCCACTTCAGAACAGCAAAGAATGGTCCAGTTCAGGCAGCCCAACTGCTGCCATCTGGGCCCTCACAGAGGAGGATCCTTCCCCCTGCCTTGGAAACTCTCATGTTGTCGAGTTGGAGACATCCCTTCACCGCATCAGGGAAAGGACTGCAGTGTCCTTAGCAAAGCACCATAGCATTAGGAGCCCACCCCGCCCCAGCACAAAGCCACAGGGAACCCTCCCTAGTTCACAGCATTAAATCCACAGGCAGCCAGTCCTGTGTGCGGAGCGGGGGAGATTTCTGCCTATTTAAATAAACTGAATATTTATGGACAATTTTCCTGCTGGGGAGAATGCAAGACTGACAGGGAATCCAGTGTCTGGACGCTAAAGCACAACAGAGAGGAAGCTCACGGCCTGCCAAGCACAGCTCTGCCTGCAGAGACCTTGGGGCACTTCTTCCCGGGAGGAGGGGAGCCGTCACCATATCTGCCTCGGACCTCGTGAGCCCTGACTCCTGTAGGCCAGTCCCCACTGCCAGAGTTTATGGACCAGCACCAAAGAGGCATGGGGCCTGGCCAAACTCAGCTCGGAGCAGGCCCTGGCTCTGACTAAGCAGTGCCCCTCTCAGCCTCTTTCGCAGGCCCCAGGCAGGAATCAAGTCCTCAGGCTCCAGGGGCACACATTGCGGCCAACTTACTGTGTCACCTACCATGCGGCCAGTGTAGCCAGACAGCTCCTGCTCTACAGGGCAGGACAAAGAGTTTGCAAACTTGGATTCTTTTGACGTATGAATTCATTTCCATGAGCACTCCCATCCCTACTGGAGGGCAGGGGGCGCAGAGCACCCTCACTGGCTCCTGGGGCTCAGGCCTCCCGTGGAGCATTATTGCTCAGGTTGGCGTCTGCAGGCAATGCCTACTGTCCTGCCTCCGGCCCAGGGCATCTCCCACACCAATGGAGCTCAGTGCAGCTCCCACAGCAGGATTTTGGGCCCTGGTGGGTGGCAGACAGGAATCTTCACAGGAGCCATCGTCACCGCACCTGCGGGCAGATGTGCGTGGCCCAGGCTACCTGGAGCGTTCTCTGCTGGGCAACAAGCAGCCTCTCCTCGGGCGGCATTCAGACTCACTAGCCCAGGAACTCGCTCCTTGGACAGCAATTTAAAAGCCCACAAATAAAACCCCGTCTCCTCCCCACCCTGACCCGCAGCTGCCCCCAAACAGTGCATGGCGGTAGCACTAATCCTTTCCCATTGCACTTTCCCCACTACATCCAGAGCCCCCCCACCTGTCACACCTCGGCAAAAGCCAGGCTACTCTGCTCCTGCCGCTTCCCACAGCGCCGGGCAATGATGGCCATGTAGAGCATGAGGAGGCCCATCCAGTAGCAGCCGTATAAGATAGCGCCAGAGATGAGGAAGGCCAGGTCCGTCTCACTGAAGAGGTCCTGGCAATACGCCGTGTAGGCCAGGCCTCCCAGCAGGACAGCAACCCACACAGAAACTGGGATGAGGCCAATGAAGTTGACCACAATGGTTTTGCGGCCGGAGGTGCCCCAACCTGACTTGTTGATGGTGGCGATGGCGAACATTTTGGCTGGCAGGAGGCTGGACATGTAGAGCAGGGAGTAGAGGGACATAAAGATCATCTCCGCATTGCCCCGGAGGAAGCAGGCGTAGGTGGCCTTGATGATCCCCACCAGCTGCACAGTCAGGAGGAAGAGAAGGATATTCCAGATGCGGCCACGGTAGAACAGCTGGATGACCGTGGCAATGAGGAAGAAGGGGAAGAAGCCAGTCACCACAGACTCGTAGGTCATCCACAGGTGGTGCTTGTGGAACCACAAGGCGTTGTAGAGCCACTCCCTGAAGTAGGACTTGCTCCAGCGAGTCTGCTGGTTGAGCCAGCGGAGGTATTTGGTGGGAGTCTCGGTCAGGCACTTGGAACGGGCGGTGTACTTAGTCCTATACCCAAGGCTCAAGACACGGTTGGTGAGGTGTCTGTCGTCCCCAAAGCTGCACTTGCTGCCAAGGAACTTCTGATTGTACCAGTCCTCCAGGAACTGCTGCAGAAGGGTGTTACGGTACATGCCCAGGGGGCCACTGATGCACTGGACACAGCCAAAGTAGGACTGGCAGGCCCGCTCCACGTTGAAGGCCATCCAGTACCGCACGCTGCTCAGGAAGGAGATCCACGAGTCGTACTTGTTGAGGATCTGGGAAGGCAACACACATAAGGAGACACCATTAGTACCTAGCCCTGCAGGGCCTCCCTCCCCAGCCGAGGTAAGGAGAGCAGCATCGCACTGCGGCCCAACTGCTCCCATCCAGCAGCACCCTCACCACAGGGCTTGCCATTGCAGGGGAGCCCTGCTGCGAGAGGGCGGCTGAGAGGCCCTTGCCTTCAGAGCGACAGCAGTAGCCAGCTTTTCCTGTGCACGCAGCCAGGCCTGCAGGGCAGAGACCAGTGCACAGACAGGCACTGTGGCCGTTCTAAGGAGAAATTCAGGGAGCCGGTTCCCTGACTTTCACTAGGCGCCTGCCAGCCTCCCACCAGTGAGGGAGGAGCCCCACAGCAGGCAGCAGTATGATGAGGGCCGAGGGACATTGTCCCTCCCCTCCCCACTGGTTGCGCCTACAGTGTGACGACAGAGCCTGCACTGCCATGCAGAGCTGCTGCCCCAGGTGTGCTTCACGATCACTGCCAAAGCATGTGGCACCAGGCTTAGCACAGCATGCAGGCTGGCTCTGAGCCGCAGTGAAAGCCTTCCTTCCTGGGCTGGTCCAGGATGTTCCCTCTACCCTAGGATTTTAGAAAGCCTCTTGCCTTGGCATCCCCAGGCCTGGATATGGCACTAACCCCTCCCTCCCAGCACTAGCACAGGGACTTGTTCCACACCCACTCAGCAGCAGCACAGCCAGGCTCACTTTGAACCTGGGACCGAAGCCCAGAGGAGCCAAGCGATCCCCCCACCCTACCCCTCGGGTGGCCCTGCATTCCCTGGGCTCGGCTGGCTCTGGAATTTCAGGGCAGTCTCATTCGACTCATGTGCCATTGGCTACAACCCTTGGGTTCGAACCTGAACATCTCCACCAACTGCGCCCACCCGTGGATCCTCCTCTAAAATGCGCAGCATCTCCACCGTGCAGGCTGGATCCAGGACCGTGTCCGAGTCACACACCTACCGAGCAGAGAGAGAATGTCACGGTCTGCTCGGCCTAAGCCTCCTGCCCCCTTCCACACATGCCACAGGAGCCCAGCCTCCAACCCTGCATCCACCAAAGCCCGAGTCGCTTAGAACTAGACAAAGCACCGCAGAGCAAGCCCAGGGGAGAGGCCCATCCTGCCACAGACATGTTGGGGCCTACAGGGCAGCTCCAGGAGTCCGTTCTGAGAGGCTGCATGGGGTGTACACAGCCGCAGATGGACACAAGCAGGAGAGCAGCATGGTACTGCCCAAATCACTTTTCCTTCTTGCTCTGGGCTCACAGAACCATGCAGAGCACAGGGGCCCTAATTCTGAGCCCCAGGCAGGGCTGTGCCAGCCACTGAGGGGGGCTGGAGGGAAAAGAGACATGTCTCTGTGCTAGGAAGTTGGCAGGGAAGAGGAGTTTGCCGTTAGGGGGCAGGGGTGCACTACGGGGCAGAGGTGAAGGGTCTCACTAAGGAGTTGTGGGGGGAAGATGTCATGAGGTAGTTCTGCTTCCAGGAGCTGAAGTGGCAGTGCCAGAGGAGCAGTAGGGAGACCTGGCACGGTCCAGGCAAAGGCATTTGCTGCAGGGTTAGTGTCTCACAGGGCCCACAGAGCAAGTGGCCATTGCTGGGGCATGCATCGCCGAGCAGGGAACTGCTCGGTGCCTGCTGGGGAATAGCAGTTCCTGCTTGTGGCAGTGCACAGGAATGCCATGCACTTGGCAAAGCTGCTGGCCTGGCAAGGGGAGTACCAAGACGGCCTTTCTCCTCTCGGGGCAAAGCACCCTCCAGCCATTCCGACTAACATATGGGTCCCAGAACAACGAGCATCTTGGAGCCTGCCAAGACCTCCAAACACCTGTGCAGGGCTTCCTCAATGTACCGACGTCATTTTCTCATGCCCAACACCTTGGGGAGAGCCACCTGCACCCTCCCGAATCCTCAGCAGTACCTCTCCTCAGCTGCAGCAGCGTCTGACCTGCAAGGGACGCCCCCCCCCACAGAGGGGGTTGCAGCAGAGTCAGGCCCTCTCTGTACAGCACAGGGGGGTCAGAGCAGGGATCCCACGCTCAGTGCTGGGCAATTCAATGCCAGAAAGAGAGTGAGAAACTGAAGGGAGGTCAGAGAAGAGCCAGGAGAGGGATTGGTCCGGTCTCACCTAGCTGGGTGTCTGGCGAGCCTGGGCACATGCCAGCCAGGGGGATTCACTCATATGGAGATCAGGGAATGCCTCCTAATGGGGGCTGTGGAATCATCTCCCACGGGAAGGGCCTGCTGTCCCAGCCACTGAACACTGGGCTGCACAAAGACCTGGAGGGAGGGTCTAGGCTAGATGGGCTTTTCCACCTAGGATTCCGTGGCAGGCAGGAAGCCATCCTGAGGTCCACTCCCCTGTGCCACCCAGGTTACAGTCCTGCCCCCCCTCCAGCCCTGCCCATCCTGCTGTCTCCACCATTGTAGATGGCCTGCACATCCATGGCACTACAGAACTGGTGCATGAACACTGGCTCTCCAATGCACCTGGCCCTTTGCAAGTGCCTCACTGCCAGGAAAGAGGAGCAGCGATCCCAGGAGCCACAGCCCTCCCTGGGGACGATGGCCCTGCACTCCCCAAGTCCCATTCCTGGAGAGGATGTTGCAAAGCAGGAGTGGGAGGGACCCAATCTGCCTATCTGGCCACTGCCCACTCAGGGCAGGCTGGCCAAGCAAGATCCTCTGTGCGCCAGTTGCTCTGGACTTTCTCAACCCAGTGAGAAGAGAGGGCTGCACTCCCCTGTGCTTGGCTAGCCCAAGGGTTTGCAGAGAGAGCTCCAGCACCCTCCGTCCCCAAAGAACCAATTTCTGCCTTTCTGCATGCAGGGCTCCAAGCGTCTCCTGCCCCTGTGAAGACAGACCCAGGATGTGCCCTCACTTTCCTGAGCTGGACTCTGCTGAGGCCTGGGGATGCACTCTGAAGCTGGCTGTCAGTTTAATGGATTAGCCCTAGCCCCCGGTTGAATGCTATTCCCTCGGGGGGTTGGAGGAAGGGAGAAGTTGTTACCTGGGAAATGGTGGGGGCATCTCACCTCCTTTCCTTCCCTTAGCTTCTCCCTAACCCTGGCCTAAGGAGCTTGTATATCGCGCAGAGGCAGGTTTCACAGGCTCACACCTCATGGCTGCTTCTGGGACTCCAATAGGAAGCAGAAGGGGTGGGAAAATTCAAATCCTGTTCTTGGGAGAGCTCCAGACCAGATCTGCAACCCCAGAGCATCCAAACTCCTGGGCATGTGTCTATTGGACTAAGCCTTTTGAGCCAGGGTTACCCCTCCAATGGCTCACTTTAACTACCCTGAGTAATTGAGTTCTCGCTGGGCGGGGGGATCCCTGGAGGTTTTGTACAGAACAGAGCTGGAGAGAGTCCCGCTCAGGAACACACGACCCCCAGCGGGCAATAACTGTAAGCTGAAGGAGCCCTATGGAGCAGAGCCCCAGGCTCCCTGCAGACAGCGCCAAGCAGAGGTAGAACGGGCAGTAGGCAGGACAGGACTGAGAGCTGGCAGGGGCTGCACAAAGGAAAGGGACAGGATTGAGAACAATGACTGCTACTGCTGCATCCCCCCCCATGCCCTGAGCAGCCTGGCTGATGCACTGCTGCATACACAGCCACAGAGGGTCTCAGCCAGCCCAGCCTCGCTGCTCTTGCACTGCCCGGTAGAGGATCTCAAACACTTTGAGCACGAATGAATCCCACAAGAAGGCTGGGCCTGGGCTGGATCCAGAGAAGGTAGGTACGGAGCCATGCCCGTGCCCTGCAATGAGTCAGCTGGGAGTGCAGCGTCCCAACTCTCAGCCTTCGCCACTAACCCTTCCTTGCTCCAGCTCTCCAGTCTCCCTGAGCCAGCCAATCCCCGATGCATCGGCTGGGACAGATCTCGTCCTAGCCTTGCGTTCCCTCTCACCCAGGCAAGGTACTGCAAAGGCTGTGCTGCCCCTGTCCCGAGGCAGCAGATTCCCCCACCCCAGCCCCTCTCACCTGCCCCTCCTTCCAAGAGATATGAAACAGCTCCCCACTGGTTAGCGTGAGAGCTGCGTAGAAAGCCCGGCCAGCACAGCATGGTCACTGCTCCTGGCGCCATGCCCTCCAAGGTGGGAGTGTCACCGTTCTCCCGTGCCGTTCCACCCTCCAGCCGCCCCAGGAGCTGGCCACCCACCTGGATGTAGTCCACGGAGTCCCCGAGTGCTCGGAAGGCTGTATACATCACCTCGCGCTTCCCGCCCCACTTCTGCAAGATGCAGGAGTAGGTGCTGTTCCGCACCAGCTGCTGGATGTGCCCCATGCTCTCCTGGAGGCTGCTGTCTGTCTCCCCCTCGCCCCTCTCATGGAAGTTGCTCTTCCAGACGTAGCAGCCTGTTTTCTCGGAGCCCAGGATCTCATTGAAGATCTCCAGCATGTAGCTGTCATCCTGGCCATTGCCATCCACCACCATCACCACCTGGAGGTCAGGGAAGGAGATGCGCTTCACTGAGTGCAGGCATTTCTTCAGGTAGTCGGGATCCTCCTGGTAGGCAGCGATGCAGAGTGCCACGGAGCGCTGCAACTTCAAGGGCCGCCCCTCAAGCCGCATGTGCCGGTGCTCCAGGAAGGCAAAGAGGCTCTGGGTGAAGAGGTGCAGGCCCAGGATGGCACCATACAGGCCGAAGGAGAGGTAGTGCTTCTCGGTGTGGATGAACTGGTAGCCAGTGATGTAGGCTGCAAGGATACCTCCCAGCACCACCAAGGCGAAGAGGCTGGTACCAAAAACACGAAGGGCCGTGGTAAAACTCGCTGGCATCTGTCCAAAGAGAAGGGACCAGAGGCTATGTTAGGGGTGCAACACAAAGCCCACAGGGCAGGCTGAGGTCAGGACAGCAATGCCACAGAAGCAATGGTGCTGCCCACGGGGGCCCCAAGCAACCCTTCCTCCAGTCACCCAGCTGGTGGAGCAGGAGGCCTTCGTTCTGGCAGCATGCCAAATGGCAGGGGTCACTTGGGTACTGAAGGCAGGACCAGGGAAGGGTGCTACAGAAGGAGAGGAGGTCCCATTCCCGGCCAGCTCCAGCTAGGATGAAGCAACAGTCCAGAGCCCTGGGCCAGCCTGAAGTGCATTGGAGACTTTGTACGCCCCTTCAGGCCAATGGGGATTGCTGAGTCAGACCCCCACTGCCCTCCAGGTTGCAGAGAAGGGCCTGCCATTGCTCAATACCTTGCTTAGCTGGCAAGCCCTTTGCGGCAGCCTCTGTCTGCACTCTGGAAAGCACCATGCACAGGGCTGTCGCCACACCCAGGGCTGCACTGTTCAAACACTCAGGACACGCACTCACTTTCCCAGTAGTGAAGGGGCTGGGGTCAGTTCTAGCAGCTGCCAGAAGTGCTGGCTAACCACCTCTGCAGGGATCCCACCCCCGTGAGATTGCCTAGTGGGTTATGTGGGAGTCACCTTCCCAGAGACCTTCAGCTCTGAGCCACCCAGGAGCAGTTCACAGCCAGCCACTCACACAACCAAACACCAGGTGCTACTGCATCTGCGGCTGTTTCTCCTGCATCACAACCCATGCTGCAGGTGACCTGTCAAGGGGAGAGAGACGTTGGCTAGTCTCCCTAGAGTTTCTGTATGTGAATCCCAGCCAGTCTCAGGTCTCCTCAAAACTAGTGCTAGAAATCCAAGCATCCTTTTCCCAGAAGTGGCCAAAGACTTGTCACAAAGTCAGGCTCTGACTGGATACTGGCTCTGTATACAGGAACCAAGCTGGCCCACAGCGTTTCAAATGCAGGAGGAAAGGTTTATTTCCCCGCCTCCCCCGCCACATATTGGCCTCATGCACAGAGTTGTGTCTGTTACCCCAGCCAGATACCCGCTTATTGTGCGCTGTTGCTGGCCATTCAAAAGCAGGCCCTTGGAACAGCTCCTCTCTGCAGGGTGTAAAATCCTGTCACCCAGCAGCCAGAACCCGCCCCCCCCCCCCACACACACACAATTTGAACACAGGCTTCAGGTTCTGGACCCTCAGGGCCAAACACTTCAGAGAGCTGAGCATGTGACTGCTTGATGGTGCATGACACGGGGACTGTGCAAGTGTGCAAAAGTGCATAGGCAGCCATTTGTACAAGCGATTGCAGCAACTGCTCACCCAAAGTCAGACACTCCTCAGACCTGCAGCAAAGAGGAAGAGGTCTGTCCCGCACCATCCCTAGTGAGGAGGGGCTGGGCTATCAGTCCCTTTCCTGATCTAATGCAGCTCCCCTGCTCCATCCGTGCCCCCTACAACGGGGAAGAGTTGCCTTCCCCAGCCAGCCAGATTACGTTCTGTTCCTCCGGGATGGGCCCAGCCAAGGGAGCAGGTGGAGCCAGAGAGCCCCACTCTGCTCTCTGTCCTTCAGGCACAGCCTCCTTACACTCAGCAGTAGCGCACTGGCTCGTGAGACCAGCTACAGCCTCCTCAGCCACAAGGCTGCTGGCCACAACAGAGGCCTGGAAGAGGGAGGTTCCCAGGTCTCTATCAGGGACACAGAGACCTCCTGTCACCCAGTGGTGGTTGGGGGCAGGATGCAGGGTCTCAGTCTCACCTGGAGGATTTGTTTCCTCTGCCCCTTTCTGAGCACTACAAAGCCAGCGTGATGGAGGGATTTGGCCCCATATCCTGGGGCCACAGCCCTGCTTGCATTTGGCTTTGCACTTGCACTGGCCATCCCCAGCTACCAAGCTATGTCAGAGGGATGAGGAAGCTCAGCAGCCAGAGACACTCCTTTGGGCCCCCAAGCTACAGGAAACCAGAGCCCCCAAAAGCTTGGACAGGGGGCTGCAGACGGTGGTGTCGCCCCAGGGAGCCAATCACCGGTGGGAAAGCACAGAGCCATGTTTCCCCAAGGGGAAGAGCTGGAGACTTGGCCAACAGCCTTTCATTCCTAGTTACACAGGTGAGCAAGGCTGTCTGATAACAGAGGGTGTATGAGGTGGGGAGCCAGAGGGGTTGCTGCAGAGCTGCCAACAGCCATGCAGGCTATGGTACCTGGAGCTTTTCCAGCTGATATCCAGGCTCCTCCCCAGCAGCCTGCACACCCAGACTGCTGGGTGCCAGACCCTGCCGGAGCAGAGCTGGGCTTTGCTGAAGGACAACGAAGGGCATGAAGGATGCCTTCGTCCCACTCCCAGCTGACCCTACAGCAGGACAGACTGTATGCCATCTGCATTCACTTGTACCCATGGCACTGACAGACCAGACAGGTGCTCACTGCCCTTACAGAGGTCCTTGGTGTTGGGGGTGTGTGTGTGTGTGTGGGATAAATACAGGGAGTCCCTGTCTGCTTGACAATCCCACTCCTAAGAGGAGTCTCTGCCCCTGGGAAGGGGCCAGTCAGCACCTGGCCTGCATGGGCTTACAGGAGAGGAATCACTGACCCTCCCACCCAGCTCCAAGCCCTCTCCTGCCAATAGCACTTCACAGCTGTCCCAGCACCCTGGGTCAGGCCAATCCCTGTGTGCGTGGGGTAGGGACCCACTAGCGCTGGGGGCCTGTTTCTGCCCCAGGTGCGAGGTGCCAGAAGGCATAGGCTAACCTGCTGGGTGGAGCAGGCAGGTTCCAGCCGAGAAGGCTCTCAGATAGTCCCTCCCACTGGCCCACAACCCAATCTGCCCTCGGCTCCCCCCACTCAAGCCAGGCAGGTTCTGTCTTGGTGCCCCTACTTGCTCTCCCATGGGCAACAGGCCCTGGCTGGGCAGGCATTCTCTCCTCTTGGTTCCAGGGAAGAGGCTGCTAGGTGCAGCCAGCTCCATGGCTTTACAGGTCCCTGCAGCACATTGGCTTGTGCTTTCTCCAGCCTGGCTGGTGGTGTCCTTGAGACGCAGGGAACATGCAGGATGCAAGGCGGCCAGGTCGGGGCTCTCTGTTCCTCCACCTACCTGTCACCCTTGTCTGCGGGCCACGTGCCAGGCAAGGAGGAGGCTCGAGGCAGAAGCTGGGCGACACAAACCACCAGCCTCTGCGTACCAGGGCCTGAAACCCAGGTAAGGGAGGCTGGATGGCCCCTGTGAGCATCAGCCCAGCACTAGCTGGCATGGCCCCAGTGCACTCCAGGGAGCGCTGGAGGGCCCGGCCCTTTGCCCCCAGGGCTGCACGGATCTGGGCAGGGCTGATTGACGGGGCGAGCAGGCTCAGCTCGGTTCTCTTGGCGGGGAGCGCACCAGGGAGAGCCCTGAGGAGGGTTTCAGGGATGTGCAGCGCCCTGCGAGGCAGGCCCCGGCTCTCACCCTAGTCCCCTCCCCAGGGGAGCTCTGCAAAGCCGGGCCGAGAGGCTGCCCCGGCTGGCCCAGATACCGGAGAGAGGAGACGGGCTGGGGCCGGCAGGACCCCGGAGCAGCCTGCGGGACTGGAGGGGGCCCAGGCGCCTCTCACCCTGCAGTGCGGCAGCTCGGGCCGCAGCTCCAGAGCCCCCGGGCGGCTCCGCCAGCCCGGGGCGGGGGGCAGGAACTGGCGATCCCCGCCCCGCTCACCGTGCCGCCGGCTCGCCGCTTCCCGCGCAGCTCTGAGCCCGGCCGACCCCCTCGAGCCGCCTTTAAAGGAGGCGGCTGAGCCGGCACCCCCGCCGCCCCCGGGGGCTCCGCCTGCCCGGCCGGGAGAGGTCCCCGAAGCCGGACGGGGGAGCCCCTCTCGCGCGCCCCCGGCACCGCTGGGCCTGCAGGGTCCAGCCGAACCTGCGGCCCGGGGAGCCCCGGCTCCGACCAGGAACCGCCGGCGGAGCCCAACAGGCTCGTCCCGTCCCGTCCCGTCCCAGCCCCAGGTCAGCCAGGCAGGGCTTGTGCCCGGGCCGGGTTCTGCCCCGGGCCCCAGCAAGTCACTGATTCCCTCTGCCTCAGTACCCCCCTGGCCCGGCGCTGGCCGGAGGCTCCCCGCCTGCAGCGCCAGGGAAGGGCTCGCACGGCTGCAGGATGAAGCTGCAGTTTCCCGGCCAGCCGAGGGGGTACCTGAGCGCCCGGCCAGAGGCCCCTCGGAGCTGGGCCGTTCAGGTCTGGAGCCAGAGTGAGGGCTGAGGAGGGGGCGGCGCCCAGGCCAGCAGGAGGGAGCTGGGGAGGGGAGGAACACGGTTACCTCCACGCCGGAGTGAGATCTGGAGCTGCCTGCAGTTCTGTGTCTCGTAGCCACATGCAAGCTCTGCTCCGGAGCAGCCCCGAAGGTTACAGATCGCAGCTGGCTTGGGCCAAGCGCTCCTGGTTCCTGGGCCCGAGCAGGGTAGCGGAGGCAGCCGGGGTGCCTGAGCTGTTCATCCTCTGAGCACAGCACCCAGACTAGAAAGGGGCTTTCACTTCCCACGCGAGTGAAGTGCAGGGAGCCAGGTTCTTGGCACGCAGCCTCCGCTCCTGGAGGCACAAAGTGAACCGCCTCAGAGCCAGGTGTGTGAAGGGAAGTTACAGAGATAAGCGAGCACCGGGCCCTGCACGGCTTCCAGCTCTTGGATTAGCGTCGCCTTTTCATGAGCCTCCCAAACTCTGACCCTTGGGGCTGAAATTCTCCAGAGCTGGACTCGGCGGGCCCAGTCTGTCGAGAACTGGCAGCAGAACCAGTTCAGCCTTTTGGGGTAGGAGAGGGGAACGAGCCCCCTTTGGTGCCAGTGCTTTACCACCACCCCAGCACTCTTTGGGGCCTCTCCAGAGGTGTGGGGGGAGAGTGCAGGTGTCCATGGGGGTGCCTGTGAAATCAAGGATTTGCACCTGTCAAAGTCCAGTGCATTCGTAGTAGCAGAATTCAAGGACAAACACATTAGGCAGGAGTTGGTGCAACAGGGCGTGTCAGAGTTATAACTGGAGCAGATGTAGGCCCTGGCTACAGGACCAGCCAGCCAGGGTTTTAAGGACAGATTATGCTGGGAGATGACACTTTCTGACCTCTGCTGCTAAACCAGAGCAGGGCTTTGGGGGACCTGGCCAGCTGGGAGAATAAAATCACTAAAAAAGCCACCTACCTCTATGACAGAAAAGAACCCTGCAAAGGCCTGTGTGCTCCGCCGAGGGTGCTGGGCATCTTCCCTAGGGAGGGGTAGGAGCCTCTCTCCTGCTCCCTGCTGGAATTTCATTAGGTTTGACCAGAACCTTGGGCAGACTGAGGCTCCACACACTGCTCCCGCCCCCAGTATGGTGCAGAAGTGGAGGGGGAATGGATCCTTCTCCTCTGACCAGGCAGTTGGAGCCTCCTGAATGCAAGAGCTGGAGGTGCAGGTGGACGGAGACAGGTCTCACTTTGTACCAAGCAGCGGACTGGAAGCCCCAGCGAGGGCAGTTTAACTGACCCATTTGATTGTCCCATTTTACATGAGTCTGTAGCAGGACTGGCACAGCAGGTGGTTTCCTCTGGCTGAAGTCCCCCAAGGATTAGTCAAAATCCACACTGGAAAGTCCCTGCTCTGGCTGCCAGCGCAGCACCTGGAGCAAACTGCTCTGTGGGGTTTTGACTTCACTGCCATCACGGGAAGGGAGGATAAGTCTCCTGCCTGGAACGTTGGTGTGGAGGGATCCCCTGCCTGGAACCTTGGTGTGGAGGGGTACAGCTTGTTCAGAAGGACAAACTGGGGAAAGGGGGGGCTGCATTACATGCCAAGAACATATACCCTGTTTTGAGGTTCGGGTGAGAGGCAGAGCAGGTGACAGGCTCTAGGTGAAGAAATAGGGATGATGTCAGTAGGGACCCAATTAGTAAGAGGAGGTGGGTGAGGCATTTCTAGAACTAACAGGAATATCCCAAACACAAGAACTAGTAGTTGGGGCACTTGCCCTGCCCAGACATCTGCTGGAAATGTAATACAGCAAAACACAAACTGCCCAATAAGTTCTTGGAATGTCCTGGGGTTAACGACTGGTTTCAGAAGGGCAGGATGTAACCAGGGGGACCGTCATTTTAGACTTGACAGTGGTAGCGAATTTGAAGGTTGAAGGCAATTTGGGTGAAAGTGACCATGAAATGACAGATGTCACTTGTCTAAGGAAGGTGTGAGAGCAGAATAAGGACAATGGATTACAAAAACGCGCACTTTAACCAACTCAGAGAACTGGTAGGTCCCATGGGAAGAAAATCAAAAGGAAAAGGAATTCCAGAGAGCTGGCAGTTTCTCAGAGACGGTATTACAGGTGCAACAACAAACTATCCCGCTGCAAAGGAAAGGCAGGAAGACTAGTCAGAGGCCAGTCTGGCTGCATCAGGAGCTCTTGAATGACCTGAAAACCAAAAAGGGATCTACAGGAAGTGGAAACATGGACAAATAGCTAAGGAGGAGCACAAAAAAACCCCCAACAGCACAAGCATGTAGGGAGAACGTTACCCCTAGCAAGGGGCATAAAAGGCAAGGAGAGCTAATAAGGGATGACATAAAGAAGGCTGAGGTGTTTATTGCCTATTTTGCTTCAGTCTTCCCTAAAGAGGTGAATTGTGACCAGATACTTAACACAATTAATATTAATAACAAGGGGGAAGGAACACAAGCTAACATAGAAAGAACAGGATAAAGACTATTTAGATAAGTTAGATGTATTGAAATCAGCAGAGCCTGATGAAATTCATCCTAGGTATTGAAGGAACTAGCTGAAGAAACCCTGGCGCTGTTAGCAATTATTTTTGAGAACTCACGGAGGACAGGAGAGGTCCCAGAGGGCTGGAGAAGGGCAAACACAGAACCTGTCTTTAAAAGGGGGAACAAAGAGGACCCGGAGAATTATAGACCAGTCAGCCTAACTTCAATGCCTGGAACAATGCTGGGACAAATGATGAATCAAACACTTGGTAAATATTAGGGCTGTCAATTAATCACAATTAACTCACATGATTAAAAAAATTAATTGTGATTAATCTCACTGCTAAACAATAGAAACCAATTGAAATGTATTAAATATTTTTGGATTTTTTTCTACATTTTCAGATATACTGATTTCTATTCCAACACAGAATACAAAGTGTGCAGCGCTCACTTTATATTACTTGTATTGCGAATATTTGCACTGTAAAAATGAAAAACAAAAGAAACAGTATTTTTCAATTCCCCTCAGACAAGTACTGTAGTGCAATCTCTTTGTGTGAAAGTGCAACTTACAAATAGATTTGTTTTGTTACATAATTGCACTCCATAAAAAAAACAATGTACAACTTTAGAGCCTACAAGTCCTACTTCTTGTTCAGCCAAACGCCAAGAGAAACAAGTTTGTTTACATTTATGGCAGAAGCTGCCCACTTCTTATTTACAATGTCACCTGACTGCTGTTTTTAATGTCACCTGTAAGTGAGAACAGGCGTTCTCATGGCACTTTTGTCACTGGCGTTGCAAGATATTTAAATGCCCGTGTGACGAACTGGGACTGTTCTTAATGTTTGCTCTGAACACTGTGTTGGTGCCTCAGTGTCCCCGAGGCAGTTCTTAAGTATCTAGGT
>NC_133787.1:40581265-40607776 GCF_003597395.2 Chelonoidis abingdonii | reverse complement strand
GACCATCGCCCGGGGACTCCGTGACAGCCCGATATCCTAAACATTCGTATGCCCCTTCACGCTTCAGCCACCATTCTGGAGGACATGCTTCCATGCTGATGAGGTTAGTTAAAAAATAGTGCGTTCATTAAATTTGTGACTGAACTCCTTGGGGCAGAACTGTACGTCCCCTGCTCTGTTTTACCCATATTCTGCCATTATTTCATGATATAGCCATCTCAGATGATGACCCAGCACGTTATTTGATTTACAATCTGTCACTACAGATTGGACAAAACACAAAGAAGGTACCAATGTGAGATTTCTAAAAATAGCCTCAACACTCAACCCAAGGTTTAAGAATCTGAAGTGCCTTCCAAAATCTGAGAGGGAGGAGGTGTGGAGCATGCTCTCAGAAGTCTTAAAAGAACAACACTCCAGTGCGGAAACTACAGAACCCAACCACCAGACAAACAAACAAAACCCCAACCTTATGCTGGTGGCATCTGACTCAGATGATGAAAATGAAAATGAGTTGGTCTGCATTGCTTTGGATCATTATTGAGCAGAACCCGTCATCAGCATGGGAGCATGTCCTCTGGAATGGTGGTTGAAGCATAAAGGGAGATATGATAGCACATCTGGCACATAAATACATTGCCACGCTGGTTACAAAAGTGCCATGCAAATGCCTGCTCTCACTTTCAGGTGACATTGTAAACAAGGAACAGGCAGCATTATCTCCTTGTTTGTCCGAACGATTGGTTGAAGTAGGATTGAGTGGACTTGTAGGCTCTAAAGTTTTATATTGTTTTATTTTTGAATGCTGTTTTTTTTGTACATGATTCAACATTTGTAAACTCAGCTTTCATGATACAGAGATTGCACTACAGTACTTTGTATAAGGTGAACTGAAAAATACTATTTCTTTTTTTTTCAGTGCAAATATTCATACTAAAAATAAATAGAAAGTGAGGACTGTACATTTTGTATTCTGTGTTGTAATCGAAATTAATATATTTGAAAATATAGAAAACATCCAAAAATATTTAAATCACTGGTATTCTATTATTGTTTAACAGTGTGATTAATCGTGCAATTAATCATGATTTTTTTTAAATTGCTTGATAGCCCCAGTAAATATCTAGAGGATCATAGTGTGATAATGAATAGCCAGTATGGATTTGTCAGGAGCAAATCATGCCAAACCAACTCATTTCCTTCTTTGACAGGATTCCTGTTGTAGTGGATAGAGGGGAAGTTGCAGACATGATGGATCTTGATTTTAGCAAGGTTTTTGACATAGTCCCCCAGGACATTCTCATAAGCAAATTAGGGAAATGTGGTCTAGATGAAATGACTATAAATGGAGTGTATAACTGGTTGGAAAACCGTGCTCCAAGAGTAACTGTCAGTGGTTCACTGTCAAACTGGGGGGATGTATCTACATGGGTCCCACAAGCATCTGTCCAGGCTCATCTTCATTAATGATTTGGATAATGGAGCGTACAGTGTGCTTAAAAAAATCTGCAGATAACACTGAGCTGGGAGGGTTGCAAGCACTCTGCAGAACAGGATTAGAATTCAAAAGGATCTTGCTCCACTGGAGAATTGGTCTGAAATCATCAAGATGAAATTCAGCACAGGAAAGTGCTGTACAATTGCATAACTACCAACTGGGAATAACTAGCTAGGCGGCAGTGCTGCAGACAAGGCTCTGGAGGTTAGAGTGGATCACAAAATGAATATGGCAACAGTGTAATGGTACTGGGACAAAGACTAATATTGTTCTGGCGTATATTACTGGAGTGTCACATGTAAAAACCGGGAGGTCATTGTCCCGCTCTACTTAGCACTGGTGCAGCCTCAGCTGGAGTCCTGAGTCCAACTGTGGGCACTGCGCTTTGGGAAAGATGGGCACAAACTGGAGAGAGGCCACGGAGCCACCAACATGACAATAGAAGATTTAGACAGCCTGACCCGTGCGGAAAGGTTAAAAAAACTGGGTTTGTTTCATCTTGAGAAAAGATTGAGGGGGACCTATTAGCAGTTTTCAGATCTGTGAAGGGCTGTTATGAAGAGGACGGGGATCAATTGTTCTTCTCGTTCACTGAAGGTGGAACAAGACGTGACGGGCTTAACCTGTAGCAAGGGAGATTGAGGTTAGATACTAGGTAGCCTTTTCTATGTACAAGGGCAGTTAAGCTCTGGAACGCGCGTCCAATGGAGGTTGTCGAATCCCCGTCATTAGAGGCCTGTAAACTCAAGTTGGAGAAACCCGTCTGGTCCTGCCAGTGCCAACGGCTGGCTGAGCCCTCCTGAGCGCCTTTTCTAGGGTTCTGTGATTCAGGACAATGGGCCTTGGGGTGCCCTCAGCAGAGGATGTTGACGCATGACTATGGCACCAAGGATGTGCCCAGATTGAATAACCTCCTGGTGCACACACCAGTTCTCTAGCCCCCGACACACCTCCGCCTACCTCTTCCTCCTGGCCAGTCAGGGCCACCAGAACCAACCTCTCCCGTTGCCTCTCACTGATTTGCTGTTGGGATCATTGAAGAAGAGGTGAGATTTCCCCAGTGACAGTGGATTGCAGCTCCAGGCGCACCAGCAAGGGAATGGGCACGTTGGGTTTGTTCTGGGCTGAGAGCTCAGCTCTCCCCAGGGCAGCAGCCTCCAGGAGAGAGAGATGGTGTTTCCTAGCTAACCGCTGCGGCCCCACAGCCAAGGGGCCTGGCTCAGTCACAGCCCTGGGCTAGGGTGGATGTCAGAGACTTGCCAGCTTGACTTCCATTCCCAGTAGACCAGCTCAGCAGGTGACTGTCTAGGCACTTCCCTCTGGTGCTGGGCTTGTGTTGTGTGTGCTTGCAGGCCCCCGCGAGACTACCCGACCTGCCTGAACACTGCTGGGGCACTGAACAGTGAAGCCCCTCCTCATTCTGAGGTACAAAGGGTTAAAAATTCCTCCCCCCTTCCAATTACCAGCAGCTGCTATTTTTCACAGGCTTCCCCCCACCTTGCCACTTGCACAAAGCCAGAGTTCCAGCCCTGGCAGAGCTAGGCGCCCAGTCCAGTCTCCTAGAGCCCCGGGCGGGGAGTGGCAACCATGCTACCACAGGAAGTGTGAAAAGGCGGGGGCCAAGCTCCATCTCCCAGTTCTGCCACTGGCTGGCCAGGGCTTGGCGAGTCCCAAGCCCATCGGAGCTCAGGTGCTGGGGTGTTGGGAGCTGAATTCGTTGCTCTTTGGGAAGCGCGTTGAGAGGGAAGGCACTAGAGCAAGGCCTAGTATTAATGGTAGCAACGAGCGTCCTGGCCTCAGGGCCCAGCACCTCCAAGGAGCCGGGGCGGGGGGGTTCTGCGGAAGCTGCTGGGTCTGACCTTCAGACACTGCACTGAGGAGCAAAGCCCTCGAGGAGACCGCAAGCATTGCCCATGCAGGTGGATGCTAGCAGCAGGAATTCTGCGCTGCAGGCCCCCCCGCCCCATCTCCTGCAGCAGGCCTGCCCTCACACGGGCAAAGCAGGGGGCACTGACAAAGGACCAGCGAAAGCTACCTGAAAAAATGTCCCCCTTGGGCAAGTCCTTGGAGCCCCTGGGCAGCTGCACCTAGTGCCGGTGGGATGCACCTGTTACAATCCAGCTGCTCTGGGCATGGTATGAGCAGGGGGTCGAGCAGTTTGCTGAGCTGCCCATGTGCCGGCTGCATGGGACAGAAATCAGCCAAGACCCCCTTGCTACGCCCCTCTCATCCCCCCTGCAGCCAGGTTTGGCGTCTAGTGGCAACAGGGGGTGTTTAGAAGCCGAGGTTTGAAAGCCCCTGCTCCATTGTGTGTCTGCTTAGAGCTGCCGGGGTCAGGGGAGAAGGGCAGGGAGTTCTCACTGCCTCTGCTTTTGGAAAGCAGGGCAAATGCAGCGTTGTCTGGTGTGATAACTGGGCGCAGTGAGGTGCAGGGAGCCTGGGGGCACGTGCGCACACACGCACAACATCTATTAACCTTTATGCTCCTTCCCAGATAACGTTTAAACATGTGTAGACCGACATGGCCAATTTGTTGTAAAAAATCGCAGCACTGCAGCTTCTTACCTTTTGATGCAAACGCTGCTCGCAGACACCTCACCTTTCTTCCCTTCCTGTGGCTCTCTGCAGAAGCACTTCCCAAGGCATAAATAAAATTTCCGTCTCCTCCTGCACAGAAATCGCCTTGTTTGCACAGGGAGAATTGCAGCCAGGAGCCCAGAAAACATTAAAAGAGACTTTTCATTCACAAATCTTCCCCTGGTGTGATCCCTAGGCGGAGGCAGAGCTCAGACATAAACATCGCAGGACAGACAATTCCCCAAAGAAGTGGCCTCTGCCCAGCCAAAGCTGCAGGACAGCAGAGCCTGGTGTAATCTGGAGAAGGAGAAGGCTGGGAAAACCTACTCGTTGGAGCTGATCTTGCAGCAACCTGGCATTCTCCAGCAAGGACAATGAGCGCACGCTCGGCTGCTGCTTTCCCTCAGTTCAAAGCCCAGACCATAAAGCTATTTTTAGACCTGTAAAATAATTTCTCTAGCTCCGGCTGGCTGTGGCAGAGCGCTGCTGGGGAGCTGGCTTTGCTGGGCAGATCAAGGTACTGAGATTAGAGAGCGTTTGGTTTGAGGGTGGAGAGGGGGAGGCAGCGAGGGCTGCGATTCAGCCACACAACACTGGGAGTCCTTGTACCTGGACCTGGGTACGGCTCAGAATTGCATTTCCCCAGGGATTGCTGGAGCTGCGCATAGCAACTGTCACCGGGCCTCAACCTGATCCCATATCTTTAGGCAACAATGGCACTTCCCAGCCGGGAGGAAGGCTGCTGGCCCGTCAGCTAGACAGCCGTGGGGATGGGCAAAGAAAGGGCTCAGTGTTTGCCACAAAGCCAGCGTGTTTGAAATACCTTCACCCATAGGGGTGTCTGGGGCCCAGGGAAACCCATGGGAAATCTACCCACGTCCACCTGCTGCTGTGTAAAAGCACCCAGCCCCCCGGGGCAGGGAGCAGTTGGGCAGTGCCCTGTGCCCTGTGATCACCCCGCTGGCGAGGAGAGGGTGCCAGGTGCAGAGTTGGAGGATGTGGGGCAGGTGTACAAGGGAAGGTGTTCTGGCAGACTCCGCTCTGAGCCAGCCTGGCTGCAGATCACCGGGGGGTGAGGCCAGCCCTGCATGCCAGCAGCAGCCCTAGGAATCCGTGCTGAGGGATAGCAACAGAAGCAGGACTGGGTGTGACGGGACATCTAGGGACCCTGTAGCTCACACAAGTGTTTTGCTGTCTCCAGCTCGGGAGCCGGGGGTCTGGGCTCACACAGACGGGGTGCCAGCTCCAGGCCAGGGCCCGGGGGCTCTGGGCTCACACGGACAGAGTGCCAGCTCCAGGCCAGCGGGTTCTGGACTCACAGGGACGGGGTGCTGGCTCCAGGCAGGAGCCCGGGACTCATACATAGCCCTGGCTCCAGGCAGAAGCCTCGGAGATCCCAGGTTTTAATGTTTGTTCTCAGATATTTTTAAGAGGTCAGCACGCAGCTGCCCCTGCCCCTGCGCCTGCCCCAGCCCAGCTGAACCTGAGCCAAAGGCTGCTCCTCTCCCTGTGTGGGGAGTTGGAGACACAGGCCATTGCAGAGAGATTTGGGTGCGTTTTCTGCCAGCCAGCGTGAGGCTTCCCTGGGGAGCCCTGCAGCACCTGGCCCTGGCTCAGAGGGGCAAGGAAGATGCACGCAGCATGGCAGGCAGGTGAGCTGGGGGAGTAGTGCCTGCCCTGGCTGGAAGCTCTGCAGAGAGATCTCCCCTAAACCCACCCGTCCCAGACCCCACCACAGGGCTAATGTCTTCTCCCCGCACGTCCTACAGCCTGAGAGAGGCTCCCAAGAGAGCACAGGCAAGTATCCTGGCCAGTCGCTGCGCCAGTGAAAGCAGGGCAGCGAGTCATTCTCCACGTGTTCTGGAGGCCTGGGCCTCTGGGTCACACCCAGGCAGGAGGGAGGAATCAGACATGCCACATGCCCCCACCAGGTCACTTTTCAATCAAAGGCCCCATTGGTTTTAAGGGAGGCTCTAGGGAGCAGTGGAGCTGGATGTGCCCACGATGCCAGCCCCTCCCTGACTCACCCTGTGAACTGACCTGGAGGGACTGGGCTCAGGGCAAAGAGGTGTGCAGGGCTTCACAAGCTTTCCCCACATCTCAGAGAGGGGTAACGGGGGCCTCCCTGTCCCTTCACCAGCCCAGGAACCGCACCTCCTCCTGTGCCCCCCCACTGCCGCCACGTGGCAATGACAGCCACTGCCTACGTGGAGGTGTCCATTAAGGAAGTGGTCAATGGGTCTGTTTGGTGCCAGGCACTCAAAAATCACCAGTCAGAAAACACCCGCCCCCAACACACGAGATAGGCTTCATTCAGGAGAGTTTGATAAAGACCAAACCTGGCTCTGGTTCTTTGCCTTCTGGGGCCTGAGCTGGCCTCGCATTTCCAGCTTTTCTCCCCCGCCATGAGGGCCACAAACCTCCTTTTAAATCACACAAAGCTGAGAGTCTCCTGCAGTCACATGGCTCCAGGAGCGGGGCTTAAAGAGCTGAGCTGCCAAGGCTGCTTCTAGTAGGCAGCAACCCATGCAGCTGCCAGCTCCCCCCAGCCCAGCAGCAACCGCCCTGAGCTCTCAGACAGGTCTTCACACCTGCTGATCCCCAAGCACTTTACAAAGGGAGGGAGATCTCAGCAGGTCACCACTGGAAAGCTGCACCTTTCTGCCAGCACAGCACTGACCTGCTCCTTGGGCAGGGTAGGAGAACACAGGCCTTGCAGGCTTGACATGGCTGGGCCTGTCTGATAGATCAGCACTAATGCGGTCTGTGTGCTGCCTCACATCCACCCTGAGTGTGCAGCCCTGGGGCACCGGAAGTGTCAGACACCAGGCTGCGTAGGAAGGAGGGGCTGGATCCTACTTTGCATTTCCCAGGGCACTGTCCAGGTCAATTCCCTTCCCTCCCCTCTGCAAGTGAAAACAAATCCATTTCCTCCGATTTCCCTGCCTCGGGCACACCCAGCGCAGGGCGCTCACTTGCGCTGGGCTGTGCTCTCCAGTTGGTACGGGGGGCCAGCTTCCCCACGCCAACTTAGCTTCTTTATCCAGGGAGAGCAGGAGAGCATGCTCTGCCGCGCCCCTCCCTCTGCTCATGCAGGTTGACTTTACACATAGTGACACTGACAGAGATCCTTTATAGCCAGCTTAGAGGGGCCCTGGCATAACAAGGTTGGCCCAGAGTTTAGATATTGTTAAAAACGTCAAACATACCCCACCCCCGCCAGGCACCCCAGTGGATGGCTCATGGGGGCTGTTTTGTAAATAATTTCACCCAAAAGGGGTTTTTAAACCCAGCCCTGCAGCACAGTGCTAATGCCTGAGAGCCCCCCAGTGCAGGTCAAACGCAGGGAGTGGATGAGAGCTGACTTCCAGTTCCTGCCTTTCACCACTCGCCGAGGAGCCAGTCCCAAGGGCCTGGAGAGAGGCTGTCGTTTTAATGTCTCTGCATTTTGAGCAGCGAGTTCCCTCAGTCTGAGCACATGGGGGGAGCCGAGGGGGCTCTGCACCTGGCAGGCCGGCTGAATCCTCCGGGAAGTACCTGTGTCGAAGCCGCCCCGATGCCACTGCTTCCTCGCTGTGACAGGCCGGTGGTTTCATTGGCAGCTGTCCTGTTAAACATGGAGGGCAGGGCAAATGGATTCTTCACAGGTGGGGATTTTTTCCTGCCCTGCATTTGGGTTCAGTACAAGTTTGGTTTTGGTTTTAAAAGCAACTCCCTGCATGAGTTCCTGGCATGCTCGTCCCTGTGGGAAGCTGCCACTTGTAGCTGTGCTGGCCCCAAGCAATGCTGCAGTCTGCACAGGCAAAGACCCCTCACTGCGACTTTCTGATTTCTTGCAGTTTCCACGGAGCCTCATTTATAGCCGAGGCAGACAGGCCAGAACACACGCAGGCAGGCTCCATGTCTCACAGCCTGGGGCAGGAGCCTCACCAGGACTAGCAGATTCTGAGCATCCTAGAGTGTGTTAAATGCTCTCGGCAAACTGGGAGGCAGGAGAGGACGAGAGACGAGGCTGTGGGACGCAGGAATCCCAGTCTCTCCTGGCTACGGCGCACTGGCACAGACCAAGAGGTGAGACTCGGCTGTGGAAGTCGTGCTGGGGGCACTCGACCCTGCTGGCCTGTCTGTCTTGCTAAGGCAGGACCACAAGCTTCTTCTCTAGGGTTTGAGGGGGGAACAAGAACCTCCTCATGATGTCATCAAGCTCCTCCAAGGCCAGCTGGGCATGAAGCACAGTGACCTCATCCCGGTCAGAGACCACCACTGATTTCAGCAGGCGGTAGAGATCCCGCAACACGTCCCTGAGAACCTGGGGAGAGACAGATAGTCGTCAGCTGCCCGTATCTTCACATTAGGAACACCCATAAGCCAGTGTCCTGCATTGGGGCACAGACCTGACACCTTCTGTCCAGCACCCTAGGCTCAGCCAAGTCACTACAGCAAATCACAGCAGTAGGATCACTTGGACAAATCCCTGCCCCTCTGTGCCTCAGTTTCCCCACCTGTCAGAGAGGGACCATGATACAGGCCCTCCTCTGTAAACACTGAGGGCCACAACTGAACAGTGCTCACTCCCACAGCAGATGCTGAGCCAGTGGATTTTCCCTAAGACAGGCAAGTGGTGGCTTTTCTCCCCAGGGGCAGGTTTCTAGCTCCTCGGCTCGGGGACTGAAGCACGTACAAATTAGCCAAGTTGTCTGGCTGTGCGTGTCCATCCCTTACTAACCCACTTGCCATGTGATCCACTGCTCCATAGGAGTGTTGGCTGCAGCAGGCAGCCAGGCTGCCCCCAGGTCAGAGAGCTGCATGAACATCCAGCCAGGCTGAGGTGGGGGGACGGGGACCAGAGAAGGGTGGGAGCATGTGTGGCATTCATGGGGAAGGGATGCACAGAACAAGGCTTTCCCAGCTTTGGAGCAAGAGGTTCTAAATCTCTGGGATTTGGGCAAAGGCCCTTCTGGACGTGCATATGGGTCAGAAAATCCCAGCTCCCGGTGGCAGGGGTAGATGAAGTCCAGAGATGCCTGAAAACACAAAGTCCTTCCCTGCCTTGGTAGTGAGCCTGCTAACACCTTGGTGTCCATGCTCGTCATGGAAAGGGGCTGCCCCCGGGGTGTGTGATGGCAGCTCCACAGCTACAGTGGCACCATCCCAGAGGGAGCAGAGCAGGCTCTGGACTGACACACCAAGTTGGCAGCTCCAAGGTCGACCGAACTGGTGCCTGCATTTTCCAGTCTATATCACTGCTTTGTCCAGATGAGCTGGATCTGAATCCCCTGCAGCTGGACAGCCAGATCACAAGGCTCTGGGGTGGGGCCAGGGGTGAGGGGTTTGGGAGGGCTCAGGGCTGGGGATGAAGGGTTTGGGGTGCAGGGAAGGGCTTCAGGTTTGGAGGGGGCTCGCCTGCAGACACACCTCCCCCAGCTCCCATTGGCCAGGAACCAGCCAACGGGAGTGCAGAGCCAGTGCGTGGAGCCCCATGGCCCCCTGCCTCGGAGCCGGACCTGCTGCTGGTCACTTCTAGGGTGCAGCGTGGTGTTTGAACAGGTAGGGACTAGCCTGCCTTAGCTGGGCAGCACCACTCATGGGACTTTTAACGGCCTGGGCAGTGGTGCTGACCAGAGCTGCCGTGACCCAGTGCCTTACATTCCATAGCCCAGAAAACTACTGCCCTAAATGATCGCCTTCCCCCCCTTGGCTTTTGCACCCTTCCGTTATCCAAAGGCTTTATCCCCTGCACCCCCGTCTTCACTGTGTTACCCGATGGCACAGCAATGGGTGGGAGAGAACTTGTCAGTGTCATCCACCTCTAGCAGGGGCCAAGCAAGGGCATAGTGCAACGCAATCCCAGCCCGGCTCTGGGAATTCCCAAGAGCAAGAGAACTATTTCCTTTAACACGGGAAAGGCACCCAAACAAATTCTGCTGCTGGGAACATCAAATAACTGGCAAGGAGAGCGGGGAAGTCCTTGCCCCTGAAAAAAAGGGCCAGTGCTCAGTCCCTGCATTTACATGAATGCCCCCAGGTAATGCCCAGGGCTTTCCAAAACGTGGTACTCACATGTTTTACCCGTGTCCACCCGGTTCCTGTGCCAAGTTCTCCTTTCCTCAATCTAACTCCTGACAGGGGAATTCCACCCCCCTGGCAGAGAAGAGGCATCTTGGCAGGGGAATCCAGCAATCAGCAGGAAAGGCCAAGGAGAGAGAGAGAAGGCTGGATGCCTTCCTTGGAGTGAGAGGCTCCATGACCACCTGCAACCTATCAAAACCCCTCCCTCTGGCCGTATCCCTGTAGGTCACCTGCAACTGACACTGCACCACCCAGCCTGGGTCCCTGGCCACATGGGGCCAGGCCATGAGGGGGGCAGACTTTCTGCACTGCTGGTGGGGAGCCAGCCAGCTGAGAATGTGCAACTGGAAGGGTTCATTTTACACACAGTCCAGGGCACTGCTGTCTCCAACAGGAATGACATGGACCTTTCATCAGCACCATCTCCCCTTGCCGTGGAGAGGGATGGGCAGGAAGGCCTGACACCAAGGCAGAGTCCCTCATGTTCACAAGCTAAGGGAAGGTGGTGTCCTGTGGGGAAGGGAAGAAACAGGCAAGTCCCTGGGTTCTCACCAAAGCCATAGTTATTCATCAGGAGGTTTGAAGGAACCAGACACTTGGAATGGCCCAGCCTGGCCTTCCCTTCCCCAGTGCTTGCTGTTTCAGCTGTTGGCTCTGAAGATCAGAGGGAGGGTGTGCCTCTTCCATGCACAGGGAAATGGATGCCAACAAAATGCACCAAAAGGGGAGACTCCAGGTACCTGCAGCTGTGTAGGCCCTGCCCAGCAGAGGTGCTGCAAAGGACGTACCCAGCCAGAGGGTGGGTTTGGAAAGGGGATTTTACCAGTCAGGCTCACTGGCGTACAAGCCCCTGGGCTTTCCCCACTTCGCTCTGCAGCCAAGCCTCGAATTCCGTGTTTCTGTGGGACCACAAGGCTGCTATTCTTCCCAGTGCAACATGGGGAACCCTGAAGTATGAAGCCCAAGTGGCTGCTGTTAGTGCCAGTCCTGAGCAGCAGAGCTCTGAGCCGCTCTACCCAGGAACAGGACTGCCCCGCACAAGCGCCCAAGGATAAGCTGCCAGCATGCCATGGCCAGGAACACAGCTTTGCAGGACCTGGCCAGTGCGGTGTGACTGGAACGCTGGCACAGTTACCAACGGGTGAGTCCAACCCAGGGGTCCCTAGGGCGCCCTGCAGATGAAGGGGGAGGAAGCTGTTGTGTAGACAGGGCTTCTCCGGGATGCGATACATTAGAATTCCCAGTACTCCATTCAGTTCATGTCTTATCAAACTGACTCACACGTGACAGTTCATCCTGAAGATCTGTCCGTGTCCCCCACCACACACCTGGCCTCTTCCTCTGCTGTGCACATGGCCGGCGCTTCTGCAACTGCACCCCCAATCCCAAGGGCAGCTGGCATCACAAGCCTGTATGAGCGCCACCTACTGCTTTTGGGGGGAATTTCACCTACTGCACTTAAACTGCCACACTCACTCCACTCCCCTTTGGAGCAATAACCCCGCGTCATGCACCTGTTGCACTGACTGAGCAGGATTTTGGGGTGACTTTCTAAATGTTTGTGTTTTGGAGGGAGGTGGGAAAGGTGAGGCCCCAGGGAATTTGCCTATGTTGGAATTCTTGGAACAGCAGCTAAGCCTCAGCAGAAACCCCTCTAAACCATAACCAATGCAACACCACTCCTAGCATGCACACTGTCAAACTGCCCATCCCTCTCCAGTACGGGCCCAAGGCACTAACTCCATTTCACAGATGGGGAAACAGACAGAGGCCCCAGAGCAAGTCAGGGACAAAAGGGGGATTAGAACTCAGGAGTTCCTGACTCCCAATCCTGTGCTCAGTCCACTAGGCCACGTGCCTCCCTAAATTGAGCAGACTACCTCAGTAATTTGTACACGAGCCACCAACCGAAGTTACAGTCATTCAACAGGCATTGTGCTGCATCAAAACACTTCCACCTTAACCAGCAGCTTGTTCAGGTACAGCAACTTCACTGGAATCCTCCTTCTGGTAAATTGCCATTTAATCAATTTTATATAGCATGTTGGTCACACAGGAATAAAACCTCACAAACAGCCAAACATCAGGGAAGAAATGAAGGGACAAGCACTCTCCTACAGAGAAGCTGACACATCTGGTTACACTGGGACAGATAACCAGGACTGGACAAATAAACTCACCCATGACAAGTGGGAAGCATTCACTGGAATGTGACTGGGCACAGATAAGAGTGTGTGTGAATCTTCAATTTCTTTATAAAGTAATATTCCATTGCAAAAGTTGCTAACTCTAATCCTTGGTTGTGGGAGAGGGAAAAATCTTGGCAATATGAACAGAATGTAAAGCAATGGAATGTCAACTTCCTGAGACTGCAGACAGCTCCAGCGCCTCTGCTGCAGCTCATAGCTTTCCCATACTGTAGCAGAGGAGATTAACTCCACTCTGGTCAGTTTCAGTGCTGCTATCCAGAATTCTGTAGGGAGCAGTGCAAATAAGAATGTCAGTTTCACTCTGCTGCAGGCATATGGGCAAAAGTAGAGGCAGATGCTGGTACTATTCACTCTCATGGAGAGAGAACCAAAAATGGAGGCTCAGGGAGTGGGAAAGCTATAGAAATCTGTCCCATCTTGCAGATGCTCTTGAGGGGGTGGAGGGACAAAGAGCAGCTCCTTTTCCCTGTAAGCAGCTAGCAAGAACAGAAATTATCAGACACCTGGTAGAGGTGGATACAGACAAACCTGCAGTAGGAATGTAAGTAAGCAGCTAGCTCTCTACCTTCCACGTTCCAGAGAGAAGCATATTAACCACACACAGAGCAGATGAATACACACAGCCAAAGCACACTGGGAAACTGCCTATGAGTGACAGGAAGCAGTAAAGTAAACTTAGCTGCTGTGAGATTGTCATGCTCTCAATCTCTGGTCAATGGTATCAGCCATAGCAAACCTGCCCTAGTTGCTGCGAGCCCCAGGGGAGAAAGTGTTCCATTCCCAGCAAGAACTCTGACAATACTCAGTGCTCTGAGAGCCTGCAGCAGAGTGAGCACCAGTCCCCAAAGGGCAGCTTGCCGATGCCACACACTGTCTCATGGAAGTGGGGGAAGCAGAAAGGTTAGAGGCAGACAGTTAATGGGGGAGGAGCAGCAGGGCAAGGGGACTGTGTCCATTTGTTTTCTGCCTATCAAGGACCTTGATGACTGTCTTTGGAAGTTTGCAGAGGAATAAAGCTAACCTGGATGTGAGTCATTCTCATATAAATGTTCTTTTCATTTGTGCACTACAGTGAGCCTCTGTCTATATGTGGAGCACTTGCTGGGGAATAGCTCTGCAATGGAAACAGGCTGGATCAGCAGATACCCCATTCTGCAGCCTGTGTCAACACATGCTCAAAAAGGTGTTAAAACAACTTTGGGGGTGGAGGGAGACATAAGACAACAAAAGGCAGGAAGCTGCTGGGCAGCTCTCAGGCTGCACAGGGACAAGGAGGTGAATCTAGGTCAGTAGCACAGTGTTAACTCAGAAATCCTGGGTTTAATTCTTGTAGCCTATGCAGTGAGCACAGCACGTGCGGGGTGTGACAAACGGGGGGCTGCATGGGGCTTGGATTGCTTTCCCCGGGGGGTTGGTTCTCCGGGTGTGAGCTACACGACCTGCAGTGAGACACCGAGTTAGGAAGCTGCTGCTTGCAAAAGCAGAGCCCCTCCCACCCCCAACAGCAGCTGCCAAGGAGCAGGCTCTGTAGCCAGGCCTAAGATCCAGTCCCCTGTTGCCCAGGTGCTCTCTGCAGCGAGGAGCGCGCTTCGCGGACACGAAGGAGCCACCGTGGTTTAGACCCGCTGCTGGGCTGGCATAAGAGCTGCTGACACCAGTGCACGTTGTCCAACATGCTGGTGTAAGAGCAGCGAACACGCAGCTTCCCAAATGGTATCTGCTGTTTGCCATCAAAACATTAAACTCTGATGTGGGATTTCTAGTGAACCCAGAGACACACGTCCCAGATTTTACATATTACTGCATCGGCCTTTACAGCGCTGCGCTGCGCGATACCCACCCACGATGACAGCGCACACTTCTGGGGTGCTCTGACTGCCCCACAAAGGGTTGCACTGATAACCTGCCCGGAGTGCCAGCACTGCACCCGACTGCTATGCCATTGGGCTGGTATCAGCTGTCACTGTCTTAAATACCGAAGTGCAGGTGGTGGAAACTACAGATCCCAGCATGCCAGATGCTGGGACTGGACAACAGGGATGGATCACTTAAAATTGCCGTGTTCTGTAGATTCCGTCTGAAGCATCAGGCACTAGTCACTGTCGGACAGGATAACGGGCTAGATGGACCATTGGTCTGCCCCTGTATGGCCCTTCTTATGTTCTTAATACTCTGTTTTGCCTTGTGATGGCCAGAAAAGCCAGCTCTCAGCACACTGGCAATGCCTCACCTCTGCCCAAGGCAGTTCTGTTGTATGACACGCCTACTGCCACTCCCACAGGGCTGGCTTATTCAGCAGGACTGAGCCACTTCTGGTGGCACAACTCCCAGTACCCGCTGTATCGCACTCCGTTAGCAGGTCCCTCACACTGACCCCGTGAGCCCTCCCCACAGGGTCTCACATGCAGCTTGGCACTACCCAGCAGGATTTTATGGCTACGCACCCACTGTGAGGGAAGAATCCAAGGGGCCTCGGCAGACAGCAAGGAAGGGAGGCACAGCCTGAAACCCCATGGCTCTCTGCTGCACACAGAAGCACTCAAGGGGATCGTGTATGTTATTACAGGGGATGGAGCTTGGTTCAGACCAGCTCCTGACTTCACAGATGCACAGTTCAAAGGGGATAAACTAGCTGAAAGTTCAGCCTCACCAGTGAAGAACCAGCCCTGCTCTGACATCTTTGGCGGAGTGGCTTGGCCATTCCACACACAGCCTTTACAAGCATGTGATAAAGAGCTGGGCTTTTACTCAGGGACAGACCCAAGGAGAGGCAGGCACCTGGGTGAGGGCTCACTGGCGCTCTGCAGACCCACTAGCTGGCTAGGACCTCCCCCTGCATGCAGCCTGCTGTAACAGAGATCCATGCACAGAGACCAAACCTCAGCTCAGGAAGCAGAGAAGGGATCTGGGGAGCTCTGATGCGTAGCAAGTGCTGCCCATTCTGTGAAGTGTCGCCCCTTCTCCAGATGCTGGGCCTGCTCCTGATCCCAGCCAGGGGATTCAGAAGACATAACTAGCGCCAACATGGCTGCTCTGAGGCTAGTGGTTCCAGGTTGGACCTGCTGCCATTGTAACATTCAGGCCTTGGGGTCACATGAGATTGGAGTCACACACTATCTAACCCTTTGGCATCTCATCCAGAGGTCACATTGTTCCATCTGTCCAACCTATTTTATGGGGAAAGCCAATGACCTCTTGGCCTAAGAGGGTGACTTTCCCAGTGCACCACCTGGTTGGACAAATGGGGACCCTGGATCCCCACTGAAGCACTACACAGAGGCAGAATCCAATAGTGTCCACATCTTCTAGTCCCTGAACCACCCCCTAGGTGCTGGGCTGCGTGGGGGCTTCCCCAGCTGACAGCCTCCCAGCACCACCTCAGACACAGTAATGCCAGATTAAACTTCCCCAGAGGACAAATCTATCCCTGGCAGTGCCAGCCCAGCCCCAAGCGCTGTCACCGTCAACAGGACAGGCTTTTTATAATGCAGTGGACACCAGACGCGCTCTCCCACTCTCTGCAAATACACGGAAGAGCAGGGAAAAGGAACAGAGCAGCCCAGGGTAGCAGCATGGCCTGGGTGCTCTCGTATGTCAGAAATAGCACTGATTAGACTGAGGGAGAAATGGGAGTGAAATCTCTGGTCATGGCAGGATGACAGCCTTTGCTGTAATAATGCAGGGAGGTTGCTCTTTATCTCTCCAAGGAAGTCAGTCACTGTTGCAGAAGCCAGTGCTAAAGCTACTATAGGGAACGGCCAATACGCAGGAGCTGCTGTGTAAGCGAGGAAGCTGGGATCAGTGTTAATGCAGAACATTAACAGTGGGTGCTGGGAAGTGGAGGAAGTCTGTGGCTTTTAGGGTAATTACTGTTCTCGTAATATTTCACCACATCCATGCTGGTGACTCCTGAACAGATCTGTGCATTAGGAGCCATGAAACCAGGACAGAGGGCTCATGATTTCTAGAACTCCTGGGTACTGCAGGAGGGGGGATCTTCCCACTAGGGACTGGCGCACACAGACAATAAGAGGAGACGCCGTTGTGCACTAATCTTAGAGCTCGGCACAGGAGCTAGGCAGGAATCCCTGCAGGGGAAATGAATTCCTAGCTCACTATTACACTTTCGTTAGATGTGGAAGTTTAACCTTCTGAATTATTAGGCTCCCAAGAGCCACATGTTGGGTTTTACTGCCTGCAACATCGAGAGGAAATGTTTCTTGTAACCCTTCCCAGTGACTCAACACACACAATCAGAGCCTGAACTGCTCCTATCTAAAGATCACTTCAGAGATACCCAGAGAGTTCACTAAGTTGCTGTATGAGAGCACATTAAGCTCACCAGGCTTGGGATGGGTGCAGTGGCAGGACCCTTGGGTCTGGAGACACTTGGGAGTTTCCCTGTTATGTGGCAGGAGCCAGAGCATTGACTGTACGCTCCAGGGACAAAGCGTGATGCGTGCCTGTGCCATGAGTGAGGGTCAGTCTGCGAAGAGGCTGCTTGGCAGTACCTGTGGCACTGCTGGGGGCAGGGAGGGAGGCTTACCTCAGTTGCTTTCTCACTGAGCCCACGGAGCAACACCACCACCACATGGACGGCAGCTCTTCGGACTTCAGCCTCGCTGTCTGTCTTAACTATGGCTGTCAAACAGGAGGTCACCTGGCAGGGCAAACCGGGGTGAGAACTTTGTTAGTGTACGCGCAGCACCTTTGTCACACTCTGTCGTCCCCATTGCAGTATCACCGGACTGGGTGGGGGTGCAGTCAGGAACCCATCAGAACACCCACACGGGACATGGAAAACATAGCAGTAACTGTAACACGCAGATCCACATGTTACAGGCGTACACACAGCAGGGAAAACGCCACAGAAACAGCCCCCAGGGCCTGCCCACCTGCAGCTCCAGAGCGTGCAGGAGAACTCAGGACAGAAACAAGCCCATGGAAACCAAGACAGACCTGGCCCAACAGGCTAGAGTGCACCCCATGACATGGGTCTTTACAGAAGCTGCAGGCAATGGGGGCTGTGTCAGGAGTGGAAAGAAGGGAAGCCCCATGTTATGCTGCTCTCCTGCCTTTTCTGCCAGCTGAAGTCTGGGGCTGCTCATTCAGCGTTCTCTGGGAGGGGGGATGACGTCCCATTGCCTGCGATTTCAGGGGATGGGACCGGGGGAAATCCTCTTGACAATTTCAGAAGACCTCTGGCCTCTCAAGCTGGCTCCCTATATTTTCAAACCCAGGTGCCTAAAGTTAAAATCCTAAACAAAAGTGACCGAATTCTCAAAGGTGCTGAGCTCCTGAGACTGCCACTGACTTCAGTGAGAGCCGGGTCATTTAGCACCTTTATATAGGTCAATTTAGTGGCCTAAATGCGGATTTGGGCACCTAACTTTAGGCATCCAGATTTGATTACATGTGCAGATGCCACTAGGCTCCCCATGGATTGGGAGGGGCTTTGCTCCGTGTGTTGTCAGGGCAACAGGGGCTGCAAAGCTGAGTGGGACCCAGGAAAGCAGCAGAGACTGTGTGACGAGAAAGCTGTTGTATAACAAAGGATTCTAAGCATGGTCCAGTCCCGCTCCGTAGAAGGTCTGAGAAGGAATGCTACTTGCCCAGGTATTTGCTAGGTACCTCATGGCCTCTGAATTGCTCAGTGGTACAAGACTAGGTTTGGTTCATATATTCCCTTGTTTGGGCACTGGCATCCATGATGTCTGCATTTCTTTGGGCAGGGGTGGCTCTAGCCTTTTTGCCGCCCCCAGCATGGCAGGCAGGCTGCCTTCGGCGGCTTGCCTGCGGGAAGTCCACCGGTCCCGCACCTTTGGCGTACCCGCCGCTGAATTGCTGCCGAAACCACAGGACCAGTGGACCTCCTGCAGGCAAGCCACAGAAGGCTGCCTGACTACTGTCCTCGCAGGGACTGGCAGGGCGCCCCCTGTCTCTGGGCCACTGGAGCACTGGTGCCTGGAGCCGCCGCTGTCTCTGGGCCACTGGATGGTATTGCCATTCCCCCCCCCCCACCCCCCCCCAGGAGACGGGTGCTCTCTCAGCAGCAGTGCCAGATATCATGGGTCGTAGGCAAACACTAGGTATTTTATTATTAAAAAGCCCCTTTTAGCCAGTGCAGATGATTATGAGCCAGAACAGGTCCTGAACAGCCTGTAATAGCAACTGACCAACCCGAAGGGGGTGTGACTGGTATCAAGTAGGTGAAATGGGGGGCACAAATTGCTTGAGTGAGACTTCCTGGAACAGTTGCATCTAAAAACCTGAGAGCAGAAACTGTTGCCCAAAAGCAAAGTGCCTCATGAAAAGAACATGGGTGTGCCTGGATCACGCCTTTAGAGAGCGAATGAATCTCCAACTCGAGAGACACTTCACTTGCACAGGGATTCACTATGCAGACCACGTGCTTCTCTGCTGTTAAGCAGGCAGGCAGAGTTTAAAGAGCCTAATTAGATAATCAGCAACAGCAGGGAGAGTTTGCAGAGCTAGCATGTTCCTGAAATAGCTGACATGCGGTGCATTGGCATCTTGTCAAATGCTGTCACTACCAGATCGTTGCATGAGCAGAAGAGGAGGGAAATATTCATTACATCTTTCTGACTGTCTTGCAGAAGGCATGCTCTGCCACCTGCTTGCGTTCACTCTGCTTTTGGCATTGCTGCTGACCTCACAGCTTCTAGCCACACCAATGCGTCTGTTTGCCTTTGACACTAGCCAGTCACCCAGAACCATATGGGCTAAAAAGGGTTTCTCAGAGCAGCCTGTGAACAAGTGGTGGGAAAACTGTCTCAGCAGTTCCACTGGCACAGGTGGACCAACAGAGAGCTGAACAGCAAAGTCCTACAAATCCTATCCCAGTCCACGACCATGTGTGTCTCAATTGGCCTTGCTAGGCGTGCTCTTGTTTTGAATTACGCCTGGGAGCATGACCTGCCTTCCTCCTCACATGTGCTGCAATAGTTTCTGGGAGATTTTAACCCACCTGCCTCCTGCTTTAGGGCAGAGACAGACCCAAATCCCCAACATCCAGTGCACACTGCACCTGTGCCTAAAGCTATTCTCCTCCAGTAGATCCCAGCTTTGCAAAGCACTACCTGACGTTAACAGACATGCTCCACTTTCCGTGGCTGGTTGGCGCCATTTCCAAACAGAATAGAAAAAGAGTATCAGCAATTTGTATCAGCATGAGAGTATCAGCACTTTGTTCAAGGACAGTGCCTAGTCCCCCTGCGTCTTGGAGAGTGCATCTCACAGAGGAGCTGGCTGCTGCAATGCCTGCTGAACTCGGCTGGACTCCTGCCTGCTGCAGAGCCAGAAGGGATTTACACAGCAGCAGCAGAGAGGCTGCACCAGACCTGTCCACATACTTATTCATGCCAGAGACTAAGGGCTCAGAGAAGAATGAAGCTGGAGCCTCAGCTTAAAGTGATCTGGAAGCACCCACCACAGGCCTGCGCTAGTCTCACACAATTGTAGGGCACTGAGAGCTTGTTTCAGGGGTATTCATAGTGCCCACTCACTCAGCAGTGAGTGGGTCACCTTCGGGGGGCAGGGTCGGGGGCTGTGACCCTGCAGGACTCAGCCCTAGTGCAATCTCTGGACGGAGCTCCTCAGCCTTCTCTTTCTGCCAATACACAAGCCCTTCACCCTTGGACCATCTTAAACACAAAACTACTGGAGCTCTACCCGAACAGTAACAAGATCGCCCTGGCTTCCCAGCCCTGTGACTATCTGTCCCAGTGATTCTTCTGAAGTCGGCAGGGAGATGGGAGCCTGCTGCCTAGCACCGTGTGGGAAGGCACAGCCCAGGTTTAAGCCAACACGGTGTTCATATGGGACCACAGAGCTCACAGGGTGTATTTCTACAGAAACCCTGGAAACGCAGCTTCTTCAAGCACTGAGAGAATGCCCCGGCCCCCAGGCGGTGTCCCCGCACTGCTCTCAGCCCTTACGCTTACATCCAGAATTCACACAGGCTGGCACCAACCCAGCCAATCCCCAGGAAGAGCCTGTGCTGGGAAGCAACTCACAAGCAGAGGGGATTGCAGAGAGCCTCCCGTGGCTGCAGCTGTGCTTCTCCCTTCCCTGAAGCACTTCCACCTGCCTTAGGGTCTGAAAAGGGATCAGACCAACTGGGCACAGAACAGAGGTGACCTGCTTGTCCTCTGGCATGTGCTCACACCTCTGCCTGACTCCTAGTGAGCACCTGCCTCAGCCACATCCTTCTGCTCACTGGTGCTGATCTCAGCATGCCTGATGTAGATTGCTTTTAACTCATTAACAGTCTGCTCATTCAAAGGAGCATTTACCGCAGGCCCCATCTCTGCTCTGTAAACCCGGCGCTGCCTAATGACTGCACTGACGCGTCTCTGCAGAAACCTACAGTGCACGCCACTGACCGTGTGTGGCTAATGGTGCCCTGCCAGGTGGGCTCATTTATCAGCATTTCCATAGCACTTGTCGCCATAGTACTGGAGCGGCTCACAATGATATGGCCCCTCCCTGCTCCTGGGTGGTGGTTATAAATCACATTCATGTCTGTCAGCCCAACACAATGCCTTAGGAGAAGAGGCCCTGAAGACTGCAGTGCACTATTCCAGGCACCTCAGCTTCTGATTAGGAAGCACAGATAAAGCAGTATCAGCACCTGGTATAGGCCATGAGGAGAGATTCCTAGTTCTCAGCACCCTGGGAGACTAGAGTTCAGTTCAGTATCATCCCAGACACAGGCCACCAGACTGGGAGTGTCCCTACCTTGCACTGGATGGCACAGAGGCAGGTGCTCTGGTCTTTAATATGGAGCTGCTGGATGCAAAGAATGTGTGTGAAGAGGAGGAGAGGCTAGAGCATGGCATAGGCTTGATGGGCAAGACTTCCATTTCAGCAAAGGCATCAGGGAGCTTTGCTTTTATGCAAATGAGGTTGATCCCTGAGATCCCGGCCGGTTACCAGGCCCACCCTCACTATCAACTCATGGGCCACACCTCTCTGGGCAGGCTGTGGTGTCACCGGGCTGCCAAACACACCTGAGCCCTTTGGTCAGAGAGGGCACCTCAAGGACACTGGTGAGCAGGCATCAGAACTGCTACAGAGCTGCACCCAATGTTCTCATCTCTTGTCCACAGAGCTAGTCACGGGGCTCTAAGCTGCAGGAACACGTCTCTGTTATTTATATTACCATAGTGCCTTGGGGCCCAGCTCTGGAGGAAGGACCCAGGGTGCTAGGCACTGTACAAAGACATGGTCCCTGCCCTAAAGAGCTTACAGTCTGTAGTGCAGCCGTTCCCAAACCAGGGCGGGGGACAGGAGTGTACAGCTGTCTGGTCACATGGGGCTGGCTCTTCTACTCCAATGCAATAAAGACCAGCAGCTGGATACAGTGAGAAACACATGAGCAAAATATTTCATGGTATTTTTATGTACGTGATTAATCCAGTTGCCACAGAGGTATGTGAGCATAACTGGAAGGGAGGTGAGGGCTGGTGACGACAAATGGGAAGAGAAGGAAACAAACAGCTCCCCAAATCCTCATGTGCAAAGGGCACTAACGTGGAAGGACATTTGCCAGTTCACTTCTTGATCTGTGTGTGAAAGTGTTCTTCACACATGCCTACTGAGAGGCCATTTTTGGTTTGTTTGTTGCAAAACAATTAAAGCCCTGGACCATGCACACACCAGGGCTGCACGTGCATGTGATTTCCAGAGAAAGGAGTGATGTGTGGGAAGGGAACAGCTCTGTGAATGGCCTGTTTGCAGACACACTGGCTGTACAGGCACAGTCTTCTGGGCCTCAGCAGCGTTCATGGCTGAGTGAGTGAGATGGCGTTCCTGGGTTTAGTGCCAGAGTAGCAGGTTCACTGCCTCCAACACACCAAACAGTTACAATCAGCCAGGGAAAAATGAAAAACTCACCTCTGGCCCTGAAAAAACTTCAAGGGAGAAGAGCAGCTGGGGAAACTCCACCTTTGTTGTGCCTCTGATATAAACACTACTTGCCTAAAGCCTTTCATCAAAGTGCACAGACTGCAGCACCCAGCCACTAGGATAAAACTGGCACTGAATTCTCCTCTTTTGCAGCATTGAAACGCATAATGAGATGCTATTACCTGGGAGGAGGTGCCTGTAGCAGGTACAAAATATGCTTTAAAGGTCCTGTACTACAGTTAAATTATTAGAGGCAGGGCTGGTAGCCTGACACTTCCCATTATATGACCCTGTTTTCAGTTGCCAAACTAACTATTTGGGCTGACATTTTCCATGCCAGGGGTCTGCCTCAGACTGAATTAAAGTACCAACAAAAATTGTTCAGCTGATTCAGAGAACAAGATTAGGGAAAAATACATTGTTTTGCCCATGTTTAAAATATTCTTTCCGTGTTTAACTGAGAAGCTATAGCGCCTCCACGTCTGACAGTGAGGGCTTGAAATGTGGCAGGGATGGTGGCTTCACCCAGTGTCAGAGCTGTGCACGTTCCTATTCCTGTGAAAAACTGCCCAGATTTGGTAAAGTGACAGGCCACTGGAAATGCTCTGTTTGCACATGCTCTGAAGGGACCAATAGGTAAATTCTCTGAAGATTCTGTCTACACTGAGCATGCTCCAGTTCAAGGCCACAGAGGCTGAACAGGACTTTCCCAGTAATTGTTGTTCCCAGCTGCCGGGGAGCACTGTGGTGCTGGGTACCAGAACTGACAGGGAGACTCTCTCCTGTGTTTCCAATGATCCATCTGCCAGGCAGGCTGGAGGAGGAAGCTGCCTGACTTGAATGCAGAGGGGACAAGAGCTGAACATGTGAGAGGGGCAGCAGAGGGGGTGAAGTGCCAGAGGCAAGACTGGGAACTGGGAAAACATGTGAGCGGAAGACTGAGATTAGACAAGGAATCTAGGGGCAGGGATGACTAGGAGTGCCTAGGCAATGAGTCATGGGGGGGACGAGACTGAGGTGAAGAGTCAAGGAAGAGTGACTGTGAGCTGTGGGGGAGACACTGGGGACCAGGAGAGGGGGAAAGGGGTAGGGAGAAGACTGAAATTAGCCACGGTGTCAGGGGTGGGAGACGACTGGGAGCTGGGACTCAGAGGGTGAGCTGTATTCTGTATTCAGAATCGGACTTGAACAGCATGGAGTAAATAAGACCTGGAGTCACACACAAAACAATGAGGATAAAACCAAATCTCAAATAGCTGCTCATTCAGAGTGCACCATCCATCCTGTGCACTGAATGAGGCAGGATCCTACAGAAACAACAGCATGGGGTCACCTAATTAAAGACTACGTTATAATGCATACGCTCAAGGGGGCCAAATCAAAGTTATAGGCAACCTTAATTCTGGCATTTCTTAACCCAAGTTTGACTCCGCAATCTTTACATTCTTTTGCACGTATAATATATAAACAGACAGAAATGTGAGCTCCCGAAGACCTGATTCAAAGGACATATTGCTCTCAGGGTTTAAACAGGCCTCCTCGTTCCCATCTCAGCCAGCACAAATGGTTTCTAAGATTAGGAACCTAAAAATGCACCTGCAAGATATGCAGCAGTCCTAGGAAGACTGCTCCTCCACTGATCCCATTCCTCCACTCTGTGGGAGAGGAGTCGGCAGGAAGACACCTGTAACTGTGTCATTAAGACCACGCTCCAGTGGCAACAGATACAGCTAAAGTGTCTATTATATAGGGGAGATGTACAGTGTTGATACCTCCTGAACCACGGAGCCCAGCTGGAAGTGAAGTCTCTGACACAGCTCTCCCAAGTTGGACAGACTGCTAGCCCTCAGGGTGCTATCCAGGTCTCTTGCTCCTCTCAGGAAGGCATGAATCAGAGGAGCTCTGTACTGGCTGCTCATGTCCCCTGCAGAAGAGAGAAGAAGAAAGCACAGGAGGTTTAAGGAGATCTGACAGGTTTCAAAAGCAAACAGTTTAAAGGCCAGGAGATGCTTCCACTAGTGGGAAGGACTTTTCAGAACTCCTGTTCCGCTATGCTGAGCCCATTCCTGGTGCAGTGTTGAAAAGCCCTTTCTCCAGTTCAGTCTTTTTAGTTGCTGGCATTAGATATTAGTGGATCTAATAGTTTTAACCCCTTCATGGCTGTGTTCCTGTACCATGCTTTCCTATAGAGTTCTAGGATGTAGCACTTAAGCAGCTTCTCTCCTAGATAATACAGTGAGCCAGTGATCAGCTCTTATTAAATGACTTGTGTTCTCACTGGCAACACACCACTGTGTTGTCTCTGAGACAGGGGCTCTGCAGACCTAGTCCCTAGAGTGGATCATCAGTGTTCTGTGTAATCTGAAGCAGAGACCCGCATCTGGGGCTTTCATTCTGCTGCGCATGGTCTCAGCCAGTGCCATTTCCGGTACCGGCTGAGGGCCGACTCCATCAGGAGAAGCTTCAAACAATAGTCCCACTCCCTCTTAGTCCTAGGTCTAAAACTCCTGCAAATTCAGCACAGGTCTGTCTGATGACCTTCTTCTAGGCACTTAAGACAAGCAGCGTCGCCTCTGGTCATAGGTTTCGCACACCTCTCACATGACTTAAACCTCTGCAGCAGAGGCCTGCCCCGGTGTCTGGGGAAAACTGGGGGGGGACGACCCCCCAAAGTAAGTTTAGCTAACTATAAACTACAAACTACTGTAACTATAACTCTGTGAAACTATTTACAACTAGGAAAAGGGGAACCACTAGGTAGGTACTCGTGAATGCAAGAGACTGAGCTGCTCCAACGACTGTCACTGGTTGTAAGAAGGAACTGAGCAGGCGGTGGGCCCGCAGGACCTATAGACACTGCCATGAAGACGGCACTCCAGGGGGCTCTGCAGCCAACCTGATGGGTACCACTAGGGGAAAAATCTTCCGACGATCGTGCACGCGGTGCGCACACCTCTTGGAATGTGCACGAGCAATCACTCGAAGAAGAATTAATGGTTCAGAGTGGGAAAAGCGGGCACTGTTGTCTAGACCTTCATACTACGAGGCCAAGGGACACACAGAGCTGAAACACACCAAAATTTAAAGCTGATAAAAAGGGGTTTTTTAATTTAAAAAATGTGCCAAGTACAGTTATTGTGCAGAACTAGCTGCCACAAGATACCACAGGCTCAGCAGCAGTCATACAAATATTTAACATTTCTGTGAAGAACAAGAAGAACATCCACTATTACAGTAGGCAGGATAAAGCCGGGCTTCTGCTGCCAGACATAAGCCAACCACATTCTCCATAAGCCCACGCATTCTCCATTCTGAACAGCAGATGGCTTGTACCAAGGACTGGCTTCCGTAACAGGGGACCAGAGGTGGGGTGTTCTCAAGAGTGCTTCTCAATGCATTTCCAAGTCATTCTTAACTTCACCTCTCTTTGGATTCAAAGTGATTCCCTTCCAGTTCAGACAGCAGCACAGAACACACAGCGTTATTGTGACGTTGCACCCCATAATGCTTTACGGAAATATGCTTATGAGTGTATATATGACATAACTGGAATATGTTTTATGCTAGATATGCCATGTAATAGATCTTTGCAAAGGTTATGATCTACTGAATATATTTATCCTATTTGTATGCATGTATCATTTTTATATCTGAAGTTATGAGTGTTGTATTTCAAGTGTTTGCTGCAGGAAGAACATAAGGTAGATTTGGGTCTACACTACGTGTTTAAACCAAATTTAGCAGCATTAAACCAATTTAACCCTGCACCCGTCCACACAACGAGGCTCTTTATATCGATATAAAAGGGTCTTTAAACCGGTTTCTGTACTCCTCCCCGATGAGAGGAGTAGCGCTGAAATCGGTATTGCCATGTCGGATTAGGGTTAGTGTGGCCGCAAATCGACGGTATTGGCCTCCGGGTGGTATCCCACAATGTACCATTGTGACCGCTCTGGAAAGCAATCTGAACTTGGATGCACACAAATGGGGGGACACTGCCATGGTAGCCCAGGAGGGTTGCGGGAGGAGGGAAGCAACGGGTGGGGTTGTTGCAGGGGCACCCCCGTGAATGGCATTCAGCTCATCATTTCTGCGGGATCTCTGGGGCTCTGACACGGAGCGGCTGTGCTCTCTGGCTCTCTAGTACACTTGCCCCATATTCTCGGCAGGACTGACTCTATTTTTAGACAAAACATAAAGAAGGGAATGACCCGGGGAGTCATTCCC
>NC_133787.1:40557121-40580810 GCF_003597395.2 Chelonoidis abingdonii | reverse complement strand
TGTGGGATAGCTACCCACACTGCAACGCTCCAGAAATCGATGCTAGCCTTGGTACATGGACGCACACCACCGAATTAATGTGCTTAGTGTGGCCGCGTGCACTCGACTTTATACAATCTGTTTTACAAAACCGGTTTATGTAAAATTGGAATAATCCCGTAGTGTAGACATACCCTAGTGTGAAGAGGTTATTCAAGTAATTGGAAGTACTTAACTAGCAACAGACTTTGGGAAGACGCCAATCCACATCTGAGCTTTCCTGGGAACGTCCTAACTAACATGTGAACAATGGCGTTGGCCTGCAAAGAGCTGAATCATTCACAGACATGTGACTTTCCCAGGTGGCTACAGACTCCATCTTGTTACTGTGATTTTGCACAGGAGAACAAAGGGGTTTCTGCCCACAAGAGAAAGAATATAAAAGGCCCTGGAAACAACTCCTTTTTGTCTTCAGCTGGCCCAAAGATAGCCTCTCCACTTCAAAGAGATGCCTGAAAGAAACTGGAACAAAGGACAGTAATCACAGGGGTGTAAGTGATTGCTGGGCCCAGACTAGGAAGGAGTCTAGTCTATGAAAGAAGCTTACTGGAACATCTCTGAGGGGGAGATTTACCTGCATTTAGTTTCCTACTGTATTAGGCTTTTACTTGAATGTTTTTGTTTTATTTTGCTCGGTAACTTACTTTGTTCTGTCTATTATTACTTGGAACCACTTAAATCCTACTTTTTATATTTAATAAAATCACTTTTTGCTTATTAACCCAGAGCAAGTAATTAATTCCTGGGGGAGCAAACAGCTGTGCATCTCTATCAGCGTTATAGAGGGTGAACAATTTAAGAGTTTACCCTGTATAAGCTTTATACCGAGTAAAACAGATTTATTTGGGGGTCTGGATCCCACTGGGAACTGGGTGTCTGGGTGCTAGAGACAGGAGCACTTTCTAAGCCATTTTCAGTTAAGTCTGCAGCTTTTGGGGGACATGGTTCACACCTGGGTCTGTGTTTGCAGCAAGCTAGCGTGTCTGGCTCAACAAGACAGGATACTGAAGTCCCAAGCTGCCAGGGAAAATGGGCACAGAGGTAGTCTCAGTACATCAGGTGGCAGTCTCAAGGGGGTCTCTGTGATGCAACCTGTCACAGTTGTATCAAGGTCACACAGCCTGGACTGCTCACTGGCATCCACCAATTCTACACAGACAGACTTCAGCCAGTTACTAGTAGGCTTAACACCACTGCAGAGTTCTGGGAACACCATAAACTAAAGCAATTGTGCCCTCGCACTACATGGCTGCCCATCTGTAATATTTTCTCTGTCCATCACATTTTCAAACAAGCCCCTTCGTGCTCTCTCTCATTCTGCCTCTCACATTGTGGAGGAGCTCCCTGGAAACACTGCAAAGATACCTCACGATCCCCCTTCAAATCTCTCCTTAGCCGACGCATCTAAAAACACTTGACAATGGTTCGGCTTTTGGGTATGTGCTTGAAACGACACCTGTCATGCTGATCAGCACTGTCTCCTTGTACTTCCCTGACTCTGTCTCCATCTGTTTCTCTTGTCTTATACTTAGGACTGTCAGCTCTTTGGGGCAAGGACCAGCTCTTTGTTCTGTGGCTTGGTCTAGGCACTACGCTAATACAAATAATAAATAAAAGAATGCTACGTTCCTTGTTCTGGAATTCACACACTGTGCCATGCAGCAAAGATGTCTATACCCCTGGAGGGAACAGTATAGGGTTTTCTTTGCACTGGTCAGCAATGGGAGGCTGGCATCTCCCCCGCATTGCACTGAAAGGACCACGCCATTGAGGGAAAGCTAATTACTCTGGCTCTCTCTTGCTAAAGCCAGTGACAGCACTGGTCGGTGGGTGGATTAGTTACTGAATGAACAAGTATCGGAGGGGTAGCCGTGTTAGTCTGAATCTGTAAAAAGCAACAAAGAGTCCTGTGGCACCTAATAGACTAACAGAGGTATTGGAGCATAAGCTTTTGTGGGTGAATACCCACTTCGTCAGACTTGCTGCTTATGCTGCAGTACGTCTATTAGTTTACAAGTTGCCACAGGACTCTTTGTTGCTTTTTGAATGAACAAAGCAGCCTCCCCACCCCCTCGCAGAGCAGGGTGGATAATCCCTGACTAACCAGAGGAAATGTCTCCCCTGACGTAGCTTTGGCAGATTTAATGTGCCTGTGATGAAAACTCACTACAATAATGTAAATCCTTCAGGAAACCCCAGAGAGGGAAGGGAAGAGCTTTTTCCCCACTTGCCCCATCCGAAATGGGATTTGTTGATAAGCAGGGTGCAGCTACAGTGATTCAATGTGACACACACACCAGCATCAGGTTACACAGATTCTGTTCATTTTCCTAGTACTTTCAGCCAGCTAACAGATCTCAACTTGTCTCGAACTATCTGCTGCCAGGCGTCAGAAGCAAAAATGCTACTTTATAAGAAGGCTGAGACAACGAGCTAAAGCTGGTGCAAACAAGCACTCTTTGGGTGGGAAGTTTGTGTGTTACACGGTCTGAGGCAGTGGCAACTGTCACAACAGCCCACAACCAAGGCCTCAGCCCTGACCTCAGATAGATAAGTAGCCGAGTGCTGCATCTCCTGTAGGGTGCAGCACCACAGGGGATTTTTCAAGGCAAGCAATGAGATGCGCCTACTACCCAAGATGAGAATTCAGCCCGAACCATATAGCGCAAACAGTTTCTCCTCTGAGTTAGCTGAGTCTGTCCCATAATTGACATCAGCTGTGTCACAGCAGGAGGGGAAAGGAGAGAAGTCACCATTTAATTGGTCTATGCTGCATGTGGAGCAACAAGATTTCCAGCTCCACCGTCTCCAAGTCAAACAAGGGAGTGTGTAGTCGGCACAGATTGAATGGCATGGGGGCATCTCTAGAAATAAACCCAGATTTCCACAGTCACCAACTGACTGCGTTTCCTGACTGACCCTTCTGTCGGGGCTGGCCTGGCCTGTCAGCCAATTACTGAGGAACAATTAATCAGAGTTTCTCTGCTGTAGAAATCTGGTTGATTAGATTGTCACACACTCTGGGGCTTTTATGCCAGAAATGTACCGATCCCTCTTGCCAATCTGTCATTGTTACTGCCAGCACCACCGGGAAGGGGAGGGGATGGTTTAAATGGTTTATTTCTTTTTACAGTTTTGCATCACTGTCCTACTAGCTGTCAGTGATTTCTGGTACTCTCATCACCTAGTGAGTGGCCAGTTGTTGGCTGGACAGGGCCACCAGGAGGTGCCCAACAAGACTCTGCTGGAGCTCCATGATCAGCTGAGAGGATCACAACCCTGAGCCCTAGAGCCATGGTTACTGAAGCTGCAGCAGAGACACAATTTATTCATAAGCACTTAGAGCCGACAGAGTTACAGCCATAAATTCAGGGTATAATATCCTGCTGAAGGCAATGCTCAACTGATTGGACTTTTATTCTGTATTGAGCTTCCAGTTCCAGCCCAGATTGCTACAGTTTAACCTGCCATAAAAATCGTTTTCCATTGTCTTGAGGGCAAATGGGAAAGAATGATGTATCCTCTCACTCCTCTGGAGCCGTTGGGAGGTTGAGATAACCGGCTCACTGGCTGCCTCCGCACTGTGCACGTACTACCAGCATTCAACCACCTTCATGCTGAGGCAAGCTCTCGTCTTGATGGGACATGTGAGTGCAGTCAGTACAGCAGCACTAAAGCACTCACTGGATGGGCAGGCCGCACACATTTCTACAGTCCTTCCATAGTTCTGCTTTCCTGGTTTGCGCACATGCAGCACCGAAGTCCGTATTTCTCAGGGTCCCATGCACTTTGGGGAACATAAGGCCATTATTGTTCTTATCTGAGAGAGTTCAGATCCCTGGTCATCTGGAGAGGCACAGTCTGAGCAGGGGTAGCACAAACTTCCCAGCAGCTGTTCCCCAGACCTACTCTTACATCTCAAATCTGAACGGAAAGACCTCAGCTAGGGCAAGGAAGATTCAGTCTTCACAGCTCTTCAGCGCTTGGCTTCTCTGCCAAGGGTGACAATTAATGTCATTTGTAATGTGGGCACTTGTGCACTGAGACCAACCACCAGCTCCCAGTTGGTAACAACTGTTGCTCCCGACCAGCCAGCTCAGGGTGTTCCATTCAGCACTGCAGTGACAAACCCCATTAAGGCAGACAGACTATGCCAACTATTTCAAAGTTACAGGAGCCCAACGTGCACCCTGGCTGCACTGCTTGAAGGGATAGTTTGTGCCACCAGCCGTGGAGGAGTCCCATGGAGGCAACTGCAAGGCAGTTTTCACCCTGTTTAAGAAACAATGGCCCCAGTCCACACCATTTGCTTCAGATTAGCAACCACATGGGAGGAGTCAGACACCACTGTGGAGTCTAAATAGAGTTAATGGCCTTTTGCTAGGCCAAAGTACTACTCCTGAAGGGATCGTTAAGACACAGGAAATGCCCTTTGCCAGGGATGTTCCTGCTATAAAAATCAACACGGAAAGAATTCATGTGCATTTACTTTTGTTGTAAGAGGCTGGGCATGGTCTCAAGCAGCCCGTCCATTTCTATTGGATCAGTATCACGTGCATTAGCTTCGTTACATTAGATGCTTCAAATCAATATTAGGTAAAAGATGTCCAAAAATGTTACCGGCATTTTGATTTCATATTAAAATACAAAATTCTTCTAATGGTTAATTTTATTTCTTGTACAGACTGGCAAACTCCACTCAGCTACTGTCATCTGATGTGATCAGACCCATGCAAGTAGCCTTCCCTCTACTCCAGAGGAGACAGAAGGGCCGGTTGTGCTGTAGGATTGTCTCCCTGGAGGAGATGGAGAAGTTCCAATTCATGGCAAAGTTGAGAAAAAAAAATTGAGATAAAAGGGTGGGTTTGAAATGCTGGATAAACTCTTTAGAGTGTTGCAATATGCACAATTTAAAGACATATCGTTTAATTTAATTTGGTCTATAAATACTCAGGCTAGTCAGCACATGCCAAAGAGTCAACGTCCCAGGGACTGTAGCGGTAAAGGAGCGTAGTCTGGAAGAGACGGCTGAGAGCCTGGCGACATCACAGCTTGCCCTCCAACCCCCAAACTCAGTAGCCTCTGTGGTGCTCTCCTTGCAGTGACACATGATGGCTGAGGCACCCATGTGCCAGTCACAACAGAGCCCTATTCTGCCAAGGCTCAACAAGGGGCATCGCAAGGTCGATCTTCTACCCAGGACGAAGGGGTGTGATCTAATGCCAAGGAGCCGATCCCTCCCACATGGCAGTCCCCGACGGACAGCAGAGACAGTCACCTACGAATCCCAGCCAAACAACTGAAGTCAGAGTGGAGGCTGCAGGGAACGACTGACCAGTTTAAAACATTAGAGCATAATAGAGCTAATGAGGCAAAAGTCAAGACGAATGACCATACTGAGGGCTTGTGTACGCTACAAATGGTTGACAGGTTATGCTGGCAAAGCCCCCTAGTGCAGACGCAGCACACACCCACAGAGGGAGTTTTCTGTCAGCATAACATCACCTCCAATGTCAGACGGAAGCACTCTTCTGTCAGCAGAGTTGCGTCTCCTCTCTGGGGGTTCTGATGGCATAGCTGTCAGCTAGGAGGTGTGTTTTTTCACACAGCTGTGATGACAAAACGTTATAGTGTAGACTTGGTCTGAGAGTTCAGAAATGCCTGCCATCGGAGTCCAGGAATACTCAGCTCCGATTCCACTGCAAACTTTGGCTCTGTCTAGCTTTGGGATTTAACGTGATCTTATTTCCTGAGCATCCTTCATGGAATTTTCAAGCATGGACCACAGGCCCCACTCCCCTTTTCCTAGACAAAGCTCTCCATAACTGGCTTGTAAACTGCAAACCCCTGTCTCGTAAGAGGCTAGAGACAAGACCTTCCCCAGGGCCTTGGAGTATGTGCCAGAGACCACATCATCATACAGCCCCCTGTACGTATCATCCACAAAAGACCCTGCTCCCCAGCTATTTCTCCATTATTGGCCAAATACCTGATTCTGCCCCCATTCAACCTCCCAAAACTGGTCAGGCCTCTATATTAGAGATACTTGCTAGAGCCTCAGTCAAAAGACTAGTCTGAATGAAGGAAAAGCTCCAGCCTCCCCATCATGCCCTGTCAATACTCAAGAAAGGCTGGAAGAGTGAGTGCACGCTGTCACTGTGCAGCAAAATATATTGCTGCTGTGATCCAAGGAATTCATGTCATGTGGCTACTAGTGGGCTCTTGCAATCAGTAAGAGGAGGATAAACAAGAGACGAGAGGGCAGAGCCAAAGCTGGGGTGGGAACCTGCACTTTGGTATTCTTAGCATTGCTGAACACCAAGCATGACATTCAGATCTCCTGACTCTCCAGTCTGGTTTGGTAACTGCAAAGTTCAGGGGATAGTTTAATGAATGGTCTGTTTACACAGCCAGCTTTACATTTTGTCTTGGGATTTTATTTTTTTAAATTCAGCCTCTTGCTCCCTGTTCTCCCAGATCCAGAACAGGGCAAGGGTCACCAATCCAAACCAGCTCCCTTGCTTTGGGGAGAAGGAGGAGAGAACTGCAAATGTGTTTTTTTGTTTTGTTTTTTTAAAGGAGAAAAATTAGCAATGAGCAGGATAAAGCACTGACACACTGCAGTGTAATTATGTGATTATCTTTAAAGAAAGGGCCTTTTGCCTGTTGCAGCTCGTGTCTATAAGCCAAGAAAATTTTCCCACAGTTGGTGGTTTTGGAGAAGGTTTAGGATAGCAGTGTAAAGGAATCCAACCTGCAAGAGATGTAATTCTACCTCGGAAAATAAAAAGCCCTTCAAATCGCCATACGGCTGAGTGGGAAGGTGAGAGTTAAACACTCGAAATGCTGCAAACCCTCTGCAGAGACCACACAGCAAGGGGGAGTTTCTATCAGTGAAAAGTCAGTGAAGGACTGGTCTACACACCTCCCCAACCACTTTTCTACTCACTGAAGGGGACTGGCTGAAAGCAAGTCAGAATCATTCAAGAGTTGGGTCAACCACTCCCAGTGAGCAGACAGGAGTCCGGGGCTGTTTTGCGAAGTAGCTTGTGTTCTGTGCGGAATCTACAGAATCACTCCACATGGAACCTCATTTGTTCAAGGTTCCTGGGCATAAGGTTATAGCCCAGGATGCTACATTTTAACAATAAGGGGATGGTGAAAGCACAACACCCCATTCCAGGCAAATTGAGGAGATGGGGCTGTGACATTGCACTCTATATGATTTTATAAAAATATGCTAATAACTGGGATAGGCTTCATACAAAAGGGCTCTTGTAAGTATCATTACAAAGCTTATAATCTACTGAGTGTGATCATCCTGATTGTATAAAGGTAACACTCTTGTATCTGAAACTAGAAATATGAAATATAACTCTGAGGGCCTATTGTAATTTTGCAAAGTGTGGGCAATTAATGACTCCCATTAACCAGAGCAATTGACTGGATGGCTCTGTTTGCAGGCAGGCCTTCCTGCGAGTCAGGCTGGGAGGAATGAAGGCTTAAAGTCTGGCAGTGATATGTGATCATGTCACCTGAACTGGAATCCATCTTTAACCTGGTGTTTTTCCATTGAGAAGGACAGGGTGGGAACAAAGGATTCCCGCCATATGCAAAAGATATATATAAGTGGGCGGAACAAAGAAGGGGAGAGCCATCTTGAAGAATCCCCTAGCTACTACCTGAAACAAGAGCTATACCGGGGAAAGAATTGTGCCCAGGCCTGGAAGGTGTCCAGTCTGAGCATAAAACTTACTGAAGCATCTCTGAGGGTGAGATTATCTATATTCAGTTTGATTAGACATAAATTTGCATGTTCTATTTTTATTTTGCTTGGTGACTTACTTTGTTCTGTCTGTAACTACTTGGAACCACTTAAATCCTACCTTCTGTATTTAATAAAATCACTTTTTACTTATTAATTAATTCAGAGTATGAATTAATACCTGGGGGAGCAAACAACTGTGCATCTCTCTCTATCAGTGTTATAGAGGGTGAACAATTTATGAGTTTACATAAGCTTTATACAGGGTAAAAGGGATTTATTTGGGTTTAGACCCCATTGGGTATCTGAGTGCTAAAGACAAGCAAACTGCTGTGATCTGTTTTCAGGTAAACCTGCAGCTTTGGGGCAAGTAATTCAGATCCTGGGTCTTCGTTGGAGCAGATGGGAGTGTCTGGCTCAGCAAGACAGGGTGCTGGAGTCCTGAGCTGGCAGGGAAAACAGGAGCAGAAGTAGTCTTGGCACATGAGCTGGCAGCTCCCAAGGGGGGTTCTGTGATCTAACCCGTCACAGGGGGCAATGTGAATGCAAACCTCCAGTTAACCCTTCCCAGTTCTTTCCCCCCCCCCCCCCCAAAAGTGATGAACCTATGGCTCCCACCAAACCAGCATGCCACTTTTGAAAGGGAAAGGTCTAGAGAAGAACACCGGTCCAGGAGAGCAGAGGACTCAGCAGGCTCTCCAACCTCACTGCAGTCCATCATTCCCACAGTATTCTGCAGCAATCTGAAGAAGAGAAATTTTCCCTTCACCTGGGAGAGGTCTGAGCTACAACTTGAGTGCAGAGAACATTAGCCACAGAGGGTGAGTGGTAGTAGGACTGGCTCCCAGAACACAGCACTGCTGATCAGCATTTAAAGAAATTCCACACCTGTGAGAATGCATGTTCCCCAGCCACCTTGCCCACACCCAGGGAATCACCGGAACATCCCTGCTGCTGCTAACCCAGGCTCAGGCTCCGCAGTGGGAGCAATGCTGGGAGGCCCAACAGCATTTTAAACATGGATTGATGAGTATGGTGCTGAGCAGTTAGAGGCCATCGTGCTTACAATGGCAGCAGCATCTGGCAACTCTGGGCTCCCAATGTTAGCGTCCATGGAGCTGAAATGCCTTAGCAACCAGCAGTGCTGGCCAGGGCAGGATTTCTGCCTCAATCAGCGCATCCTAGCAGCAGCCCAAAGCAGATTTATTAATCACTTTCTGCACCAGGCGAACACAAGGTGCACAGATGGGGAAGCATCTGGGAGAGCTGATAATGTACAGCGGTAAGTGCAAGAAAAGGCTAGAAAGGAATCTAGTCAATGGATACAGCTGTCTCTGCAGTGAAGTACGAGAAATAGTGTCTGTTCTCTGGGGAGCCCTCACCACAGGCCTGGGCAGGGGAAGAGGGAAGCATTAGGAAGCAGGTATTATTTTCCCGTATCAGCCATGTTTGTCTCCCAAACATCCAGAGGCACCAGACTAGCACACACAAATAACTGCCGTCCCATAAGAGGATTTATTTTTGTAACAGCAAAACTTGAGGGCACACAGTCACCATCGTGCCCAGACAAGCCATGAAGCTTCAGTCCCAGGGGAGCCAGGAAGTGCTGGGCAACACCATTTCGTTTTATAACGCATTGTTAGCCATACGGGAAGCAGGTGGGCAACTCCTGAGCTACCATTTACAGGGAAGTGAAGCAGAGGGAGAGTTTATGGTGCAGTAAATATCACACCTGGATCAAAACATATAGGAAGCTTTGTTGGGCTTCCCAGTGTTTGCTAGGCCAGGGAAAGGGGGTAGAGCTCTGAGGAGCTGGACATTATTGCTGAAAAGACTCCGCTTCTCCTCGCAAGGTTGAGACTAGTTACATCACAAGCAGCTCCAAGGCTCCAGTATCCTGAGGTGGAAGAGCAGTACAGAAGTCAGAGCTGGGTTTATGAGGCAATTGTCTCAGAGAAACTACAGGGATCACTACTTCTCCAAGGAGCAGGAGGAGATACTAAGCTCCAAGACACCCTGCTTTGGGACAGGTGCTAGTTACAATGGCATCAGCTGCAGGCCCTGCACAGCCAAAGCCTGAAATCCCAGAGAGGGAAATTGTTTAGACCCACCAGTCAATGGGGCTCACTGATCACTCTGCACACTACATTCAAGGGCATCTCTCTTTCCCAGAAGGATCGGGTTTTGGAGGCTCAGCTAGTTAGCAGGCCTGGGGCTCCAGGTTAGCTTTTGGGTGAAGATAAGCTGTGTGGAGGCAGCACCTTGAGCCCTGGACTCCTTTCACTGTTCTAGCCTCTCTCCTCAGGGAGAGCTGCATCCAGCCCTCCTGATTCACACAGGGGAAGCCAAAGCATAAGCACCTTCAGGGCAGGAGGGGGGGAATCCTGGCTCCTTTTCCTTTTGGTTTGTTTAGCTCAGCCTGTGAACAGGCAGGACACATTTTTAGGTATCACTTGTTACAGCAGCTGCTGGAGGAGCCTTGTCCAGCTCTATTTTATCCCTCCGCCCTGTGTCCCAGCATCCCACAAACCCCCTCTACAGTGAGGCTCTGGAAGCAACAGAGGACAAAAGCCACCAGTATCCCAGGATTAGCAGTGTCTGGATCTTCCTGGACTGTGACTCATGTTGCCAAACTCTTTCATCAACTTGAGGTGCAAGACAAGCAGCTGTTTAATGCGACAGCACCTCTGTTTCAAATCTTCCCTTCCCTTCCCTTCCATGGGGAAGCACTGGAGCTTGGAAGAGTCTAATCAACCAACTGCAGCTCACGAGTTACTAGCCCAGCTGATAACTTTTCCCTCTGATTTTGCCTGGGGTATCATACTAGTAGATACATGAAGAACCATAGAAATGTTGGGCTGGAAGGGACCTGGCGAGGTCATCTAATCCAGCCCCCAACACTGAGGCAGGACCAAGCTAAACACTTGTCCGAGATGATCTAGGTTGTCTAAACTGTTTTTGAAAACCTCTAGTGATGGGGATTCTCCAACCTTCTTTGGAAGCCTATCCCAGAGCTCAACTACATGTAAGTTTTTCCTGAACTACAACCTAGAGTAGAAATCCCAGTTCTTTGTAAAACATGACATGGGTTAACATTTCTACCAGCAGCTATTTAATTTAAAGCGACACGCAATCTATTTCATAAAGGGAAGGAGACGGAGCCCAATCTATTGAGTGTTTCCTTAAAAGTGATCTTGTTAGTTCTCTGTCTCCATGACATGCTGAGAGCGGATTACACCAGGGCTCTGTGCTGACATCTTACCCGGGGGACTATCCTTCTCCCTGTGCAATACCTGCCACTACAGTCACAATAAGCAGAGGTGCTTAAGCTGAAATTCCATTGGTTTGTGGGTGGCGGACAGGGCGTTCTTTACAAATGCTTCTGAATACTGGACTTGCTTCCTCCCTTGTTCTGCAGGGCTGCAATTCATTCGCCTTCTGGACACACTGCCAGGCTCATTCCCCCATAGATATTTGGGAAGGAGTGGGTTGGTGTGCCTGCTGGAGCTGAGAGTTGCATCTGTGCAGTGCAATTCTAATGCTTGAGCATTCATTTGGGCATGGCAGGTAGTTATAACTATTCTAATGTGCCACAAGACTGGGTTTAGGCGGTGCGCACTGACATTGGCAGAAGCGGGAGGTGCTCAGAGCACCTGAAAATCAAATCACAAATTAGTAGCTTTAAGTCAGGGCGGCCAAAGTGCAGCCACCACACCAAACAGACGTTCCATCTTGATCCAAGCAGCCTGGCCACAAACAGTAAAAGAGGATGCTGCCTGCTGTCTCCTTCATTTTATGTCGGATAGATGCTGCCCTCAAATTCCCAGTGTGATCTCAGCTGGGCAAAGTCTGGGCACATCTGGTTTAAGTGACCAGTACTAACCCATCAAAAAAAATCAATAAACTAAATACTTGCAGTGAAAACTTCAACAACTTCAAAGTTTTCCACTATTTTCACTGGAACATGGACACACAGAGGCTCCAATAAAGCCCAGGGCCATACACAAGAGTAATGGTACAAGTTGCTCTGATGCAGTATTTGGTACACCCCCTCCAAAGGACAAACTGCTGTAGACTCACCCAGTGCCCGGGTTACCCGCATCAGCACCTCTCCCACTTTCATCCTGGTCTCTGCAGTCTGGGGTCCTCTGGTGTCTGGTGAAGCGCAGCCATACTGGGCCAGCAGGCAGGGTAGGATTTGCTCAGGGTACACGTCTGACAGAAGGGCAACACCTGATGTTCAAAACAAAAAGGGGCACATGATTCAATCTAAAATATAAGGCAGCAGATAGACCCAGGATGTCTAACCATGGAGCACCAACCCACAGTGAACTTAAAGACAAAAGTCAATCTCAGGGTCTCTTCTGGGTTTACTACCTCTTTGCTCAGTGAGCTTCTCTGCCTCAGAGGGCTCTGGCTGTCAGGTCAGTTCCTCCCTGGGGCAACAGGGTCCCATTCAACTCTAGCCCAAAACTACCCAATAAAATGCTAAGAGTATCCAGCCCCAAGGGCTAATCACTTGTGGATCTGTGAATACGGGTGGAGTGGGAAAACTGGTCATGGAGCTGCAAAATGCACCCCTCTCCTCCCCATCTCAGCTCCATTAGTGACTGAGTAGAGCTGTAAAATAACATGGTTCCCACTGGTGCATACCCACCTCCCATGAATTGCTGCGGGGTAAATGTTAGTGGTACAGGTTACTGCTCCAGCCCTGTGTGTGGCAGATATAGCTGGCATCCAGGCCACAGCTGCAGGGCAGCAGCAGATGCACTGGGGCACAGAACGAGAAGGGAGAGATCTTGCAGATGGAGGTTTTTACAGTGATTAGAAGTGGCAGGTTTATTTGCACAAGGCAGTGTCAGTTGACAGTTTGAGGGATTTTAATAGTCTTTGTTCACTTTGGCATCTCTAGCACATGTCAACATGCTTGTCAAACAGCTTCCGTCTCCTCACATTTCCAAGTCTGAGGATCACAGTATCTTGCTGTCTGTATCAAGCTCAGAACCTGAAAGGTAGTTATGCTCTCGCAGGTTCTGTGCCAGCCCATCACTCCCACTGTCACCCAAGAAAAATGGCACTGACTGTGCCCTTGAAGTGCAGGGCCAGCTAATCAAGCTACGGAGCACTCACTCCTCCCCAGACCTGTCTGCAGAGAGCAGGCAGAGGTGACCAGAGCTCAGCCAGACTGACAGGAGATGTTAAACATCCAAAAATTAGTTACAAAATTGAAGGGCAGGAGAAGGGTCGAAATATCACTGGAAGCTGCCTGAGCTGGCAAACAGCAGCACTTAATAGTGCTCGCCTGAGCTCCGGAGACAATTCATCCTGTAGCCTAAGACAGACTCTCTTTGACCTGCCTTGCAATGGGGATTGTGAGAGAACACCAGGGAGTGTATGACCAGGAAGAACTGTCTGACCCAACATAGTGGTCTCCTTTTCCCCCTCGCTGGTCCCTCCTCAGACCCTCCCTCAAACACTGTGCTTGGGGACTGACAGCATGCGTCCTACCCTGGCCTCAGTACTCCAATCTCTGGTAAGCCAAAGTCCCGAGGCAGGTCCCCAAAATCACAAGACTGGCTTAAAACTCTGGGCCCACATCCCTATCTCCTCGCACAACTCTGAACCCTCAAAAGAGATTTCTACCCCATCCACAGCAACAAGGTTCCTCTAAACACAGCCCCTTCGTACTAGATCTCTCTCACGTTCAGCTCACACGGTCTGCCTGCTATGAACCGTTCATTCTCTGGTTCAATATAACTTCCAGCAACCTACTCCTGTACACTAAGGCTTGTCTACACAGTGGGGTAATAGGCTCTACAGGGGCGGAGTGGGGTTGATTTCTAATGCACAACACTTTAGTGCACTGTAACTAGTCTGTGTAGACCCTGCTGGTGTGCTTTAATGGCGTGCTGTTTGCGTAGAATGCATTGTCCCACAAGCCCTAAGTAATTCAATGAACTGCTCCTTACATGAGCCCATGGCTGTGGTCATCTGGGATTGCCAGTCTGTTAATAAATAGCTTTTGCAGGGGCTGGAAGCTAACTGTGTGACAAGGTCTCTCTTGAAGACCAGAAGGGGCTCGTGTCACGTGAGTAACTCATCTTGTACTGCTCCAGGTTGAACATCACAGCGGATGAGAGGAGATAGCTCACAAAATCAGTTTCTAACAGGCTGTGCATTGTGTGTATCTCAACTCTGGAGCTGCTATCTCACCTTTTTAGTAGAGTATGTCCCACTCCCCTCAGTAGCCTCCAGATTACATGGAACCCATGTTAACAACCTAAAGATTCCTGGAGAAATGCATTCTGGCAGAAAACTGGAAGTTTTGAGAGTTGGCGGGGTTTAGATATGAAATGAATGTACGTCTGTGCCGCACACAGGGAGTGCTGGAGGTACTGGAGCAGGGGAGCGGGAGGGGAAGGGACACAGTAAATGAATAGTCTTCTGGAATCCTGGTTCAAATTTGGTGCTGGGCACAAGTGCAGTGTGCCTGAATCTCCGTGCAGACCCTGATGGAACTGCAGGTAAAGAATGGGATACTAGGGCCCAGCTGTGCATGGGGAGAAGTCAGGGCTGGGATCGCGCTGGGTGCTGCCAACTAGGATGGAGACGCACTGGCACCACTGTGTGGGAGAGGCCCAGACTAGAAGAGCAGAGGGTACTAGAGGGCAGGAATGAGCGGCATCAGAGCTATGGCCTTTATTTGAATGAGTAAAGAGCATCATACGGAGTATAAAACTGACATGAAAGTTCTGCTGATATAACTGACGTGACTCCTTTTAGCCACACCCTAATTAGGTAGGAAAGAAGAGACCCAGTGCCCTGTAAACAGAAAAAAATGAGGCAGCTGGAGCCAAAGCCTCATCTCAAAGGCCAGGAAGTACATGCATTCCTCCTTCTTAGATCTATAACCACCTCCTTCACACAACTTCCCTCCTGCCATATATGCAGATAAATCGCAGCACTGGCAAAGCGAATGGAAAACTGTTTCCACTTGCTCTGCAGAGAGAAAAACTAACAGCAAGTTTGCCCACGCAAAAAGCTACACCCAACATTGCAGAGCCCTCCTACCTGCAGCCAGAACAGATTTCTCTAGGATTCATGCCTGGGTCTGAGTTTAGCCTTGAGGAGCCCTTGAATTCCAGGCCCCTGATCATTCTCATTGTGTCTATCTCAGTCCTGTCTACTTCTGGAAGCCCCTTTCTGAGATGGGGTGGCCAGTGCTGCACACGGTGTCCAGGTGAGGCTCGTCTCTCACCAACAAAAGTTGGTCAAATAAAAAATCTGACCCCACCCACCTTGTCTCCCTGACCCTTCTCTGTATCATTCACCATCCCATTTCCTATGCTTCCTGACATTGTTTGATCCTGGCTGCTGAGTTGTAGTTTGCTGTGATGCCTACAAAAACCTGACAGCCGTTTGACTGCTGGTGTGCTGAGACCAGAGCCCATCATGCTGACCAGCAGTATCTCCTCATCTCCTTGTCCTCCACCATTGGGCTGTTTTCTGCTGACTCTTGTCTTACACTGAGGTAGTCAGCTCTTTGGAGCAGGGATTGTCTCTGTTCTGTTACTGTACAGAGCGTGCAATCCGAGCTGTGTATCTATACAATGTCAAGAGTGGGCAGCATCCAAACCCTTTCACTTCCGCTAGCCTCTCAACCAGTCTTGGAGCATGAGCTTGGTAGATCAGTCTGCTTTATAGGCTCTCTCTTCCAGGTCATAAGACCATGAGCTGCCAATGTCTAGAATATTAAAGACAACAGCAATGTAACCAGAACTCAGTCAGTACAGAGAGCTGGACTCACAAAAGACTTTTGAAAGTGAGATAGGAACTTCCAGAATGAAACTGTCAGGGTGGCACTGGCCCTTCAAGAGGAAAGAGGCTAGTGCATTTGTGAATCATCAGCTTACCCAACTAAGGTTAAAAGAGGGTGCCTGAGTCTTGGAGTCGAGAGAGGCCTGGTGAGAGGGTGACCTTAGAGCAGAGACGGTGTCAGCAGGACAAGGGCAGGTGAGAGCTCCCAGGGAGTGAGACACTGACAAGTGAGAGCTGCCAAAGCATCGAGACTGAATGCAATTCCTGGGGGGAAGGCTGAGCAGCAAGGAGTAGGAGAGCAGCAAGAGGGAGGGGTTTGCCAGTTGACCTCCCCAAGCCAGAGAACCAGGACCAGAGGGCTGAAGGCCAAGAAGGGGCTTCTCTAGCATAGGGACCTCAGTGGGTAGCTTGAGCCAGAGGGCTGGGAGCCCAGAGGACTGAGGGTTACTCCTCTGGTGAGGATGAACTTCCAACAGAGAGGCTGAGGGGGAGCGGGTGTCCTGCTGGGAAGAGTGGGGCTGCGCTCCAGCTGGAAGGGCTGTGGGGGGTGTCCTGTAAAAGGACAGGCAGAATGATGAAGAGCCTAGGTGTGGTGGATGTGTGGCATGATGTTACAGGATTTTAAGAACTATGTTGTAAGGCCCCATGGGTCTAGAACCCAGGCCTGCACCAGGAAGCTGACATCTCCAGGTGCTACGCAGCACCAGCTGTAGCCCACCTGTGCTCTACTTCCCGTGACCCGCTGTGGACACAGACATGCGAAAGTTTTGCTTCAGGAGCTTGACAGACAGCAGCCTCATGGCTCCTGATTAGCTCCCTGCCCTATATAAACCCAAGGGGCATTCCAGGAAGCGTCCAGGCAACAGCGTGGATCTCCTGTAGCTGCCATGTCTGTTCCTGCTCGTTGCTCCTGAATCCCTGGCTTTGACCTCGGCTTGGTCTGGAGTTCACCTGCAGACTTGGATTCTGACCCTCGGTATCGACTCTGGCCTGGAATCCAACTACAAAGTCCTCTGCTTCTCCCAGCCTCAGGTTTGCCCCTGCTCCGACCCCAGCCCTGACTACCCTTGTTGGGATCAGACAGATGTGGCACCAGTGTGTTCTGGTTAAATTTCACTATGTTTCTGTAATAAACCAGTACCAAGAAGGGGTCTTATGAGACAAGAAAGCTTGCACAGAGTTACTAGGACCTTCAAAGGCGGGGAAACTGAGGCATGCACCCCAGTTCTATTGTTGGGGGGTGGCTCCGTGTGGAGCCGTCCTATAACAAACATACTGAGAACCAACCAGCAGACAACTGGGATGGTAGGAAAGGATGAGTCCGTGAGGGGTGTAAGTGCTCTCTCTCAGGACTGAGCCACAGAATGAAAACATTGGAGACTCTCAGAGAGGCTGAGAAATAGGGAATCTGAACATGCCTGGCCATTTTGCCTGAATGACACTGAAGAGAAGCATGGCCTTATGATTAAAGCACAGTACAGGAGACAGGAGACCTGCTTGTGTTCCGTACTGCCATGCCCTGTCCAGGATTTGCAGTTCTGGCACTGAGCTCAAACAACTGCCAACTTATTTTGGCCTTGACTGTCAATGTAATAAAAGGCAGCAACTAGTAAGTGAAAATTATATAGTGGCACAAAGCTTCCTGGCTCTGACAAGCACATCAGCAGTGGTGAGGGCTGACATGCAAGATCTAATTCTCTCCCATCCTCAGAGTAGCAGCCCCACCTGTAGGTCCCAAATCTTAAGCATCAATGAACTAACACCTCTGTCAATTACTGGCCATCAGCCTATACATCGATACAGTGGCATAGTGCCAGACCCCTCTCCCTTCCTGTATCATGCTCTGGGGTGAGCTCTGATTTCAGCTCTCAGCACGGCTACCCAGCTTGTAAGTTCCAACATCAAAAAACACTTGCAAAAAGCCCTACCGCGGAAGCAGCATGTGTTGCCCAGAGAAAAAGGGAACCTGCCTAAAGTATCCATTAGCTGCTCTCAACCTCTACCCTACATCCCCAAGGCCATTTACAGGGCAAGACTAACAATGCTTTCTAATCTTAGCTAACATGTTACTTCTGTGTACAGTTAGTGACTCAACACCACAAGAAACTGTGTCAGGGTTAATCGTAACTATAATCGGCGGCTAAACATGTGAGGAGCTGCCCACAGTACACGAATCATTCAGAGGCTATCTAAGCGTGCGTGCCTATTTCACCTGCAGGGCAAGAATAACCTCATCACACTCAAGACTGTACAGGCAGAGAGGAAAGTGTACTGATAAGCTAATCTTCCAGCTGTTTCGGAAGGGGTTGCTCTTCCAGTCATCAATTACGAGAAGCAAATATGGTATTTCTTCTCTTGCTCCTACTCCAATCAGCAAGAGAAGTGGGGACAGAGACTGGGGTTTGAGAATTTTTAAGGAGCTAGTCTTAACCACCTCAGACTGCCTCCATCTCAGATTTCTGCTACACTGAAGAGGAGGTCCAGAGACAGAGGTAACTAATTGTACAACCCGCAGGGGTTTTCTTCCTCCATACTTATGCATCTCCTAAGCCATACATTGTTTACCCCCCTAAGAATCTAATTGTTCATGTCACTAAGACTTTCCTTCCACAGGAACAATGCTACCTTATGCACCCAACCCAGCAATACACAAGAAAGATCTGTCTATTGAGGAGAGAGAACTGGGTCAGAGGTGGAAACAATGCCTATATATGAGACCGACTAGAATGCATGGCCTGGTTCCCCATCTGGCTCAACAGTACTAGAGTTTTGTGTTTAAGATTTGGAAGGATTAGATGCCGAAGGATAGACTTCTATGGTCTCATTCAAGCTTCTATTGCAGGCAGGTGACAACTCTGTCATACGTCAGCCTTGTCTACACTAGAAAAGTATAGATATACTGGTAGAGCTACCTCAGCAAACCCTCCTAGTGGGGGGACAGTTTATTCTGCCAAGAATGCTTTTGTTAGTTGTGATGAAGTGGGGATTTTCTGTAATATTTTTATGGACCCTATGTGTGTCTCAGTGTCCCTCTGTACTTAACATTGCTACCAAGTAGGTGAAAAAGGGGTAAGTCTGCTGTTGGGGCAGCACAGAAGGCATGAGGTGTGTGCACCATCCTCTGCCTGGGTGGAATGAATGGGCATTAAAGACCTGGTTGAAACCAACCCAAATCAACAGAGGATCTACAGAGACAATGAGAATCCCCCCAATGGCTGAGCAATCAACGCTTAACGGGGGGAAGGGCTCAGAGCTGGAATATGTGAACTCAGCATAGCTCTGCCTGAAAACGAAGGACAGAGGTACAGGCAGGGATAAAGAGTTTGCTTCTGGAAGAGGCTGGACTGCTCTCCCCTGGGACTGATAAAGGGTCAGAGAGACCCAGAAATGGGGTCCACAGCAGCTTGGATGGTGGATGGCACTAGCTTGGCCAGACAGATACTGTCTTCATCTTTATTACTCTGTGCTAACCTAAGGACTTCCAGTGCTGCACTCCAGTTGACTAATAAACCCTAGTCTGTTTGGAACTGCAAATATCTGCTGAGGGCCATTTACACTCTTCAGGGACTCTAACCAGGTGTCTGTTAGCTGAACGCACTGGACAGAGCTCATAGTATGAAGCGGGAGTGCTGAAACCTAGAGGCTCAAGTGTAGGAGCTGGTGAGACCGTATGGCCAACCCTGAAGGGGTTCCTCCGATAGCTGGGATGTAGCACAGGTCTTGTGGAGCCATGACACAGGCTACAGTTTAAACCAATTCCCCAAACAGACTAAGCGATACTGGCAAAACTTCAGTATAGACCAAGCCTGAGAAATAACAAATTTTGATACCAGCCACGGTCAGCTGATTTGGTGACTACAGGAGACAGTGTGTGCATGTAACCATCTTCAAGTGGTGCTAGTGATGGGGTGTCAAACTCATTCTGTGGCGAGAGCTGAATCCCATTTTCAATTCTGATCCATGGACCAAAGTTTCAGTCTTGCACAAACACACTACTGTCGATCCACAGTGGCACCCCAACAATGTCACAGAGACCCAGGGGAGAATCTGGTCTTTATGTGGCAATGAAACTTTGAGTTATTGTCATGACATGTTTTGTTTGGAACCCAACTGTCTGATTCAGCAGCACCCCATAGGGAAATCTGCTCCCCCATAGGATCACTATTGTTTCTTCACTTTGTTTCCCTTCCTTGTCTCTCTCTTAACTGTGTCTGTTTTTTTCTGCACATCCTTCTCTGCAGAAACTCCCTGTGGCCACCTTCTTCCCCGTTCCATGCACTACAGAAGGGGTAGGCAACCCTATGGCACGGGTGCCGAAGACGGCACGCTAGCTGATTTTCAGTGGCACTTACACTGCCCGGGTCCTGGCCAGTGGTCCAGGGGACTCTGCATTTTAATTTAATTTTAAATGAAGCTTCTTAAACATTTAAAAACCTTAGTTACTTTACAGACAGCAATAGTTTAGTTCTATATTATAGACTTACAGAAAGAGATCTTTTACAAACGTTAAAATGTCTGACTGGCACACGAAACCTTAAATTAGAGTGAACAAATTAAGACTCGGCACAGCACTTCTGAAAGGTTGCCAACCCCTGCACTATAGTGATCACTAATTGAATAGTTAATGGTTACATTAAAGTGTCATCAGTGGGCTACAGGATTAACACACAGAGGAGATTAATCGGGCTTTGGGGAGTTCAGACCTCTCAGAGCCACTGATTCAGGCTGTCTGCAGAGTCAAGCAATCACGACTACACTGGTTACACTTAGGCCACATTTTGGAAGGGTTTTTTTCAACCCTGCAAGCCAGAAACTTCTTATAATTTTTTTAATAACGATGAAAGCTTGTTTTGTGAATGTGAATGTGTCATTTGGGCCTCATGTCTGACATTGTTCTAGTCACACCTACAAGGCTGGAGATCAGTTAGTGGCAATAGATGACTAGATCATTCCCAATGGTTATGCTACCTAGCGTCCCTCAAGCATCCATCCCCCATCTATCAGTGGTTTTATTGAGATAGTGCCCCCATTACTAAGTGGTGAATATTAAAATAACCTGCCCAGGTACCCCAGTACCAGGTTTCACTAGATGCTCTCTCTTCCTGTGTCTCTCCTCTTATTGCAGGGACTCGGTCTAAGATAGGAAGCAAGATCAGGACTCTTGGCACCCTTTTCAGCAGCCATTTCCATGGAACAGGATGCACGGGCAAGCTAGTAACCCCTCCTCACACGCACAGGTTTCTTAGGCAGAGATTTTATTTTCCCCAAGATGACCTCCCCAGCAGCAAATATATCTGGGGAGCCATACAGCTTGATTACAGTAATTCCCTCAGCGGAACGGCTCCAGCTCTTGCAGCTGCTTTAGAATGCAGCCGCACAGTTCCTTGCTGGATTCAGCAACTAATCCTATTCCTGCCATGAAGCCCCCTTTAAAAAGTGCACAGCAACACTACCCAAGAGTTTGGAGTGAAGATCGGAAACCACAGGGGGATTGTTTAGATATTTAGTATGCAATAGGGTTGGAGTCCGGATACGACAGCTTTTCTTTGGAAGGAGCTCTTTATTTGTTCATTGTCTGTAAAGCATGTTGGTACAGCTTTATGACAGATCACTCTGCAATTCTTTACAAGCAGCTAAACAAATGTCTGTGTTACTCGAGAAATGACAGATTTCCCCTTTCAGGAGAGCCTAGGTATTTTCACCATGTGGCGGGGCAGCTTATGCTTTCATAGTTGGAGAACCAAGCAGCTCAGGAGAGTTTCTGGTGTCAGACTCCCAGTTTCAAATGTGCATGCTGAGCACCATGGACCAAGAGGCACTTCAGCCTGGTCTACACTACAAAGCTATGTTGCCCTAACATCCAGAGCTATGTTTGTCTCTCACTGAGGTAGCCTCCCTGTTGCGTGGAAACAGTAACACCATTTCCCCACACGACATAAGACCAAGGACAGCCTACTTCTGCCATCACTGCTAGCGTAGACACTGAACTACCTGTCAGCTCCAACAGTCCACCAGCAGTTGTCCCACAATGCCACTCTCCCTGGGTCAGCGGTTGCTCCAGTCACAACTTTGGACTCCCCTGCCCACGGGTCACAGGTATCAGAAGCTTGCCCCTATCTTTCCCCTTAAAATAACCTGTGTATTTCAGGAATGCCTTTCCCTGGTGGCCCAGTCTGGGGAGCACACTTATTAGCCAACCTCTGCAAGAATCTAAGAGTGACCTGTGCTCTACTAAGAGCTGAATGCACTGACTAGCACTGAGGTCACTGCCCTTTATTCTGATGGAGAAGCCTTGTACCATGCCTGTGACAGCAATGAATTGTTTGCCCACTCAGCTGAAGGAAAGGTGTATTTACCACCGTGAACTCTAACACAGCCACCAACACACTTCCGTGGACTGTCTAGATTAGCATTTACACAAGTTAACTGGTAATCAATTGCCTTGAGTTACAACATGATCAAAGCTCTAGTCTAGACAAAGCCAAATAGATGCTAGCTCCAGGAGGCCTGCAGTCCCAGGAGAAAATCCATATGGATCCAAACTGCTGACTGGGAGGCATAAAGCTTGGCTTTCATAGCCACTGGCTCTCTGGTTTCCAGGGAATTCTCTCCTGTCTCGGCTCTGACTTTCTTGGGAATGTGCAGTGTTTAAGGATGAGACACTCACTAAATCTGAGCACATCCTCAGCAAAGGAATATAATCAATGGCTTACTTGGCAAATAAACAAGCACACACCTGTCAGCTGATGTATGCCAGCAGTTCACAGATAGGAGCATGGGTGGAACACAAAGGACTCAGACATATCACAAAACAAATGCTAGTTAGACCATAGTGGGAAAGATGCCCTACAGCACCTACACCTCCATGTGCATTAGTCACACACAAGTGGGTGGCAGGAAGCATGAGCTACTAGTTGTTCTATTAGACCAAAAACTTCTGCCCCACTTCCAGACAATTGCACTACCCCCACTTCAACCAGGAGCTGGTGCTGGAAATAGCTCCAAGGCAGAACCTGGAGCCATGCAAAATGTTTGTTTTTCCTTTTGTTCTAAAAGAAAATCTTTCCCAGTAAGACCTATTCCTGGAACCGCCGGGCAAAGACCGTTGTGCTCTTCTGGCTTAAATGTGTTGTAATTCATTCACCACTCGTTCATTTGCCTTTGAAGTCGTGGTGATTCGATCTCCAACTTAAGTTCAGTGAAGCAGCTTTCTGGGCAAAGTATTGATGGCAGCCAGAGAAAGCTTCTCACCCCAAGCCACAGAGGACACGAAGATAGACCCAGCTGTGAAGAACTCAGCAAGAACTGGGTACCTCTCCACCTTTCAGATTACAATGGCCTCAAACACTCGCAGAAATTGCCCAGAGAGACTTCTACAGATTGGCCTAAAGATAGCAGGGTGCTGGGGGGAAACAAGGCCCTCCCTGACATTACAATAGGGGTCTTATATTGATTTGTACGGAGAAGAGTGGAGAGATGCATATGACACAAACAGGGTTTGCTTCTTTCCTTACTATGCTGCAGACAAGTGACCAGTGCCTGTGAGTTTCTGCAGCTAGAGAGGGAGAAAGAGAAGCTAACCCCACACTGTTGGCAGGTGATCCAGAGACTGGGGTATTTACTGCTGCTGGCAAGGAGGAGACAACAGATGGGGCAGAGAAGTTTCCTACCTAGGCCAGGCTAAACACAATTCTCCTCACAGGTGTCTTACATACCACAATAGTATAGTTCTGCCAAGTGCAGTTCACACATTAACCCTCAAGGAGCCCAGGACATAGGAAATATCCCTGTTTTGAGAAAGAGAAACAGGCACAGAGGTGAAGGTCCCCGAACGGTAGAGTGGCATAGCTGGGACTGGAAAACACGGTTACTCACCTTTGTAACTGTTGTTCTTCGAGATGTGTTGCTCATATCCATTCCAGTAGGTGTACGCGCCGCGCGTGCACGTTCGTCGGAGAACTTTTACCCTAGCAACTCCAGCGGGCCGGCAGGCCGCCCCCTAGAGTGGCGCCGCCATGGCGGGTGATATATACCCCTGCCGGCCCGCCCGCTCCTCAGTTCCTTCTT
>NC_133787.1:40486895-40553044 GCF_003597395.2 Chelonoidis abingdonii | reverse complement strand
ACCAAGGTCTTCCTGGGAAGTAGGAAAAACCAACACTCACCAGGGGACATTACCCGTAAGCCAGTGGCAAGCGGGTTTAACGTGCTGGTCGCTGTGAAAGCGCTTCGCCACCGAATGTCTCCATACCGGGTCATCTACGCACTTTACTTTGGTCGCCTCAAGGAGCAGGGCCTGCACTGTCCTGTCTCGGTTCATTAGCGGCCATCTCCCACTTCTCACCCAGAGTGAAGATTCGGTCTCTCACATCAAGTGTGTTTTCCAGATTCCCAAGGCTGGACGCCTTTACCGAAGTCCCCCAGCCCCCTCTGGGATCTCTCAACTGTGCTATTCTCGTCTCATGTCTCCCCCGTTTTGAGTCCGCTAGTCAAGGTTCTTCTTTACTTCTTGGAAGACGGCATTCCTAGTGGCGATCACTGTGCTTGGAGCGTGTCGATGCTGCGGCGTCGTTCGTGGATCCCCGTAAGACGGTGTCATCCGGAACAAGTGCAACTGAGTGCCGTACCCCCGCGCCGCATTTCTTCCAAGGTGTCTGGCCTTTCATGTCAGCCAAGACAATATCCTGCCTGAGTTCTTCCCATAACCGCACTTGTCTCATAAGGACCAGCACGTTACACTCCGTAGACGTGTGCAGAGCTGCTCGCACTTTACATAAGGAAAAACCATTCGTAAGTCGCCCAAGCTCTTTGTTGCCGGCGGCGGAACGGTTAGGAGGTCTCAGTTCCTCTCAGAGGATTTCTCATTGGGTATCGTCCTTGTATAGCGGACCTGTTTACGACCTGGAACTCTTCTCCGGGCAGAGTAACGGCGCAGCTCTAGCACAGAGCCGAGGCGTTCATCGGCAGCGTCCTCGCAACGAGTGCCTATCCAAGGAGATACTGCAGGGCAGCGATGTGGGGTCCTCAGTGCACACCTTTTGCTACCCATTTGCTGGTCCAGAGCCAGGGATAAGAGCGGCCCTCGGCTCTGCTGGGTGGCACAGTGACCTCTGACTGCCGACCCACCGCCTAGGTAGGCTTGGATCACCTACTGGATGGATTGAGCAAGCACATCGAGAAAAACGGTTACTCACCTTTGTAACTGTGTTCTTCGAAGAGGTAGTTGCTATAATCATCACACCCGCCTCATTCCCCACTTCGAGTGCGCCGGCAAGAAAGGACCAAGGTCTTCCTGGGAAGTAGAAAACCAACCCACCAGGGGACATTACCGTAAGCCAGTGGAAGCGGGTTAACGTGCTGGTCGCGGAAAGACGCTTCGTCCCACCGATGTCTCCAATACCGGTCATCTACGCACTTACCTTTGTCGCCTCAAGGAGCAGGCCTGGCACTGTCCTCTTCTCGGTTTCATTAGCGGACCATACTCCCACTTCTCACCAGGGAAGATCATCGGTCTCTCACATCCAAGTGGTTTTCCAGATTCCCAAAGGGCTGGAACGCCTTTACCGCAGGTCCACACCCCAGCCCCCTCTGGGATCTCTAACTGGTGCTATTCTCCGTCTCATGTCTCCCCCGTTTGAGCCGCTAAGTCTAAGTTCTTCTTAACTTGCTTGGAAGACGGCATTCCTAGTGGCGATACTGTCTGCTTGGACGCGTGTCGAGCTGCGCGTCGTTGTGGATCCCCGTAAGACGGTGTTCCATCCGGAACAAGTGCAACTGAGGCCGTACCCCCGCGCGATTTCTCCAAGTCGCTGGCTCTTTCATGTCACCAAAGACAATATCCGCTCTGATTCTTCCCATAAAACCGCACTTGTCTCATAAGGACCAGCACGTTACACTCCTTAGACGTGTGCAAGCGCTCGGCCTTTACATTACAGGAAACAAACCATATCCGTAAGTCCGCTCCAACTCTTTGTTGTCCGGCGGCGGAACGAGTTAGAGGTAACAGTTTCCTCTCAGAGGATTTCCTCATTGGGTAACGCCTTGTATACGGACCTGTTTACGACATGGACTCCATTTCCCGGGCAGAGTAAAACGGCGCAGCTCTAGCACAGAGCCGAGGCTATCGGCAGCGTTCCTCGCACGAGTCCTATCCAGGAGAACTGCAGGGACAGCGAGTGGGTCCTCAGTGCACACCTTTTGCTACCCATTTGCCTGGTCCAGAGCCCAGGGATAAGAGCGGCTTCGGCTCTGCTGGTGTGGCACAGTGACTCTGACTCCGACCCACCGCCTAGGTAAGGCTGGAATCACCTACTGGAATGGATATGAGCAAGCACTCGAAGAAAGACGGTTACTCATTTGTAACTGTTGTTCTTCGAAGATGTAGTTGCTATAATCCATCCACATCCCGCCCTCACTTCCCCACTTCGGAGTGCGCCGGCAAGAAAGGAACAGTAACGATTGACAAGAGAAGCTAGGGATGTGGAGGTCAGCTATGCCACGCTCCACAGTTCCAACGACCGACACGGCGGTAAGAAGGAACTGAGGAGCGGGTGGGCTGGCAGGGGTATATATCACCCGCCATGGCGGCGCCACTCTAGGGGGCGGCCTGCCGGCCCGCTGGAATTGCTAGGGTAAAAGTTCTCCGACGAACGTGCACGCGCGGTGCGTACACCTACTGGAATGGATATGAGCAAGCACTCGAAGAACTCAGCAGTTCCTGGCTCCTGAGCCTGTGTTCAGACCTTGCCCCCCCGATCTCACTCAGGCAGTGATCACTGTGCTACTCTCTTGGTAGCTGCCTTGGCTCAGACACTTCCAGGAACTGAAAGGAGCGAAGGGCTTTGCATGACAGACATAACGTGCACGTTTAACCAGCAAATCCTTAGAAAAATATTAGACACCAAAACCAAGCAACTTGGGCACTGCACTCACCTTGAATAGCAGAAAGGTACACAAAGGAGTCCCCATGTTCCATATTTTCCAGGAAAACCTGGAGGACAAAGCACACCAGTTACCTTCCTAGGAGTGCAAGACCCATGTTCTCACCTAAGATAGCTCCAGTCCCACACACTTGGAGGTGTTATCCAGACTTCCCCATTTCTCTGAGCGAGCCTCTGTACCTTTTGGTTAAGCTGGAGTTACAAGCAAGGCCCTGCGTGATCTGTGGGGAAGCAGCTTTTCTCTCCACCTTATAGTCAAGTTTGGAGCAACAGGAAATTTTGAAATTCTAAACTTTGACAGCAACTAGCTGTTCCACTGCCTCTTACCCCAACACACTCCTCTGCAGCCAGCAGCGAGGGACCAGGACATTGGCTGGATGCTTCTGCCAGCAGTGAAATAGTGAATGCTGTCAATTTAAATCATCGTAACAAGGCTTGACAGTTAGCACCACGCTGAGATGAATGTGGAAGTTTACGCCTCTCAGAGCTATCATATGGGTGGATTCCCACAGCATCATGGACTGCACGGGGCCCTGGTTAAAGGATTTGAGCCTGGGTCATGGTTGCCATAAATGTAACGCTGATTCATGAATCTGCTAGCGAGACACTGACTGCTCAGCTGCCCATTGCTACAGCAGAAACTGCCAGCTGCAGGGTGGGGAGTGGCTCAGGAATCTCCTCTGAGTCCTGCAATAGCATGTAGGACAATTTGTTTCCTTAGCTATTCACAGGGAGGATGTGAGCTTTTCACTTACAGAGATCTGTGGGCACTTTCCCATTTTAACTCTGGTTCCTCTCCTTTAGCTGTAGAAAAAAGTGGAAGTGACCTCTGCTCCTCCTTGAACCCAGGAATATGGGGCAGAGGCGGGGCATGAGACGCCAGCATGAGAATAGCGCACAGGGACATTAGCCATGTTGGGCCAGAGGAACCTTGTTAATCTCATGTAAGCAGGGTCAATAACTGGGCTACAAATCATCATGTTTACTGCTTCATGGGGCCGGGAGGAGAGAGAACAAACCCCCAACAGTTGAGAGGGAACCCAGTAAGAGTTGCTGGGACCACAAGCAGGACGAAGGCTGAGCTCTGCAGGAAAAACCTGCCAACAAGGGATCTGCATGCTCTTCCCAGACATGTGTATGGCTCGCTTGAGTCACTCCCCCAGAGTCCACATTGTCCCAGGTGTGTTGTCATGTAAGAAGTGTGAAGACAAGCCTGTAAACGTGACACTTGGTTGAGCATGGCACAGTGTCAGAAGGGAAATAGCACATTAAACAAACAAGCTCTGTAAGCAAGCTTTCGTCCTGAGTTCTGCCTACCTTGAGGAGTTTCTCCTGAGCCTTAAGTCCGTCTGGATCTCTCTGCTCTATCAAGCGGGAAAGACCCCGCAAGGCAGCTGCCCGTACTGGGATTTCAGGGTCATATGCTGATAAGAGGAGCTCCTGAAGCTGTTGTGGGCTGTGGGCTGCTGTAGGAGTCCCAGCGGGGCACTCTGTCTGCACGGTGGAATCCCCAGTCTTTCCTTTAGGACTGTGGTTACTGGCCATGCTGCTGTTTGTGTGGCTGCAATTTTCATTACTCTGTGGTGGTCCCAGCCTGAACCCGGCTGTTTTGTCCTCAGGACTTTCTGTGGGGTTTCCGTGGGTCTGTCCTCCTGACCTACTTGACCCTATTCTTTTCCCCAGGGTGCTGTGGGCAGCAGTGCCAACCGTTTGGGTGGAGAAGGCTCCGTGAGTGCAAATGGTGATGCGCAGATCAGCAGCGAGCTCCTGGATGACAGGTTCAGGATGAATGCGGGAGATCTCCTCCAACAGGGGCACCAACTGCTTTAGGTAGGCAAAGTCACCCGATTTCAGCTGAAAGAAGAGCACAACTGTTACTGGCATGGCCTCAAAATGAGAGATGGACACATTGACTTACAGCAGCTCCAGAGAACACTCCCCTATGCTGAGGGGCCTGGGAGAGAGAGTGGTGGGAGACGGTCTGATGGAGCTGAATCTATTAAGAAACCTCGGTAACTGCACAGCGTGGATGTGAGCCTGATGGATCAGATAATAATGTGCCCTAAACTGGCATGTGTGACCATTAAGTGGGGTGGCACAGCAGCTTTTCACATTTCCCTACCATCCTCACATGAGAATGTGGCTACAGGAGGCCCAGAACACCTTGTCTGGTCATGCAGCTTCTCAGACACAGCAGTAAGTAGTCTGACTGGTTTCTGTAAAGTCTCACTGGCTCCTTCTCCCGCACATCCTTTACTGACACTGCTAGTCTGCTTGCAATGCAGTTCAGCCACACGGCACTAGCTCAGCTGAGCAGGGGAGACGCTCCTCCCAGGAGGCATTTACTCAGCCTCATGTTCACTGTAACACATACAAAAAGGAACATGTGATGTGCAGGAGCAGTTGTGTGAGCAGTCACTTGACTAGCTGCACATGCAACTGATCACAAACTGCATGTAAAAGTGTGCACAGGTAATTGCACGTGACTATTACAACACTCTGCAGGGCCCTGTCTTCTACCTATGCTTCTGGGGATGGAGAGAGACGAGGGCTAGTTTCATGAGTGCAGATGGTGATGTGTAGATTGGCAGCACGCTCCAGGTTCAGACTGAATGCAAGCGATCTCCTGCACTTGTGCTAAGAGGGTATTTGTTTGGGGTTTGATTAATCTTTGCTTATTTTTTTCTTGCCTAGAGGTGAGGAGCAGCTGCTGGTTCAACCTTTATGTAACTATTTTATGACAAAGGTGCCCAGATCCCAGGATTAGGAGCCATTTGTGTATGTTGTAAATCAAAAGAAATGACTTTCTGCCCCTCAGTATCTGCTAGGAGGCATGTACAGGAAACCAATGTGTCTGCTAGGACTAGGCAATGAGCCTGATCACTGACAGTTACCTAAAGCACAGCAAGTGCGGCACTTCCCTCCGAAGCATATTCCAGAGATGAACGTGAACTGGGACACAAAGCGCTTTTCACAGGCTGTAGATTCGACAGAGTATAAGGCCAGAAGGCACCACTCTGATCATCTCATCTGACCTCCTGTATAACACAGACCATAGCGCTTCCCTGCATTAATCCCTGTTTGAACTAGACCGTATTGTTTAGAAAAAGATCCAATCTTGATTTAAAATCTGCTTCCCAGTGGATATCTTTTTACTTGTTAAATAACCCAGTACTTTCACCTTGTCAATGCTTTCAGGAAATAAAACATGAGAATTATAACATTTCCCCACTTTGGACCAAGCGCCGTCGCTGTAGCCAACACCTCAACAGATCCATTGAAAGGATCTCAACAAAGGGCGAAGATGCTACTTCAGGGGAAAATTGTTCTGTGTGTGACAAAATAAACCAAGTGGCAATGTCCTGGATTTAGCACTCAGCACCGTAAAAGAAACAAGGATGGGAGCAGACTTTGGAGGGCAGGAGCAGGAGGGAGGCAGCAAAAGTCTTTTATCAATTCCAAAGGATTGCGTCACAACTCCCAGGACTGGGCCAATCCCCCGTCTCCACCACCAGTGCCAATCTCAGTACTGTCTCTAGACCATCCCAGAGATGCCTGCTTGGCTCTAAAACTCTACTATTGGGTCAGGGGTCTCCAAGAGGCTCAAGAAACCTATCACTCCTCAGAAGAGGAAACATGCCCTTCCAATACACGTGATTGCACACCCTAATCAACAAGCTAGCAGGAGACAGACCATCTTCGGATCTCCCAAAGAACCTCCTGCAGCAGAGCCCATGTGCTCGGAATGCCTGTTTGGCATCAGTAATGTTTGAGCTTTAGGACTGACTGGATGAACCAGGCTCCATAGCCCCCTTTGGAGATGGGAAAATAAATATTATCCACTTTCTTCTGGCTGGGAAACTGAGCTCCTGCACAGTCAAGTGACTCATCCAGCCCCATGCAACAAGTCCAGAGAAGAGCTAGGGAAAGAACACAGAAATCCAAACTCCCAGTCCCGATGCTGAAATCGTGAGACGTCAACACTTTCCGAATAAGGCTGCATTGTCAGTGCCCGGGATTTTAGCATCTCAGATGCTGGGGAGACTCGGGGAGTAGGACTCTCACACCTACTTTGGTTTTCACTCTCTGCTGCACCAATGATGTCCTTTCCTCTTTGACAAATATTTTCTCTTGAGGTTGCAGAGATTAAGGTGCATTTTTCATTTACTTCCTGTTTAATGAGCAGCACTGATTGACCTGCCTTGCTCTGGCAAAGCGCCAGCAGGGGTAACACAAGAGCTACAACCTCACAAAGGACATGTGCAGGTCGGGGCAGGCAGGCATGAGAGAACCACCGGGTTCAGCAACACAAGGGTAGATCACAAAGCTGTCCTCTGCACGCTCCTCCCAAGCCCCCTTTTACTGTGGGGAATGCACTGTGCCTAAGCTACTCAAGAGTGTCACTGGGTAGAAGTTCCCTCTGAAGCTGCAGCAATGTGTCAGATCTGCAAGAAGCATTGCGGGGTTTTGCTAGCAGCGTGTATCAGGACATGGGAAAGGATGAAAAGAAGTTCTTGCACTGAACTGCATTTCAAAAATCAGAGAGAAGGTGAGCGAGGTAATATATTTTACTGGACCAACTTCTGTTGGCGAGAGAGACAAGCTTACGAGCTTATACAGAGCTCGAAAGCTTGTCCCTCTCGCCAACAGAAGTTGGTCTAATAAAAGATATTTCCTCACCCACCCTGTCTCTCTAATATCCTGGAACCACCAGTTTCAAAATTCAGTCATTAGATCTGGGAAAGCAAAGACTTGAGTAGTGAAGCCGATGGTTTGCCAGTGGCTTCAGGAGATATTTTTGCAAAATTGTGCAAAACACTTAATTGAAAACCAAGATAAATATTCTCTGTGGTGGCCATTTGAGACAATATACAGAGTCCTGCATGGATACAAAAATTTTCAAAAATGGTCTGCAGATGCAGATATAAAGCGAATACCCATAGATTTGCAAGACACTAAATGTTAACCTAAATGTCAACCACCATCTGCCCTGGCAAACCTCTCTCATTCAATTGATTTGGACACATTAAGTTGCTTCCATTGACAATGGCTAGCAAGCGGATATGAGCTAACGAGAATCAGGTCTGACTTAAGAGTGGGCCCATGTACAAGTATGGAGCCCTGCTCCACTATTTCATCCACTGCGGGTCAGGGGCACGGACCTAGAATGCACATTCTCTGTGTATGAGGAGGTGTTGCTCATGCCAGAGGAAGGAGGGTAAGGCGCAGCTGATCAATGAGAAGACCCCAAAAGGAAAGCAGGAGTCTAGGTGAGAAAGAAAACCAGAAAGGGCAGAGAGTCAGCTTCTGCCTGAGTTCACATGGTGTTTGGCTGGTTTAGATCATAGCTAGTGGGAGGGACGATGGCCCACAGTGCTCTAGGCTCCCCTGCAATCAGAAGGGAAAGAAATCCATCGTGGTACATGCCCACCTTATGCGAGTGGAACACTCCCAGGCAGTGGTTCAGAGGAAGGTAAAACCCTGCCAGGCCCTGGGCAAAATTCCTTCCCAGCCCCACATTTAGATATCAGTTTAATCCCATGCACACAACCAAAAAGTCAATATTAAATACCCAGTCCTACTTCTTAGCATATGCCCAACGTGCCTCAGGTGGCACGTGAGCAGGATTCATCACCAAATTTGGTCCGCTGGTTGCATCATCAGCTTCCCCAGTTTGGGCTGGGCACTGCGACGTGAACACTGATCCATTCACCCACCTAGTCCCACTGACAACCTAAAATGCTGGGATTTGGCAGAGAGTGGAGAATGGACGTTCTGTCTTCCCCTTATGCACATGTAGCATGATATAGTCATTAATCACATGATCACAGGCTACTGCTGAACTAACATAGCTTCATACAAGATTTCCACTGCTTTTCACATATGAGACCATATACCATTTTTTCACACTTCCATTAACTTCATTGTCAAGACAGTCCAGAATGTTTTCACTGAAAGGGTCTCCTCTTCCGTTAATTATTTTAGTAACTTAGTGAGCAAACAGATGCAACAAATTCTCTTTTTCACCAGTAGGTCAGCCTTTCTTTGGTATTATTCAGAAAATGAGGCAGTTGACCAGAAAGTTAATTTAGCTGCAAACTTAGGTGCTCAGCAAATGTTCACTATTATTCCCATGCCTGCTTAATTGGTAAGATGTCCTGTAAGTTTAATTTATTGTGTACTTTTCATGTAAGTGACTTTCAGGGACTGACAGACATATACAGAGTAATGCACTTACAAGATGCTACACGTGAGCATCTCAGACTAAAAACATGAATATTTAAGGAATACAATGTGATCACGTAGAGACTCAGATCACCTATACCTGGTGGTAGAATCCAGATTCTGCATGAAACTAACTGGTACTTCATGACTTGTGAGCACTGAGCTGTGCAGAGTTTTTTGTATGCCATGTCCTAGGTTTATTTACTTTAGAGAAAAAACACGTCAGGAGCAAGTTGATTCTCCAGGACTTGGAAGCTGCTGGCATGCAAAGTACATGTAAACTCCACAATCTGGAACTAGGTGGCAAAATATCACCAGAACAACCTGTCCCCTGGACCGTAGCAGTCCCAAGACAGGGCCCTATTCTCCCTTATGCTTTAAGAGTTGTGTAGCTAGGGAAAATATTTTCTGCCTTCCCTAGCAGCAGAACCTCTAAGGTGTGTCCCAGAACGGCTCCCTCCTGTGTACCTTACAAGGCACATGCAGGATCACTATCTTCTTCACACTTTAGAAGATTTACAGAACTAAACTAAAGGAGAAGTGTAGTAGTTTGACTAAATATGCACCCAGGCCATGCTCCTTCACTGGGTCTGTTCACAGATTTAGAGTTTGGTGGGTTTTTTGTTAGAAACACACCTCATTATAAAGAGACCTTGGGTAAATGAACAAACTGAAGGAGGAAGAGGCTGCGAAATGAAGTAGGATCCAAGCCATGCAATGACTTGCATGCTGGTATGAAAATGCTTCCAAAACAGGTACAAGCGTAACCTCTTGAGCAAAGGTGCTGCTTAAATCGCAACAGGCAGACAGCTCAATTGTGAATCATCTGGTCCCTTTGTTACAACACAGCTACATCCTTCGCACATTACACACTAGCCCACTCTAGTTGATGTAATGGCATGAATCAATTTCTTGCCATCACTCTCAGACTGAAGTCAGCAGACATGGGGGAGAGGAAAGGGACGGGAGCATTGTAGTATCCAAACCACAGCCTAAGAGTCATCCTGGTGAAGGGAAACCATGTCTGTACCAAGGGGCAAGGCACAGGAGTGGAAAGGATCTCTATTTTCAAAATTTCAATATGATCTGATCTAAACTAACCATCCAGTTCCAGCAATTCTAGTGTTGCATCACAGCCCATGCACAGGCTGGCATGCATATGCCAGAGCAGCCTGCATTGCTGGCCAGGGGCTCCAGAGGCCCTTTCATGAATTCAGATCATATGCACACATCCCATCGTGTCCTGGCTTACCTGCACTGCCCCTCCTAGCATGGCAGCCACTAGTCCCATGGACATGCTCAGGGTCTGCGCTTCCACAGTGCCCTCTGGACCCTGGGCAAGACTTGCACATGCCCGCTGCAAGGTAACTGCCACAAATTCCACCACCTGCCAAAGGAAGGGAGTTTAGGGAACAGAAGAAAAAGAAAGATCACATCATTCCAGCTAGAGACACAATGATCCTTCAGTCACTGCACCCATGGTATTGCACCCTCTCTGGGCTGGCTGCAGTGCACTGCACACTACAGGAGCTCTGGTCCTCTACCAGGGGAGCCGGAGAAAGACGTATTTACTTGGAAGCGGAACTTGATTCTTTGTTTGGCACTCACACCATGCTCAATGTTGTACCATAAACAGAAATAGACAGTTCCTCTCCCAAAGAGCTCCCAGTGCCGGACATGCTGGGAGTTCCAGAGGAAGAGAAGACAGCGCGGCTTTGCTTAATTTATTTATAAACTCACTTGGTGGGCACCAGGAAGCCATAGGAGTTTGAGAGATACTTTTAGCAAATTTTAAGTATTTCTGGAGATATGACTCCCCAGTAGCTGCTCATATATTATGAGCTTGGCCTGTCTAATTTTCTTCACTATGAAAAGCAATATTATGCCTCAACATTCTCGCCATTTTAATTTTAACAAGCAGACTTGGCTGTCAGCACCAGGAATGTAAGGCTGCAGCCAAACCAACAGGCCTTCCCCCTCCCTCCAGTCCTTTAAACCTGAGACAAAAAACTGATATTTCTGAAACTTGATACTTAAAATACAACACTCACATCCCCCACTTGAGTCATACATAGCAGGTTTTAGCCCAAAGCCTAGCTAGAAAGTCCTTAAAAAGCACACACTGATAGACTGGGCTATAAACAGCAACAGTGGCTTGGCTTCTGTCAAGGCTTTCCGAGTCCTTTACTCCAAGGGAAGCAGCATGTTTCTTTGCTTCTTCACTGCAGCCCTTCACAGTCCCTGGATGACGATAATAATGCAGCTCATTGCCTTCATTAGCAGGCCTCTGCGAGAGCAGGAGTCCTGCAAGGTCTCCAGGGAGCAGTATGTTAGCAGCCCCCGGGAGCTACCCCTTTCCGATCTGAGCTAAGCAAACCGCCAGTCTCTGCAGGTGACTAGAGGTTTGTGCCGAGCGAAAGGGTTGGAGGTGGGCAAGGACGGAGGAGGTTCTGGGAAGCAGAGAGCACTGGACTCATCACCTGATCACTGTTGGGAGGGATGACAGAGGAGGATTAAGGGTTCAAACATATTAGGAAAAAGGTGAGGGCTTGAAAGGTTAACTAGGTAAATATAGACTGGGTAGGGGTTAAAGAGTGCAAAATATTAAGAAAGGACCGGGGTTAAAATATCCTGTAAGGAACAATTAGAAAGCTCAGTAAAACAGGGTTAGATTAAACCAGCACACATCAAAGTTGCGGGCTAGCTACAGGGTGAAACGGCAAAGCAGGAGTTCAGCATGGATCAAATACGTTCATTGAGACAATCCTGCTCCCTCCCCTTTCGGTAGGCTGTCTTTGACTGCAAGTGCTCTGCGGCACGGACTGTGCCCTTCTCCACTGTCACCACAGCACTTTGCATCGTTTGGAGTATTCCGCGAATAAAGAATAATTGGTCTTTTCCAGAAACACATTGCAGAGTTTCCAGCCTCCAACAACTATTCCTTCTCTAGGCACATTTCATCTGTTCAAAGCGCTCCCCAATTAGGTAGAGTAACACAAGGCCAGGGGATTAGACCTCACGCGCTCCATGCCGAGTCTGCAGTCAAGAATAGGATCAGATATTTTTTCCCATGTTTCACAACTCTCTGCAAGAAGCTTTAAAATCACAAACACATTTCCTGCTCGACTGGCTTTGGCCTTCGCCATTTGGCAGCCCAAACCTTTGATCTTCCCTTAGCTTCGTGCATTTCTAATGGAGCTCAACATTAATATAACTCTTGCGGTTCACTTCTTTGTTTGTCCACCAGCAACACTGGTGCAGCACAACTCTGCAAAGAGGCTCATTTAACGGCTGGTGCAGAGCCGGCATGGAGCACCCGAGTGCTGATTTGTGCTGGGGATGGAAGACTAGCGGTTATTCATACTTCATGCAGGGGGTTCAATTCAGAGTAACCTTCTTTGGAGTAGCTCCCAATGGGGGCCCCATGGCAAGAGGGTAGAGGGTATCTGGTGACCACATCACATTTCCACCAATTTGGAGCTCCTTCCATCCCCGAACAGCAGCTCAGATCACCTCCACAGTTTGAGTAACACAGGAGCTTCTGAATTCTCCCAATATTGTTCAAACTGTGAATGGAAGGTCAGCAGGCTCTGGGAATAAGGGGCTAGGGAAAAATATTGGCACTCTGCTTAGCCCAGGAGAAGGTGCTGTTGGAAATGGGACAGGAGCACCAAGTATGGCAAGGTCCCCTAGGTCAGTGGTTCTCAACCTGGGGTCCGCAGACTACGTCTACGATTTCCAAAGGGGTCCACACCTCCATTTGAAATCTTGTAGGGGTCCACAAATGAAAAAAGAAGTTGAGAACCACTGCTCTAGATACTCAGCCCCAGCCTCTTCCAGCAGGGTGCCCAGCAGTGACTGATGTAGAAGTGCTGGCTGTGGGAAGCTCAGAACTGTTGCTGTCTCATTTTCTCAAGCAGAAGTCTTTGAGATTTCAGGCTATTCTCCCCTGTAGTCACGCAGGGAACACTGCTCCTCACTGCACCCTCACCTCAGTGCATGGGAGTCAGTCAACGGAAAGGTAGTAGCCACGTCTGACTTCATGTCACACTCTGCAGACCAAGACTTATACAGGACCCACCTGAGGGTTGTCTGTGAGTCTCAAGTCAGATGGCATTTCCCATGGGCAGTGCTGTTGCCAGTGCCATGCCCATGGGCTCTGCCAGGACCTACCTGGACAATGTCTGTGAACATAGTGTCCGAGACGCGCTCACACAGCATGGCCACCAGCTGCAGAACAAGCAGCTTCTTCTTCTGCCCCACAAAATGCTGACTGTGGTATTGCTCCAGCTCTACCTGACTCTCACAGGAGAGCGGAACAGCATCCGAGCCAGACTCATCCTTTGCAGCCACTTGAGTCAGCTCCTGCCAGAGAGGGGAGGGGAGTGCACTGCACAGTCAGAAACAGAGCTAAATACAGGAAATAGGTCGCTGGGCCACCAGCAATGACAGCCCCATCCACACAGCTGGGGGCACCCAGCTGGAAACTGGCCAGCAGCAAACGTCCAAGAACAAGGTCAGATTTAAAGAGCACATCAGTATCACAGAGCAGCTGATTCTACTATAGTAACTATAGGCCTCAAACCTTTGCTGCCATCCTCACCCTAGCCCAGAATCTTCATCCAGGTGCCGGGAGGCAGGCTGATCTGCACTAAGGCCGTGGGGATTCTTCTCCAGCCATTTTCCTAAAGCCCAAGCTTTCCAAAGGGATCTCATGCTGGTTCTGTTATCCAGGCCCGGGATCTCCCACTCCTCTCCTCATACTGCTACCACTGGCCCAAATGCTGCAGGGTGATCTCCTAGCACGTATCAGGGGAAGGAACACTAAAAGCTTCCCCTAAGGATGGTCACTTTAGAGTTGTAAACCTGCCAGGGTCTTGCTTGCCCATTTGCTTTGGTGGTTGCCTCAGACACACCAGAGACCCTTTGACCTCTAGCAAACTAGATTTTAACTGTATATTTCCTGAGTTATAAAATGAACGGGAACATCCGCTGAACACTTTGAGAAGGGCTTCCTGGTGGTGTGCTGTGTGGCCTGGGCACCCTGCTTGCTTCACACAGACGTGCCCCTGTGCTGCCAGTGCCCCTTCCCATCCATACACAGGATGAGCTCTTCTGGTCACCATTGAAAGAGGCCCAGACAAGGAAGTGCAGCGCCCTGTGCACAGCAGAAGGGCCGTAACCAACCCCAAAGGGGGCTAGCAGGACATGGATTATACACTCTGCCTGGCAGCAGAGCAGAGCAAAGCCTGGGCCAGCCCTAGCAAACATGGTGGTGATTAGGCTGGATACGAAGCTGCAGGAAGAAAAGGAAACATGGGGCAGGGAGCTGGGGAAGTGCCTTTCCTTCTCGAAAGCCAAGGAAGTGGCAGTCTGCAAAGGTAGGCATTACCCACAGCCTAAATCCCACCATTCAACTTCAGACATGTTTCTGTTCTCAGAACAAGGGTTAACCCTTTCACAGACTGAGGACTCCATGCGCCTCCTCAGGGCTTGGTGCTGGAACTGTCGTGAGATATAGCTACCCTATACCTGTAGTGGCATGGAACCATCAGGCATGTGAAAGTTAACCCTCTGGGAATGCAAGCACTTCCTGGACCCTTGCACACAGCACAGGCTGCTAACAGACTGTGGCTTCTTACCTTTAAACAGCAGATGAAGAAGTCTCCAGCTAAGCCGCTCTTCTGGCAGTGAGTCAACAGGTCCACCAACTGCTCCATCTGCCACTGCTCCGACGAGACCTTCTGGTAGAGCGCCTCCTCCTCATCACTGAAATGCAGCCAACGTTTCACCCGACAGGAACTCACCCAGAGTCTCTCTGGTGTTGGTTTTTGAACTACCCCTGGCAAGAACATTTCCCTGGCACATATCATCCCCATGTGCTGTAGGGATTTCCAGAACACTTCCACAGGGGCATCCTTTCATCTCCCCATTAAGATGCAGCAGCCAGCACACAGCAGTGCTACACCGCAGTTCATGACAGGAAGCAGAGAATACCGTATCCAACAGAAACGGCAGGGAAACTTTTTCAGAGACAATGTTATTTGAAGATGGAATTTTGCCTGGGCACCAGGTCTAAGGTCCCTATTCATGTAAGAAGCATGCAGGGCTCTAATGGTCAATGGTGGCCCCCACTGCCTGGACCACTTCAGGTGCTGTTTAAGCTAGTCAGCAGTCAGGGATCTGGTTGTAAGACTCAAACAAGCATGAAAATCACTCCCAACCCCAATGGGAGACCACAGGCTGCTGAAGGTGTGCCCCCAACAGGATGGTCTGCCTGCCTTCTCTTTGATCAACAGCATTACATGACCTCCCTCCCAGAAGAATCCCTAATCTGCTGCTGTATGCCAGAGCCTTGTCCATGTTCCTGTGACGGAGAGGGCTGGGGTGTGAACCTATGCTCCAGATCCAGCAGGTAACTCCAGCAAGCTAGGCTCTCCTACCGACATCAAGGAGCAGTGCCACACACTTCCAGGAAGAGTTCTCAGTTGTATTTAGTATCTCCCTCAGTGAGTGCAGACAACTCCAAACTTGCTTACAGAGTAGGCCAGTGACAAAGCAGAAGTTCCTGGTTCTTTCCACCAGGTAATGCTGGCTCATAGATACATGCCCCAAGCTGGTGATAGGCTCTGTCTGGACAGTGCTGGAGCCTGCAGTCTTCCGTTTACCCTCAAAGCAGACAGCGCATGGGCAATTGCCATGTAACGCCAGGCACCAACTTGCCTGACCCTATCCTGGAGGGACCATCTCCAGGAGCACTGGGGGAGTTCAGTCACTATGGCTCATTCAGTCAGTCTACAGAGGACGTCAACAAGAGGGTCAATTAGTACCATGCTGATGGTGCCAGATGTCCACTCCATTCATTTCACACACGTAACTTATCAGCCATTAGACCAAGGCTGGCCAACCTGAGCCTGAGAAGGAGCCAGAATTCACCAGCGTACATTGCCAAAGAGCCACAGTAACATGTCAGCAGCCCCCGTATCTGCTCCCCCTCCCCCCGGCAACCTCATTGATTAGTGCCTTCCCCTTCCTCCCTGCATCTCCCGATCAGCTCTTTCATGGTGTGCAGGAGGTTGGGGGATGGCGGGAGGAGCAAGGACACAGCAGACTCGGGGGAGGGGGAGGGAAGGGGTGGAAAGGGGGCAGGGCCTGTGACAGAGCCAGGGGTTGAGCAGTGAGCACCTCCCCCACCCCCCGGCTCATTGGAAAGTTGGCACCCGTAGCTCCAGCCCCGGAGTTGGTGCCTATACAAAGAACCGCATATTAACTTCTGAAGAGCTGCATGTGGCTCTGGAGCCACAGGCTGGCCACCCCTGTATTAGGCTGTGATGACGTCAGACACTGGTCAGAATTTGACGCCAGTCTGGTCAGAATTTGAACCAGTGATTCAGGAGTGAAAGGCCATTTCCTATTCTCAGTCCCCTGAGCCATCCAGCCTCAGGCCAAAGGGCTCCCAAGAAGAAATTAATAATGCTAATAAAAGCCAACTATGAATTTTATTACTGGTTTTGTAGGTGTATCAGGGCTAAAAGTCTGGTCCAACTTCACACCTCATTGCTGGAGCAATGTTCGGCTCAGTTTGCCTGTAAAGTCCAAGTCCAAGTCCAAGTCAATCGTCCAACCCTGCCCTGTGGTGACACTCACAGGGAATACAGAGTCCCCGACAACATCTTGAACCCCGCCGCTTTCATATTCTGCGCACGTTGTGAACTTTGCATGGGCACCCCTTACTGGCTGAGCCATAAAACAGCCCGAGATGTTGAATGACGACAGTTGAAGGCACGCCAGCCAGTGGGTGTAAGGCTGCTAATTCAGTGTGTCACAATATAGTCTCTTACCTGATGGTCTCTTTGACAGTGATCATGGCACCACCTCCACCAGCTATTTGAAACTGGCACAGCGGATGGAGAAACTGCATGGTTCTACCCAGGCCTGCAAACCCTTCCAGCATGGAGAGCGCCACCTCTCTCTCTGACTTCTCCAAGACCCATAATAAAATCTCCTGGCACGGTGAACTGTCAAGAAAGAGAGGCCATGACAGAGTCCATCTTCTAGCACTGGCACGTTGCCTTGTAACAGACACATGGAGCAATGTCACAATGATGTTTTGTGAGCTCCAATACACAGCAAACACCATCAGAGCGAGCTGGTGGCACCGGGAAGATGGCAGATGACCACAGACACACCTTGGAAGGTTCCTTCTGTGCAGTCTAACAGATACAGTAAACCCCAGGGAGGTGACAGTTCTTTATGTGCGCTTATAAGGCAGCTGCAATGCGTCACAATGGCTTCTGCTCCTCCACTGTTCAGATGTGGAAGGATCTGGGTCGTTAAAGATTTCAACCCAGCAATGAATGGATAAGCCTGACCGTGTGAATGAAAGTGAATATGCACAATAAAGACCACCTCTACACAGACCCCTCGTGGGATTAGTGGCTTCTGGGCCTGAAGCCTGCCTGTAGTCCCACTCAGTGAACAGAGCTATTCCTGAGCCAAGGCATCAGAGGAGGAAATTGGGAAGAGAATGAGGTGACAGATAGCCTGTAACTCAGTAATGACTGGATGAGCTCCAGCAGCTGTTTCATGACAGTGCCAGATTCTGGAAGATTGACCAGTGCTGGGCAGCTGCAGTTTGGTTACGCTTGCTGAATTCTGGGAAAGATCCAGCGCCCTGGAAGCCCCAATCTCCCTGCAGCTGGTTTAGTTTGTTGTTTTCATTCTTTTACAATGGTCTCCCTGCACCTTTGAAATTATTAATTATGTCTTTCTGCTGGCAAAGGCTGTGTCTCCACAGAGCTTTTCGTCAAAGCCCTTGTGCCCCTCCCAGTATTAGTAATGGTGGAAGGGCTTGGGTAAACCTCCTGGCAACGTGTTTATCAAACTGTTGTCCAATCCTGCTCGGAGCAGGCCGAGAGGAAAGTGGCAAACACACCAGCAGCTGGTCTGCACTAGTGTTGCCCGCACAGTACTGGTGCTACTCCAGGGGTGGAGGAACTCAACAAAGAGCTCAGTGTGTACAAAGCTACAATGGCCAGGAGAGGAACAGGTCCTGTGCACCTCCGGGAAGAAGGAAATCAGCTCAAATGGAAAACAAATGACCTTTATTTCAAACAGCCAGTGGAGCACAAGGACAAAGCAGGTCCATATACTGGAATTTATTTAAAGTTTTCCCTGTCCCTAAATCCCACCTGCACACAAAAACACCCCACACCCAGCCAAGCCCTCGCCTCACACACACAGCTTTCTGCTGTCCCTGGGCAACCACGATCCCTCCTTCCTACTCAGTTCCACATAGGCCAGACAGTGAACTGATTAATGGCTGATCCCCAGCACCTTGTAGGTAGACTTGTCACTGCTTCAAAGTACTAGTTTCTGATCTATCAGACGAGCACTGTATCTTACCACAGCAAGCCTGGGGCGGTTCTGGTCTGCTGTGCATGTCTGACATTCATAGTCGGGGTGAGTTTGAATCTAAACTCCTTGGAGCTGCAAGCTGAGCACAGGAGTGTCCTCTGGACACTTCCATCTCTGCGCAACAATAAGGCACTGATTTCTCTGTCTTTTACAGCTGGGCACCAAGCAGGGAGGATTCCTCCACCCTAGGATACAGAGCTATGTGCCAGGCGTTACCACTTTACCTAGCAGAAGAGTTTTGCCACTTACCGTAAGTGAGACACGTTCTGCTTGGTGAAACAATAGAGAGAGAAAATCACTCCCAGAGCTGGCTGCAAAGATTCCAGCAACACGTCAGAGGGCTCATTCCCAACCACGTACACCTACGGAGACAGAAGGGTCAAATATCTGCCTGGAGTGCAGAGGAAGGGAAGGGTGAAAGGCATGTGCATGCCTGGTAGGGACTGATTTCTGAACATACATGGTGCAGGTTACTGCTCCCAGCCCTTCCAATTCTGAGTCCACATCCCTTGATCACACCAGACTCCTGTTTGCTATTAAGCACTGAAAGCAGCCTTCATCAGCACCATCTTCTCCAGAGTCATCTAGGAACTGCCAGAGCTAGCTACAGTAGGGCTTCATGCTATTCGCGTATTACAGCCAGTTACTCAGGACAACTAACTCAGGGTTGGGGGTTAAAACTACAGACTGCAGTATTTGAAGAGACAAGTCTTTATAAACCTAGTGACCAACATACCCAGAATCACATCCCCACTGTTGGACAGACCAGTCCCTCGAAAGCAAAGGCAGAAAGACAACTGGGCTGCTATGTGCTGAGTGAGGAATCCAAGGAGAAGGCAGAGGGCCCGTGAGACTCAGGCTGCTGACAGGCATCACTTTGAGGAGACTTCAGAGTGACACTCTCTCCTCCCTCCCTTTATTTCCAAAAGGCACCTACCCAGAGCTCTATACCCCGATACATTTCAAATACCATCATAACCACCTGCAGCACCCCCAGTTACCAGCCACACAAATCACCCCACATCTCCCTTCCCTGCCCTAAAGCCCAGGGAGAGAGATCCTGAAAAATCTTACAACTGACATGTTTGTTTTGAACTCTCTCTCTAAAAACCCTCACAAGATGGCTGCGGTTATAGCAATAACTCTAGACACCCAGTGCAGAAGGCTACAAGAAACAAAAAGCTCTGATTAGTTACAGAGTTACGATTTCAGGGTGTGCACATTTCTTATGGTAAATTTCACATTAACAGGTATGTGGGTTTGTTAAAAATGTTTTTACTGGGGAGGGTGCCAGGAAGAGGCAAATAAAATACCGACCCTGTTAGCAAGCTGTTTGAATGATCTTCAACTCAGCAGGCTGGGAAACTGCCTGATTGGAGGACACTGTTCCTTTAAACAAGACTATTCCTACCAGCTCCAGATTCCCCTGGGAGCTGGAGGGCAAGCAGTTCCTAGGGTTTGATCCAATCTCAGGGCAGACTTCCACATGTTGCTATTGCCTGTCAGATGCAACATGCCAGCCCAGAGCGAGAGGGCAGCTTGGGTGAGGAAGGAGGAGATTCTTTGGATAATATACTGGCCTATTGTTTTGATGCAGAGTGTTTTGCCCATGCTAATCCCTGTGGAGCTGTGCTTTCCAGTCAGCATCTTTGGTGTATACAAAGCCTTCCTGGTGAAGCCCCAAGGAGCAATTCCCACTCTAGCATCAAATGACACTTGCTAGGCAAAAAACCTCCACACTTGCAAGCTGCGGTCTCCACTGTTAATCTCTCTGCTGTCAGGACTAAAGCACAGTGCCATTAACAAGGGATCCACCCTGCACTCCAGAAGCATTTTCATAATGAACACCAGCCACAGAGCAGCCCCCTGACTGGCCTCTGCCTGTCAGCTAGTTATAACAGATCATTACTACCCAAAATGATGCACCAATCACAGCGTTTAAAACAGGGGCGGGCAAACTTTTCGGCCCGAGGGCCACATCTGGGAATAGAAATTGTATGGTGGTCATGAATGCTCACAAAATTGGGATTGGGGTGCAGGAGGGGGTGAAGGCTCTGGGGTGAGGCCAGGGTGTGGGAGGCCAGGGGCTAGGGAGTGGGGTATGGGTGAGGGCTCCAGCTGGGGGTGCAGGCTCTGGGGTGGGGCTGGAGATAGGGGGTTTGGGGTGCGAGAGGGTGCTCCAGGCTGGGATTAAGGGGTTTGGATGATGGGGATCAGGGCTGGGACAGGGGGTTGGGGGTGTGGGAACGGGTGCAGGCTCCAGCTGGAGGGGTGGTCTCTGGGGTGAGGCTGGGGATGAGAGGTTTGGGGTGCAGGAGGGTGCTGCGGGTGGGGATTGAGGGATTTGGAAGGTGGGAGGGGGATCAGGGCTGGGGCTGGGGAGCAGGGAGAGGCTCAGGGCACAGGCTCTGGGCAGCGCTTACTGCAAGCAGCTCCCAGAAGCAACAGCATATCCCTTCTCCGGCTCCTACACAAAGGCGCGGACAGGTGGCACTGCATGCTGCCCCGTCTGCAGGTGCCACCCCTGCAGCTCCCATTGGCCGTCGTTCCCGGCCAATGAGAGCTGGGGGGGCAGTGCTCGGGGGAGGAGTGGGCAGTGTGCAGAGCAGAGCCCCCTGGCTGCTCCTACGTGTAGGAGCCCGAAGGGGTCACGCCGCTGCTTCCGGGAGCCACATGGAGTGGCCCCAACCCTGCTCCCCGGTTGGAGCACTGGAGCAGGGCATGCCCCAGACCCCGCTCCCCAGCAGGAGTTCGAGGGCCGGATTAAAACAGCTGGTGAGGCAGATCTGTCCCATAGTCTGCTCACCCCTGGTTTAAAAGCTCAGACTGCCAAGGCTTCTGCCAAAGATCTGATCACTAGCTTCTTGCAGTTAAACTCCGTTGCTCCAGACGCTCCCCTTCTAGCCTGGAGCTTGGGATTCACAAAAGAGCAGGTTCCCCTGACAGGACACGTGGCTAAGCCTCAGAGCTGGCTCACTGCAGACTGGTAACAGTCTGAGATTGGTCTGAATCTTGTTTTCTGCTAGACCCAAAGAGGCCATTTGCTGTTGTGGTCACAGCAGAGGATCAAGCATGGAGCCACTAGGGCTTTCCTGTTCCACACCTTCCTACACCAACCAGGGTGGCTAAAGGATGCTCATGGAGCTCTACACTGCTGCTTCTTCACCATTAATATGGCTGAAGTGCTGCCTCCATCAACGACAGGTCTCAGCACGGAACGCTCCATCTCGATCCAAGCACTGCTCTGCACACTTAGACTGTGCAGGCTGCAACTCAGGTTTCTGGCAAGATGGCCATTTGCTCCTTTTACTCTCTCTATAGCATTTCATTGGGCAGATGTGACATGTGGGAAGAGGGGATGAAGACAGTAAGATACCTGCCCAAGCCTCTATCACCACATCAGATATCTGGACATAGTTCTGCGCCAATGGATGCGGTTTACCTTTAACAACCTAAGAGAACACCACAGGGGAAGGTTAGTTCCTCTCCACAGCCATAGCCCTGAGACCTGCATTACAGACCAGCACGCCCAAAGCCACCAGTGCTCCAAAGAGTCCATCTGAATCCCTCGGATAGCATTCATCACAGTGGCATTTCAGTTAAGAGGCAATCGATTCCATTGAGCAGTTTTCTAGCAGCAGCTTCAAGAAGAATCAATCGTTGGGAGGAGCGCCACATAAGACATTGAGTCTGCACTATCCTCCCTGCCCGCTGAGATTTCTGCACTAACATTAAGGACAGTCAGTTATTGGCAAAAGGGTAGGAAGCTCATGGTTCCATCAATTTTCCTGTCCTCTTGATTTTGCCTGCTCCCCCATCTCTTATAACCTGACCCAGAGTGCTCCCGTGCTTTGGAGCAGGAAAACCAGCATGGGTCAGTGAGCTTTGGGAGCATTTGGCACAATCACCATTAATTTTGGCCAGCTCATTCTCCTCCTCTTGATCTACACCATGCAGCAGCAGGTCTTGAAAGCACACTTGTCAATTACACTGCTTGGTAAAGATGGTGAAAAATGGGTGATGACTGATGACCAGGTTACTTGTCTGCAGTCAGGGCCGGCTCTAAGTTTTTTGCCGTCTCTGGAATTGTGCCACCCCAAGAACGTGCTTCGTTTGCTGTGCCAGTCCTGTCTGCAGTGCTGAAATTACACAACGCAGAGGAATCCACATGTTGCAGAGTAAGATGAGGGTCCCTGCCCATTGCTTCAAAGCTGAATTTAAATTTAGAATTAAGCTATTACTTTTTCCTTTGCACATGGGACAGCATCGTACTTACACTGAGGATGTTACAGGATTGTTCCAAGGGAATCCAATGGGATCAGGAATCCGGAAAGCACTATACTATTGACCTCCCCCCATTCTCTGACTTCTGTTGTCAAGAGAAAACGTACTGACAGTAGCAGAGATGAAGAGAACTTTATGTTTCTTTCTCACTATTCCTTCAGTGTTTTGAGAGGTACTACCCCAGATGGAAGGAATGCATCACAAAAGAGAGGAATTACACCCAGACGTGTTTCCTGCCAAGCATGAGGTAAGCACGGATGGTAAAAGCTAGGTTTTGTGGGAATTAAAATCTGTTAGCCCTCTTCCGGGAAGGTTAAAACCAGGAAACTCCGGACAGATTTCAGCTTGACAAAGAGACAGTATAAATGGAGATTGCTCCCAGCAGCTAGAATGAACCTTTAGATGGAGTTTAAAGTGATTCACTTCTGTGTTTTTGGAACTACTTTCACTGCAGATCTTTTTTCATAGATTTTAAGGCCAGAAGGCAGGGCTAGATTTAGGGGCAGGCAACCCAGGTGACAGCTTAGGGAGTGTTGGGCTTGGGGTGCTGTTTTTGTTGTTAGTGGCAAAAGGGAAAATAAAACATTTAAAATAAAATGTTTCAGGTATTCCATACATGGATTCAGTTTTCACTAACTTCCTAGAATGTTCTAGACCTTTGTAAAATCTCATGGAACCTTCCAGACTCTGAGAACTATATTTTGCTCGAACCTCCTAGAACGTTGTCAGCCATGTTCTTGTGGGTATATAAGGGGCAGGGCGGCGCCAGTCAGTCAGTGAGATATAAGAACGAACTGAAGTGAAGTGACAGCCCAGTTGCAATATTGTAAACTTTGTTTTAGTGCGTAATTGTGAAAGTGTACGTGTGTTTTAAGACTTGAGAAATGTAAGTAGTGACTAATAAAGGACCTATTTAATGAGATGTCTGAGATATCTATCGAACCTCTATCTACGCAACAAAAAATACTGTTACTCCTTTTGCCAGGCTTAACACGTAATGTTTGATGACTTTCTAAGACTGTTGAACACAGACTTTTGCTCTCCCTAATAGTCTGTTTTCTTCCTTCAGGAGCTCAGTATAGGAAGCAAAAAGCTCAGTTGCAATCTCGTTTGCAGCAAGGGGCAAATTTGATACGAAATATCTGAAATAGAACAACAAGGGGTTAACATTCTAAGGCTGTCACCTACTGTAACACTATTTAATATCAGTCCACCCAATACTGGTGCACAGTTCAATCTCTTAATGTTAGTACATTTCAGTTACTCTGAAAAGTAAAAAGTTCCTCTAAGCTTAGAGGAAAGAATTTTTATTTGCTTATATATGGCATGAATAAATACAGCTTTACAGATCCTAGCATGCAAATTATCATCTTACAATGACAGGGGTAAATCATGCATTCAACTAGTGCATCAGAGTCGTGAAATGGGCTACAAATGCAAAAAAAAAAAAATACGGTCTTCAAAAGTTTAACAAATGGAGGGAAGGCACTAAAAACACTCCTCATTTCGGGCACCATTCCCAGAAGGGACCATGACTCCACCTTATTTCAGCATTCAGGCTGCACTGGAGATTTTGTTCTCTTTTATAGTTTAGAATATTCATCTAAGTGGCTCAGCAGGTCCCAGACGTGCTGACAGACAGTTTTCTCTTCAATCCTCAGACAACAACTACACATATTAGAAATCCAAATTAAATACTGTACCTTGAACACATCTTCCACACAGCGGCTGAGCTCTGCCTCTTTCACCAGCACAGTCCCTGCAGGTAAGTCTTCCATTGCCACCTCTCAAAAAAAAGAAAAAAAAGAAAAAAAAAAAGGAAAAAAAAAACAGAAAATGAGCATCAAGACTCTGCTGCCACATGCACCGTCACTACATAGCCTTCAGGAGCAGGAGTGTGACACTGTCTTGGCACATTGCTACAGTACCCAAAGCAGTTTAGTAGAGCAGCACTGGAAGATACATGTGCAAATAGGTTATAGAATAATAGATGGAAGGAAGTGAAGAGTTAAGGGTGAAATCAGCAGTCCCTAGGTCTATTCTACAAAGTTAGGCTGACATAAGCCACCTTGATCTAGTTGCACATGTGTCTACACTTAAATTGGTCTCCAATTAATGTAAGCGCTTCATGACACTGACATAGTAACACCACCTCCCCGAGTGGTATTGAGCCATGTTGAGGCTGATTCAGCATGAGCGTAAATACTGCGCTACCTATGTCGACCCTAACAGTCCTCCAGCAGCAGTCCCACAATGCCCAACGCTGACCTCTCTGGTCTCAGTTGTGAACTCCACTGCCCAGGGGTCATGCAGACCGGAGGGCCCCCCGCCCTCCTCTTTAAAGCCCTGCAAATTCTTGAAATGCCTTTTCCTGATTGCCCAGAATGATGAGCACACCTAGCAGCTCTCCATTATTGCATGCAACTGCCCAGCTGGCCATGATGGCTACACGCTCCAAACATAGAATCACAGGATAAGAAGGGACTCGAAAGATCATCTAGTCCAGCCCCCTGCACTCATGGCAGGACTAAGTATTATCTAGACCAGGCCCGTACAACTCGTAAAGTGGCGAGGGCCACATTACTCCAAAGAAAAGAGCTGAGGGTCGAAACCCTCCGGCCCCATGGAAACATGCCCCCTCCCCTGGCCCAGCAGAAACACCCACCCCAGCACCACCCAGGCCTGCAGAAACAAACCCTCCTTCCCCAGCGCTGCCCCACCAAAACAGCTGTGGGACAAAAAGGAAGGTTGGGGGTGAGGAGGTGATACTTGATTTTAAATAAACCAGGGGCTCCCAGCTGAAGAGGTGGCTGGGAGCCCTTAGGGTCAAATTAAATGGCCCGGGGCTCCGGCAGCTGGGGGAACCCGGAGCTTTGTGGGGCTGGGGCAGGGATTTAAAGGGCCTAGAGCTCCCACTGCTGAGGGGAGCCCGAGCCCTTTAAATCCCAGCCCAGCCCATCCGCTGGAGCTGCCGCCAGGATTCAAAGGGCTCTGGGCTGCCCGTGGCGGTGGGGAGCCCTGAGCCCTTTAAATCTCAGCTGCGGCCAAGAATCTCTGTGGGCAGCCCAGAGCCCTTTGATTCCCGGCCATGGCTGAGATTTAAAGGGCTCTGGGCTCCCCATGGCTGTGGGCAGCCCAGAGCCTTTGAATCCTGTCCGCGGCTGGCAGGGCCGGCTTAAGAAGTGCGGGGCTCAATTTGAACATTTTGAACATGACTGGAAAAAAAAAAAACATGTAAAAAAAAAAAAAAAGCCTTTCATTTCTTAGCAACCAGTACCCTATAAAAAGTTCTGCCACAGTATGTATTTTTTGTACCAGAAGGGTTACCATACATCTGTACTTTCCTCCCTGATGGCGATTTAAGATCCAAAAAGCCTGACATGTCCGGGAAAGTACAGATGTATGTTAACCCTACCTAAAGTTCTTTTTTAAAAAGATGGGTCTGAACTAGAAATGAACTCCACCATTCCCTGAGGGTGTGCTAAGGTGCACATGTGTGGGTCCCAGCTGCTCCCTGCCCAACTCGTTGAAGCAGGTGTGCAGGGTTACTTCCCTGGGAAGTTCAGGGCACCAGTGGACATGGGGCTGGTTGGAGGTGAGGGGGAGGGGGCTGGAGGTAGGGTCTGGCTGCAGGCTGGGCAAGGGGCGTGGGGTGGGCTGGCTATGGGGTGTGCGGTGGGCTGGCTGGCTTGGGGCAGGGCCACGGGGGGGTGCGGCATCTGCTGGCAAGGCTGGAGACAAAGGAGCGTGGGACTGACTGGCTTCAGGCAGGGGGATGCAGCAGGGGTTGGCTGGAGACAAAGAAGGGGGTGCAGGGCTGGCTGGAGACAGGGGTTAGTGCAGGGCTGGAGGCAAGGCAGGGGGTGCAGGGCTGGCTGGAGATGGGCTGGCTGTGGGCAGCGGGTGCAGGGCTGGCTGCAGACAGGAACTGGTGCAGGCAGGGCAGGAGGTGCGAGGCTGGTGTGGGCAGGGGGTGCAGCAGGGGTTGGCTGCGGGCAGCTGGTGCAGGTACAGGGGGTACAGCCCACCCTGTATGGTGAGTGCGCCCTCCTCCTGCCTCCCCCACCAGGGTAGCAGCAGCAGCCCGGGGCTCAAGGGGTATTTAAAGGGCCTGGGACTCTCCTGCTTCCACTGCCCCAGCCTTGTAAATAGCTGCGGGAGCCTTGGGGAAGTGGTGGGGCTTCAGGGGCTATTTAAAGGCCCGGGGCAGTAGAAGCGACGGGAACCCCGGACTTATTAAATAGCCCCCAGAGCCCCACAGCCCTTCCCCAGGGCTCCAGCAGTGGTGCTCTGGTGACAATTTAAAGGGCCTGGGAGCCTTAGGCCTTTTAAATTGCCCCCTGGGGAAGCGGGATCACCCCGGTACAGCGCACTTGCCAGTACACTGTACCGGGGCTTGGGCATGTGGCCCTCTTAGGGGCAGGCTGATTCAGGGGAATTGGTTGAATTGGCCTAAAGCAGCCCTGGCGGCTGAGATTTAAAGGGCTCTGGGCTTTCCGTGGCTGCAGGTAGCTCAGAGCCTTTTGAATCCCAGCCGCAGCTGAGATTTAAAGAGCTCAGAGCTCCCCGCCGCTGCGGGCAGTTCAGAGCCTTTTGAATCCCGGCCACGGCTGGGATTTAAAGAGCTCTGAGCTCCCCACCGCTGCAGGCAGCTCAGAGCCTTTTGAATCCCAGCCGCAGCTGAGATTTAAAGAGCTCAGAGCTCCCCGCCGCTGCGGGCAGTTCAGAGCCTTTTGAATCCGGCCACGGCTGGGATTTAAAGAGCTCTGAGCTCCCCACCGCTGCAGGCAGCTCAGAGCCTTTTGAATCCCGTCCGTGGCTGAGATTTAAAGGGCTCTGGGCTCCCTGCCACTGCGGGCAGCTCAGAGCCTTTTGAATCCCACCGCGGGCCACACATTGAGCCTCCATGGGCCGCATTGTGTGCTGTGCAGGCCTGATCTAGACCATCCCTGAGATTCCACAACCTCCCTAGGCAATTTATTCCAGTGCTTAACAACTCCAATAGGAAGCTTTCCTAATGTCCAACCTAAACCTCTCTTGCTGCAATTTAAGCCCATTGCTTCTTGTCCTATCCTCAGAGGTTAAGGAGAATAATTTTTCTCCTCCTCCTCCTTGCAACAACCTTTTTCGGGGAAAAATTACTTCTTGTGTCTTGCTCACATGCTCCAGCCTGGAGCAGACAGGAGATATTGGATCCCCTGAGCCTGTGCACACACTGCTGTGGACCTGCCATAGAAATATCAACATCTACGAGCAGATTGCACGGGGATGCAGGAGAAAGGACCAGCAGCAGTGACACATGAAAGTGAAAGTACTGTGGCAAGCATACCAGAAGACCAGGGAGGCCAACAGTTGATCCGGTGTCAAACTACAGGCCTTACACTTTTACAAAGCGCCACATGCCATACTTGGTGGAGACACCAACAGCACCCTGCACACCACCACGGACACTTCCAAGGAGCCGAGCCACAGGCCTCTAGCCTGAAAAATGAGGAGGGGGAGGAAGAAGGGGAGGAATTGGGGACATACAACCAGGGGATTCAGTTATGCTGCAAGCCAGGGCCTGTTTGAGACTCCACCGGAGTCTAGGAAGGGCCAGGGGGAGGATCCGTGGGTAAGTATGTAACGTAAATTTATTTCCCATTACAGCGATGGCAATGTTACAAGAGACACTGACTGACAAAACCACAGCAATTCTGTGCACTCAGCCACCATTAATTGGAAGTGAGAATATCTTGCAGTCAGGAATAACTTGGGTGTTGTACAAGCATACAAAATAGCTGCAGCGGCAGTTTTGCTGACAAGGATCAAAAGTAAAACTTGCAATAACCAAGAGAATGGGTTGAAGTGTGAACAGCTGACATTAGATCTAGTGCTGTGGTCATCAACCCATCGATCGCGATTCACTGGTCAATCCTGGGGACTCTCCCAGTCGATTGTGATCTCCAGTGGTGTAGCAGGACTGCCGCGAAGGCAGGCTCCCTGCCTGCCACGGCCCCACGCCGCTCCCAGTAGCGGCCAGCATGCCCCTGCAGCCCTGGGGGGGCACAATGGTCTCTGCGCACTGCCGCCTGCCTGCAAGCACCACCCCTGCAGCTCCCATTGGCCAGGACCGGGGAACTGTGGCCAATGGGAGTTTTGGGGACAGTGCCTGCAGAGAGGGGCAGCACGCAGAGCCACATGCCCCCTGCACCCCACCCCCGTAGGGGCTGCAGAGATGCATTGGCCCCTTCCGTAGGGTGACCAGATGTTCCGTTTTTAAAGGGATAGTTCTGTTTTTTGCGTCTTTTTCTTATATAGGCGCCTATTAACCCCCACCCCCGTCCCATTTTTTCACAGTTGCTATCTGGTAACCCTATCCTTCCGGAAGCAGCGTGGGGCCGAGGCAAGCAGGAAGCCTGCCTTAGCCTTGCTGCACTGCCAACTGGGAGCTGCCCGCGGTAAGTGCCGCCCAGTGGGAGGCTGAATTCCAAACCCCAGCCCTGATTCCCGTCCTGGAGCCAGCACCCTTCACCCCCTTCTGCACCCTGAACCCCCTGCCCCAGCCCTGACCCCCTTTTCAGAGCCAGCACCTTGTACCCCCTCCTGTACCCCAGCACCCTGCTCCATCTCAAAGCCCCATCTTGCACACAAACACCCACCCAGAGCTTGCACCCCTCACCCCCTCCTGCACCCCAACCCCCTGCCCAAGGCTCAGCCCAGAGCCTCCTCCCACACTGCGAACCTCTTGCCCCAGCCCACAGCCCGCAAGCCCTCCCGAACCCCAACCCCCTGCCCCAGCCCGGTGAAAGTGAGGGAGGGTGGGGGAGAGCAAGCAACAGAAAGAGGGGGGAATGGAGTGAGCCGGGCTTTGGGGAAAGAGCAGGGCAGATCTTGGGTTGCCCTTAAATTCAAAAAGTGATCTTGGGTGTAAAAAGGTTGGAGACCCCTGATCCAGGTGTTCCTGATTATGAGGTTTTGCTGACATTGGCTAGGAGCTGCTTGCTGATGACAGGAAAATTGATTGTTTGCAAGAGTTACTATGAGTTATGTGCTTTGTTTTGGGCAACCTATAAAAACATATGTCAGAATATGTAAATTGGAGAAGTTTTTCTGCTTGCTCAGAGGCTGACATCACACTCCCCAGCAGCTGGGAGGAAGGGTGGCCACCAGAAACCTGCCACTGACCGCTCAACACCACCTCAGACTTCGGAAGTAGCAGAAGCCCTGCCCCGTGAGTCATTTAACAGTGTGGTAGAGATTGAACAAAGCACTGCAGAACATCATGTAGCCTCTGATAGCAGGTGACTTAGCACAGGAAGGTATCATCCGTCTCACTAGCACTGCCACACTAGAAACAGACTTCTCTCCTCACATCACTTCCCACAGCGAAAACCAGGCCTCCATGCACGAAGGGGACTGATTTCAGAGAAGGAAGTCATTCCTCAAACCTCTTTAAGACTGGAACATATGTAGCTATCATGGGGTGGAATCAGAATCTGAGATGCATGTCTCAAATACAATCCACCCAGCTGTTCCTTAAGCAGCACAACCAGAAAGAGGCAGAGGTCTCAGCAGGCTATAAAAACAAAGTGTTACTGGACCAATACCTCTTTCTATATGTTCCAGTTTGAGCCTAGACACTGAGCAGCCAGCTAGCCAATCAAGAAGAACCCTTGATGGAAGGACCAGGACCCTGGATCTGCAGGGATTACTCCATGGGATTTGTTTCAGGGCGATAAGCCCACAGATGTATGATAGACAGAGAAACTCATCTTCCCTTTTCAAGGGAGAGGTTTTGTCTGATATGTTACAGGACCACATGACCAAGAGAGATGGACCATTACCTGCCATATCCCAGCATTGGAGAAGTGGTGCTAGCATGGGATGGAGCAAATATTTCACTGCCAGCTGAGGACTTTCTCTGGCCATGGTGAGAAGGGCCATGGTGGCAACTCTCTGGAACTGGTGTGTTGTCAACTTCTCCTGAATATGCAGTAAGTCTAGAATCTGGAATGTAAATTACATATACAACACAGGTCAGGAAACAAAGAGAGTAGCTAACTTCTAGCCAACAGATGAGAATGAGGAGTCCTATTAATTTCAATTCAACTGAGTGCAATGCATGAGGAGGCATCTCAGCTATGAGTCTGGCGGAGGCAGGGCTCCTCCACAGTATGTGCTGCTGTGAAGAGTAGGGGAGGGAATAAGCGAATTTTTTTCTGAAATGAGCTAGGACACCAACACCTGCAGCAATTCTGGGGGCAAGGGCTAAGAAGAAGCAAGAGCTCCATGGGGGAGCATTTCTTAAATTCTGGTACCTTTTCATAGCTTGGGCAGCGTTGCCTGGTGAGAAGGCATCAGGCTCCAGGGGTCTATTCCAGACTCTCTACTTCCTGACTGTACAGTCTTGGACAGATCTCCTAAACTCTCTGCACATCAGCTTACCCTCTGAAGTGGAGTAATGCTTCACAAGCTTGTTTAAGGTTTAATACACATTTACAAAGGGATTTGAGACCCTTAAATGAAAGAAGATACAAGAAGAGCATGTGAGTCACAAAGAGAGAAGGCAGTCTGGCCAGCTAGGATACTCATGTTGAAGACATGTCATCAAGGAAACACAAGGGCCCATGGACAGTGATCAGCAAGAGAAATGCTCAGGAGGACACAGTAAAAGTAAAAGAAAGAGAAATCGTTTGACTCGTCAGCTAAAACAAATGCCTGTCAGCCTAGGACAGAAAGAGCCTGTAACAGAGCCACAGGTTCTCCCCTACACTAGAGTGTTGGGCTCCTCTGTTGGGTTACCCCATGGTCAGAGCTAGAACCGCACATAAAATGCAGGGTAATTATTGCTAACTTATGCTAGCAGGTGGATCTCATTAGCTCCTAGGCTGTAAGAGGGGCAGTAACTTGGAGTTTTTCTAGGACAGAGGCAACTAGGAGCTAAGACAGAAGAGTTCCTGAAAGGTGAAGCTGAAGCTTATGTTTTGTTATTATTTTGGTTATTTAAGGGGCACATAAAGCCAAATCCTGGAAAGGGGGTAAGTTTAGATCAGGGCTAGGCAACCTATGGCACACCTGCTGAAGGCGGCACGCACGCTGATTTTCAGTGGCACTCACACTGCCCGGGTCCTGGCCACCGGTCCGGGGGGCTCTGCATTTTAATTTAATTTTAAATGAAGCTTCTTAAACATTTTAAAAACGTTATTTACTTTACATACAACAATAGTTTAGTTCTGTATTATTGACTTATAGAAAGAGCCCTTCCAAAAATGTTAAAATGTATGACTGGGACGCAAAACCTTAAATCAGAATAAATGAAGATTCGGCACGACTTCTGAACGGTTCCTGACCCTAGTTTAGATAATCTATGGTGTGTACACACAGAGCAGGGTGGCAATTTCTCCTGCTTACAGATCCCCAGTCAAATCTCCAGTTCGGCTCTATGTCTGTACTGGATCACACTCACAACACAGCCATGCTGTACACTATCCCCTAGTTAGGGAGGCAACGGTATTTCATATTGAGGGACTATGGGCTAAGCACACTATCCCCTGCTCATAGGCACTGCAGACATGCTCTGGTGAGAATGGGGAGTCAAGGGCATACCTGTGGGCACACCTGTTGATAGTAATCCTCCAGGGACAGAGATTGATGAGGACAGGAGGCCAAGATCCTAGCAACCATGTCACACTTTCTCCAGTCTGCAGCTGCTGCTTCAGCCCCGCTGCCACCAGCTGAAAGCAAAGGAGAGCAGGACACAGACCTCATTAGACTTGGGCTTTCCCAGGTTTTTTTCCTAAAGCGAGACATTTAAGGCTAAAAGTTAGATTTTTGTTTTTAACAATCTCCTCAGCCCAGGTGTTTTTCAGGTGACTGCCCTGCTGCTTTGGAGGAAGGGAACAATGTGTTATCAAAGGCCTCGGACTCCAGCAGTCAATTCCCACCCACAAGCATAACAGCCAAGCACTGGAAGCAGGTGCTGATCTCAAGACCCTTTCAGAGAACATAAGCCCTCTCAGAGAGCACAGCACAAAACTCTGACCACCCTAGCCAGGGTTCTGGGAGTGCAGGCTATGGAACACAAGTCCCTGACGTCACGTTCACCTAGTCTTGGCGAGAAACCTCTTCCTGAGCTAACTGGCAGGCCTTGAGATCCCAAACCCTACTGGGTGTGGAATCGATCTCACTCCTCTCCAGATCATTATGATTTACTAACACAGAGCACTGTTCCCGTGCACCAATGCCCTTTACAGAAATAGGCGCTAATAAAAAAATCAGTAAAACAGATCTTTAAAAACAAACTTACTCTTCACAAGAGTGAGGAACTGGCATTTCATATACACAGGTATTTTTGCTCTAGGTTTTGTCATTTTATTTATATTTTGTCAATAACTGTAGACGTTTCCAGTCCCAGAACCCAGAAATGTTAACAATACACCCTGACAAAAGGAATCTTGAAGTTCAGGAGCTCAGAACTCCCTTTTTAAGACCAGAAGCAATATAACTCGTGCATGTGTGTGTGTAAGTTAGTCTAATAAGAGGAAATCTCTTATGGGAGGGTCCCCATAATGCTATTCCACCTTGTTATTTCATTGGATCGGAAGATCTCTGACCCACTCTGGAAGTCTCGTTTCACTCATAATCTGTGAAACAAATGACAGTGTCTGAGCAACATACTTACTTCCTGCTCCCTCCATGATGCCCCGGACAACAGCCTGAACCCCATTGGGTCTCATCAGCCTCTCCGAGAGGAGCTGTCCGCAGAGACGCCGAAGCCAAGCTGGGGCTTGGGCAAGCGGCTGCTTCACCTCTTGTCCAGGGAACTGCAGGCCCTGAAAGGATACGGAAAGGGGGATTGGAAATGTATTTTCTTTAGAGAATGGTGCCAGCACTCACAGATGTGCAAAACTACATGCTCTCTGTTCTGTATGGCTTTGATCTGTATGTCATGGCAGGAACACAACACAGAGGGGAATTTTCTATAAATCACTTCACCACCTAATAGCACCAAAATAATTAGGGTTTAATTAGGTAGGCTGAGCATCCCAAGAGCCTCTCCTCCATGCAGGGATTTCTTTCCCTAAATTACAGTCTCCTGGGGTTACACGTCAGCTTTGACTGTCTCACTACCAGTGATACATACAGGGGGTTCTCAGTATGAATCAGGGCTCATTGCACTCAAGAGGAGAGCAAGTCCAACTCCAGTGACTGCTAGGCACATACTCCCATTGCTGAGAAGACAGACAATACAAACTATAGGTTACGTGGTCAAGAAAGGAAACACAACCCCAGAGTGCCTCACTATTAGGACAGGTGGTGTTCCAGTAGAAATCGCAGTGCCATCTAGAGTGTGCAATCCTAGAAATCATGCAGTCTGCATGGACGGCGTTTGCTGTCAGCTGCCATATCAATAGTGGAAAAGGCAGGTGTATGTTTGCTTTACTGAGAAAGTAGCTCAGGGGATTCTCCCACCTTTCCTTTACAAGGCAGCCCTCACTTCCATGTTAAACAGCTACATTAAACACACAGAGTATTTATGGAAGAAGAAAGACCAAATAAGAACGAATCAGTGCAGATTCAAGGCTACTGGCAACCCAGGTCAGAACTGATCAGAAGTGTCCAGCTGCTTTATTTAATGAGATCCGACACCCCAAATCCTTCAACGGACTGTTCTTTCATGTTGCTTTAACCACTCCAGAGGGAGAGGAGCAACCTCCATCCTGGACAGCAGCTTTCTTTAATGAGCCACTGCCTTCCCTTTAAGCCTGCAGTGCTAAGTGAAAACAGCTGCAGCTCAAATTTATCAACTTTGATTAACAAACTTAAATAGATGGATCAGCATAACACTACACAGTTGGAGCACAAGACTACTGCTGACACTATACAGAAAAGCAATTAGAAAGTGTATTTAAAGGACTCTATAAGATTCTTAAAAGGAAAATCTAATATTCTCTTTGCCGGTAAATCTAGCATTATAAGCCAAGCGTTTCTGAACATACAATTCCAATTTAGGGGCAATACTGTGCCGTGCATTAGTGTTTTAAGACCAAGACTCAGATTTTTCTTGTTTCACCAGATGTGGTACACTGAATTCCTGACAGCAACATTGTTCTCAGTGTGAATTCCCCTGGTTCTCCCAGTTTACAGCCTCACAGAGCACCCTGAAACATGGCCTAGTTTAAATTGCTACATGGAGGAAAGACACGCATCTAGCTGCAATGCCTCTGTTCATTTAAAGGCAAGTAACAGTCTTTTCCCAGAGGTCCTGTACAGATTGAAATCAGGAATTGGACATTTGCTCAAGTTAGTGCCACACAGTCTGAAGAGAAAGCAATGCCTGTTTTGCCAGAGTGACATAGGAAAGTTACAGGACAAGACACTTCACCAAGGACAGTCCTGTTGAAGCTTGACAGAATATAAACTGAACTGGTGCTGTAATGGCTTTGACGGAAGGCAACGGTATATACACAAACTCCGGGGAGTTCTAGGGCAAAGCACACCTAAACCGAAGAACAAAGCATTGCCAAGAACTTCTATTTACTATTCATAGAGCACCAAAAGCGTACAAGGTGTTTCGCTGAACAATTTTTTTGCAAAGAAGGAAGTGTGGCAATGTAGTCAGTTTGTGGAATTGACAAGCTTTGTATCCTAGCTACAAGGGTAAATGCACAAAAATTAACTTATTCCAAGTTATGGCTCTCACAGCAACTCTGCTTTATTGCAGGCATCACAAGTAGGATTTTTATTACTATTTTATGCCATAAATATTTATGTTCAGTGTGACAGGATCACTGTTGCTGTAGGAGTCACAATTTTGCTGATTTTTGCGCATTTATAGTCTAATCCATAACGTTTTATTAACATATTTTTGCATTATTCATGACTAGTAACATAGCCAAGTTTCTAGGACAAATAGCCCAGCCAATCTCAGAGTGGAGAAGTAGCCGTCAGTGCGTATTTAGCACAAATTCAGCTGGTTTGTTAGGAAGCATATAAACCACCACAATGAGCCAGATTCATCCCTGCTGACACAGCATTATACTTGGTGAAGCAACACAGCAAGTATGGATCCACAGCACCATCTTCTCCAGGGAACACGCTTCTGTGCTTCTATTATGTTTTCAAGAAAACAGATTCACTCCTAGTATGTAGCTTGAGTAAAAATAAAACAAAGCTTCCAAATGCAAGTCTCTGCAGCAAATTCCAAGCCCCATATCTACATCCCACTGGTCAGACAGGTAGCTAGGAAATCACAGTTTAATGCTCTAGCACAGAGGTGGGCAAACCACAGCCCGGGGGCCACATCTGGCCTGTCAGACTTTTAATCCGGCCCTCGAGGTCCCATTGGGGAGCGGGGTCGGGGGCTTGCCCCACTCTGCACATGCCATGGTTCCCAGAAGCAGCAGCATGTCCCCCATTCAGATCCTACATGTAGGGGTTGTCAGGGGGCTCCGCGCACCGTCCCAGCCTTAAGTGCTAGCTCTCCAACTCCCATTGGCTAGGAGCTACAGCCAATGGGATCTGCAGGGGCAGCACCTGCGGACAGGGCAGTGCGCAGAGTAACCTGTCTGCCCCTACATGTAGAAGCTAGAGGGGGGACAGGCTGCTGCTTCCAGGAGCTGCTTGAGATAAGCGCCACCTGGAGCCTGCACCCCTGACCCATCCCCCTGCTCCAGCCCTGATCACTCTCCTGCCCTCCGAACCCCTTGGTCCCAGCCTCAAGCATCCTCCTGCACCCCAAACCACTCATCCCCAGCCCCACCCCAGCTGGAGCCCTCCTCCACCCCCCCGTACTCCAACCCCCAGCCCAGAGCCCCCTCCCACACCCTGAACTCCTCATTTCTGGCCCCATTCCAGAGTCTGCACCCCCAGCCGGAGTCCTCACCCCTGCACCTCCTGCACACAACTCTCAATTTCGAGAGCATTCATGGCCCGCCATACAATATCCATACCCAGATGTGGCCCTCAGGCCAAAAAGTTTGCCCACCCCTGCTCTAGCATATCATATTCCAGCTCCTGTACCACTGAAAAGTGCAGGCACCGGAGACAGCCTCATGAGTCAGATTCCCTTCCCCCGCCCAGCTACAGAACCAGTTGGCAGCCTCGGTACCTGTTTGGATCCTCCCTGGAGGACAAGCAGTTCCCGGACCACTAGTGGTTGGTAGACTCGATCCAAGACACTCTTCAAGGCCTCCCTGCAGTGGGTTCGCTGTTCTTCTGTAAGGCCCTGAAAAATAACAGGTCTCTGTGCTGGAATATTAACACAGCGCAGGCAAGCAGTACAGCAGCACAGGGTGTGTATTTTGCTAGGTTCTGGCTCCCTCTGCTGGACCATTAACAACTTATAGGACATCGATTGGGAAATATCCAGGTGGGTATCTAGAGACCATTCTAAATTCTTTTTGACACAGGGTGTTTTTTACTCAAGGCAAATATAAACAAAAACTGTTCGGGAACAACTGTTACCCGGGAACTGCCGCACACACACACAGAATAAACACACAAAACAACCCTGCAAGAGTAAAAGCAATGCAGGCAGAAGTCCATCAGAGTGGGTCTATCCGGTTTATTACACTGAATGCAGCAATTACTTGCCTTGTGGACAGGTGGTGTATGTGCATTTGGTGCAAGCAGTTTGTGGCTCTCAGAGACCAAATATGAGCTTTTGAGACAAGAGTTTCTGAACTGGAGGAGCTAAGAGAGACAGCGAGATACACGAGACTTTGCGGGACAAAGGCCTGAGCTACAGTACAGTTAGGTTGACATAAGACAGCTTACCTTGGCCTAAGTCTGTAAGTGTCTACACTAGAATGTTGCACCCACCGATGTAAGATGCCCACTATGCTGACCTAATAACTCCACCTCTGCGAGATGCGTAGTATTCAGGTCGATGTAGTAGGGTGAGACAGTGTCTGTGTAGCCACTGCGTTACTTACATTGCCTGTTGCCTGTCAGCCCAGCATGGGACTCACAGCTGGAGCCCTGACTCCACAGAGCCCTACTGTCCGGTGGCTGCCAACCTGGAGCCCCGCTGCTACTTCCCAGTGAGGGATTGGGCAGGGGGGAGGAGGAAGGAGCCCAGGCTTGGGCTCTCCTCCCCGCCCATCCCTCACTGGGAGGTGGCAGAGAGGCTCCGAGTTGTCAATCCCTCCTTCCGTGTGTCAGCCCTGGGAGCAGAGCTTACAATGGGATCACCCCACCCACACCCCAGGGCTGACAGTCTAAGATGCAAGACCCGCCCCAGCTCATTTTCACAGAAAGGAGCCTTCCAGCAGTGAAACTGACATTTTTGTCAGTTTCAGGGCTGCTATTATTTCACATTTCCTCTCTGGCTCTGGTTGTCAGCCCCAGGGCAGGAGTCCAGCTGACAGCCAGAGAGGAGAGGTGAAATAATAGCAGCCGTGAAACTGACAAGAATGTCGACTGTGAAATGGAGCCCTGTGCCTGGCTCACAACTGGCACTGTCAGCTCTGCGGTGGGAGGAAGGCTCCAGCTGTGAACCCTGTGCGGCCATCAGTGCCCCAGAATGCCGCACTTCAGTCAGTGCAAGCGCTCGTGGTACGGATGCACACCACCGGCAAAAGGAGGGTAGTGTGGACACCAACAGCCGATTTAATTACTGTGTTGGCTGCAGGTCGACCTACTTTTGTAGTGTAGACAAGCTCAAAGTAAAGCGGTTCCAGCCCCCACTATGACAGCCTCTGTGTTGCTGAGGAGGAGGAAAGTCTCAGGGAAGGGGAACATCAAGCTGGAGCAGAGGAAACCAATGTCACAGCTGGGACCCTCCTTCCAGATGATGTCATAGTACTCTTTCACACTGAGGATACCTTTCCAGGGTAAAGTGACCCTGTTATTAGGAAGAGGCAGGTAATAGTAATGGGGGATTTGATTATTAGAAATATAAATAGTGGGGTTTTGACGACCAGGAGAACCCTATGGTGAATTGCCTGCTGGGTGCAAAGGTTGTGGATCTCTCAAGACATTTAGACAGTTTTATGCATAGGGTTGGAGAGGAGCGAAGTCCAGGATTTCCATGGTAGCACTCTCTGAAATGTTTCCAGTGCCACATTGTGATGTTATTGATATAAACTGGGACCATATAGAACATGAGTTGCAACCAAGGTCCTGTAGTGGCACCAGATCTTATGTAAAGAGGGTCATATAAGGTGTCTAAGACCAGGTTACGGGTTATGATTACGCTGTCTGTATGTCTGTATCATTTTGTAGCTGAAGTTATGAATATTGGCTCTATACTGTCTATATTTCAAACTTGTACTGTGTTACTGGGAAAGATCCCAGACAAGTGGGTGTTAGTTCTGCTTAGCCTGCTTGATGGCCCATTAAGGACCATCAGCTACACAACTGACCCATTGAGAGGAGGCAGATACGCATTGTGACTCAGCAGGGTGTGCAGAAACTGGCCCATGTGACTGCAGACTCCATTTTGCTGTAACTTTCCACAGTAAGAACAAAGAGGTTCTTACACCTGGAAAAGCCTATATAAGGCTGATGCCTCATCTCCATCTTGTCTTCAATCCTGCTTCTTACCTCTGGAGGGACTTTGCTACAAGCTGAAGCTCTACACAAGGGACTGATGACCCATCCCAGCGGGGGATGTTCTCCAGAGACTTGATTTGAACCTGCAGTTTACTCCATCACTGCTACAAGCCTGAATAAGAACTTTGCCATTACTGTATGTAATTGATTCCATTTAACCAATTCTAGCTCTCATCTCTATCTTTTTCCTTTTATGAATAAACCTTTAGATTTTAGATTCTAAAGGATTGGCAACAGCGTGATTTGTGGGGTAAGATCTGATGTGTATGTTGACCTGGGTCTGGGGCTTGGTCCTTTGGGATTGAGAGAACCTTTTTCTTTTACCGGGGTGTTGGTTTTCATAACCATTCATCCCCAGGACGGGTGGCACTGGTGGTGATACTGGGAGACTGGAGTGTCTAAGGAAATTGCTGGTGTGATTTGTGGTTGGCCAGTGGGGTGAAACCGAAGTCATTTTTGTCTGGCTGGTTTGGTTTGCCTTAGAGGTGGAAAAACCCCAGCCTTGGGCTGTAACTGCCCTGTTTGAGCAATTGGTCCTGAATTGGCACTCTCAGTTGGGTACCGGCAGAACCACATCGTCACACACATGCTGGGCCAGTTAGACAGACAGACAACTACAGGGTCTCAATGAGTGGATGAGACAATGGTGTTCGGAGGAGGGATTTAGGTTTATTAGGAACTGGGGAATCTTTTGGGAAAGGAGAAGCCTATACAGGAAGGATAGGCTCCACCTAAACCAAAATGGAACCAGACTGCTGGTATGTAAAATTAAAAAGGTCATAGAGGAGTTTTTAAACTAAGGAGTGAGGGCAAGTGATAGGTGCAGAGCAGCACATGGTTCATACATCCCGCATGGGAGGATTTATTAAAGGGAATATTCTATATCCTGGTAAAGAGCAGAGGATAGAAGTAGACAAAGTACAGGTAGAAACGGAAGAGACACAAAGAAGAGTCCCATTCAGTTACATCACTCAAAGGCAGACTAATTTTATAAGTGCTTGGATACAAATGCAAGAAGTCTAAACAGTAAGATGGGTGAACTTGACCGTCTGATATTAAATGAGGATACTGATATAATGGGAATCACAGAAACTTGGTAGAATAATGATAATCAATGGGATCTGGTAATATCAGGTTACAAAATATACAGAAATGTGAGAGTGGGTCACACTGGTGGGGGAGTGGCACAATATGTAAAAGAAGGCATAGAGTCAAATACAGTAAAAGTCTTAAATGAATTAAAACAGCACCATAGAACCTCTATGGATAGAAATTCCACGCTTGAATAATAAGAATACAGCAACAGGAATATACTACCAACCACCTGACCAGGATGGTGACAATGACTGAGAAATGCTCAGGGAGATTAGAGAGGCTACCAGAACAGAAGACCCAATAATAATGGGGGATTTCAACTATCCACATATTGACTAGGAACATGTCACCTCAGAAATAAAATGTTTAGACACCAGTAACGGCTGCTTCTTGGAGCAGCTAGTCCTGGATCCCACAGGGAAAGAAGTAATTCTTGATTTAGTCCTAAGTAGGGGACAGGATCTGGTCCAAGAAATGAATATAGCTGAACTGCTTGGTAATAGTGACCTTGATGTAATTAAATGTAACCTTCTTGTAGGGGGGAAAATACCAAAGAAACCCACCACAGTAGCATTTAGCTTAAAAAAAAGAAAGACCTACACAAAAATGAGGAGGCTAGTTAAATGGAAATTCAAAGGAACAGTCACAAGAGCAAAATGCCTGTAAGCTGCATAAAAACTTTATAAAAACACAGTAATAAAGACCCAGACTAAATGTATACCTCAAATGAAAGAAAAACAGTAAGACGACCCAAAAAAATGCCAGCCCAGCTAAACAGAGTCAAAGAGGTTCGAGACAAAAAGACATCCTTCAGAAACTGGAAATCAAATCCTGCTGAGGACAATAGAAAGAAACACAAACTCTGGCAAGTCCAGGCAGGCCAAAAAAGAATCTGAAGAACAACTAACCAAAGACAAAAGCTAACAACAAACATTTTTTTAATTACATCAGAAGCAGGAAGCCTGGAAAACAAACAGTGGGGCCGCTGAATGAGCAAGGCGCTAAAGGAGCACTCAAGGAAGACAAGGCTGTTACTGAGAAACTAAATGAATTCTCTGCATGGGTCTTCACTGCAGAGGATGTGAGGGAGATTCCCACACCTGAGTCATTCTTTTTAGGTGACAAATCTGAGGAACTGTCCCAGATTGCAGTGTCAGTAGAGATGTTTTGGGAACAAATTGATAAATTAAACAGTAATAAGTCGCCAGGAACAGATGGGATTCACCCAAGAGTTCTGAAGGAACTCAAATATGAAATTGCAGAACTACTAACTGTGGTGTGTAACATCTCACTTAAAACAGCCTCTGTATCAGATGACAGGCAAATAGCTAATGTAACGCCTATTTTTAAAAAAGGCTCCAGAGGAGATCCTGGCAATTACAGGCCAGTAAGCTTCACTTCAGTACAGGCCAAACTGGTTGAAACTTAGTAAAGAACACAATTATCAGACAGGCAGGTGAACACAATGTTGGGAAAGAGTCCACCCAGCTTTTCAAAAGGGAAACCACACCCTATCAATCTCTTTCAATTCTCTGAGAGGGTCAACAAACACATGGACAAGGGTAATCCAGTAGATGTAGTACATTTCGACTTTCAGAAACCCCTTGATGAGGTCCCTCACCAACAGCTCTTAAGCAAAAGAGGTAGTCATGGGATAAGAGGGAAAGTCCTTTTGTGGTTCAGTAAATGGTTAAAACCTATTGAAAAAAGGGTAGGAATAAATGGTCAGTTTTCCTGGTGACGAAAGGTAAATAATGGGTCTCCCAAGGATCTGTACTGGAACCAGTGCTGTTCAGCATATTCACAAACCATTTGGAAAAAGGAGGTAAACAGCGAGGTGGCAAGGTTTGCACACAATACAAAAGTATCAAGATAGTCAAGTCTAAACCAGATTGCAAAGAGTTACAAAAGAGTCTCACAAAACTGAATGACTGGGCAACAAAATGGGAGATTAAATTCAATTTTGATAAATGCAAAGTAATGCACATTGGAAAACTTAATCCCAACTATAAATACTCATTGATGGGATCTAAATTAGCTGTTGCCACTCAAGAAAGAGATCTTGGAGTCTTTGTGGACAGTTCTCTGAAAATATTCTGCTCAATGTGCAGCAGCAGTCAAAAAAAACAAATAGAATAGAATAGAATAGGAAACATTAGGAAAGAGATAATAAGGCAGAAAATATCATAATGCCACTCTATAAATCCATGACATGCCTTCAATACCACACCTTCAATACTGCACACAGCTCGGCTGCCCCATCTAAAAAGAGATATATTAGAATTGGAAAAAGTACAGAGAAGGGCAACAACAATTATTAGGAGTATGGAACGGCTTCTGTATGAGAAGAGATTAATAAGACTGGGACTTTTCAGCTTGGAAAAGAGACAACTAAGGGAGGATATGATAGAGGTCTATACAATCATGAATACTATGGAGAAAGTGAATAAGGAAGTGTTATTTATCCCTTCACATAAAACAAGAACCAGGGGTCACCCTTTAATAGTTTTAAAACAAACAAAAGGAAGCACTTCTTCACACAACACACAGTCAACCTGTGGAAGTTGTTGCCAGGGGATGTTGAGCAGGCCAAAAGAATAACTGGGTTCAAAAAAGAATTAAATAAAGTTCATGACGGACAGGTCCATCAATGGCTACTAGCCAAGAGGTCAGGGATGGAGCCCCATGCCATAGGTGTCCCTAAGCTTTTGACTGCCAGGTGCTGGGACTGGACAACAGTGGATGGATCACTCCATAAACTGCCCAGTTCTGTTCACTCCCTCTGAAGCCTCTGGCACTGGCCACAGTCAGAAGAGAGGATACTGAGCTAGATGGAGCACTGGTCCATCCCAGTATGACCATTCTTATGTTCTTATGACAGGATCAGATTTGAGGTTCAGCTAGGCCAGTATCCTGTCCAGGACAGTTACTGGTACCAGTTGCTTCAAAGGAAGGTGCAAGACACCACACAGAAGGCAGATATGGGTTAATCTGCCCCCCAAGGAAGGTCTCATCTTGCTCCCTGAAGCACAAAGTTTTATGTCCCTTCCAGACAGTTGTCTTTGCCCCAGAAAAATGGAAGCTACAGGATTGGGCCTATATGCAAAATTAAGGCAGGAAATTCCACTCAGAACACACACCTTTAGTTGCTCCAGTGGCCTGGCTTGCTCCCCCTTTCCTTTGGTCGGGCAGAATCCAAGCTGGCACAGACCTGCAATGAGGTCCCCAAGGTGGCGGGTAAGGATGAGGCTGCCCAAAGATGGGTGCTGTGCAATCTGCAGCAGTGCAGTACAGCTGGCATAGAGCCGATGCAGAGTACTGGGGGCAGCATTGGGAGATACCACATCCTGAATAACAGCACTGAACTCTGTCCTGTGCTTCAGCGGGATTCCAACCCCAGGCAAGAGATATGGACAAAGGCCCAAGGTAATCACAAACTGTAATGCAGACTGAACAGTCTTCTGCTGGGAGATACTGAGCGTGTCAGGGCTGAGAGCAGGAGCAGCTTCAGCGGTCCTAGGGTTTGGTTTGGCTGGATGATAAGCAGCAGCTAGGAGGATCATGCACTTCTTCAGACTCAGCAGTAACAGCAGGACTTGACAAGTAAAACTCCAGGTCACATCTGTAGAGCTTTCTAGCCAAGCAGCCTGATCTCTGACTTCAGCTCTCAAGCTCCGCAGTTCATTCCACTGGGGATCCTGACCAAACTTTTCCTCTAAAGCAGCCAAGTTGGAGTTCAAGGTTTTGAGCAGAGCTGCATGTTTTGCTGTCTGGAGAGAACCTGAATCTGTTCCTAAAAGGGAAAACAAATAGGTCAAGCACAGTACAAGGATTGCGAGAGCGGAGCACCTGCCCTCCGCTAAGCCATATAATGTCCCTCCTTAGCTATTATTAGTGTCCTGCTGAGAGGTACTGGTTACTCCTTGGATCTTTAACCTCCCTGAGCCTGGGTGTGAACACACCTGCTATTAACATAAATATCTGCATAAATTAATCACTAGGCAAAAGGGGGCTGTGAACCTGCCAAGAGTTCTTGGGCTAAGAGTCAAAGGGGTTTTGCTGAGTACTGTTTTGTGTTTGTGAGGCACAGGGAAGGCAGAACACAGAAAAACTTACAACTTGTCTACACCACGCAGCTTTTAGCGACAACACAGCCTTGTCACTAGAAGTCAGCATGTGTAAATGCTCGTTGTTGGTACTTTGTCAGTACTTTTGCCAGCAAAATACTTCCAGCCCCGCAAGCGGGGTTAGCTTTGTCAGCAGAAGATCACACTGCCCCTTACATCAGCAAAACTTCTGTCTTTCACGGGGGAGGGGGGGAGGGTGTTTTAAGTACGTGTGAAAGACAAAAGTTTTGGGAAACTTCACAGTGTAGACATACTCTGAGAAGAGAGAAACTGGGAGTGACAAAGACAGACAGACAGCTAGAAGGAGCAGTTGAAAGCAGGGTGTCTGGGCCTGTAGGAAACCTGGGAGACGTTTTAAAGTCAGGGGTGCAGACATGATAATAAACATTTATGTCATCGTAGGCAGGATGGGGCCCCGTTACACAGGACCAGATAAAGAGACAATCCCTGTCTCAGAGGGGTTATGGGGGCACCACACTGTTGCTTATCTGGGTTAGCAAGAAACTACCAACATGTAACTCACCAAACAAGAGCTTGGTACCTGTGCACTGCATGTAAAAGAGTTTGGTAATAAGACTTGGGTACCTCTTCCATGATGCAAGAAGATACAGAAGGAGAAAAAGACTCTCTTGCCCTCTGATAAATGGTGAGAAACTGCCCTCCCCAATCCATTGGGTGAAAATAAATATCAGGAGTTGTTGCCTTTTCCCTACTTGGGTACGCCTACACGGCATTCTGGAGCCAGTCTCCCAACCCAGCGCAAGTGCTAGTGCTCTAAAAATAGCTGTATAAACAGTGCTTTAAAGTGGCGGCTCAGGCTGGAACTTGGGCTCCGAAGCCCACCCTGCAGGCTTCAGAGCCTGAGCCCCAACATCAAAGCACTATTTACACAGCTATTTTTAATGAACTAGTGTGAGCCCCCCTAGCCTGAGTCTATCAATCCATGCTGGGAGGCTTGTGCCAAAATGCTGCATAGTCATACCCTTGCTGGTCAACATCCATCCTCACCAGACGAAGAGGCAGTCTTTCAAACTGCACTTTGTGATGGGAGAAAAATTGGAGGCTGTAAGTTAGAGTGAAAGCCTAAGAAAAGTTTGCATCAAACAGAAATGTGGATTGAAGTAATTCCATATCACCCATTGGAAGAGCAGCAAGTACTAGAGTTGGGTAGAGAAAAAAATTCTCATATTCTCTCCGACTCAGGTTACCTCCTTGGCACAATGCTGATTGGAGCCTTACTAGCCTGGGGAATTCAGAAGCAGAGTGGAGTCCTTGAGGCTGCTCCCATACAGGTCATTCACCAGCACAATCTCAGACAACTGTTCTACCAGTTACTAACTTTTAATTAAAAACAAACAGAACTGTCAACAGTACAGGTCCTTTACTATCTCTGTCTTCCTTCAGCATTAAAAAGGCGATAACACTAAAAGTACAGGAACCCAGCAGAACTGAGACAGAGTGAGTTATGAGGGACTGTAGGAATACATACTGTTCTGAAAAAGTGTTTATCAGTGATTTATCAACAGGGTCGGCTCTAGCAATTTCGCCACCCCAAGCACAGTGGCATGCCGCGGGGGGGCGCTCTGCCACTCGCCAGTCCCGCGACTCCGGTGGATCTCCCGCAGGCGTGCCTGTGGATGCTCCACCGGAGCCGTGGGACCGGCGGACCCTCCGCAGGGATGCCTGTGGGAGGTCCACCGGAGCCGCCTGCCGCCCTCCCGGCAACCGGCAGACCGTCCCCCGCGGCATGCTGCCTCAAGCATGCGCTTGGCGCGCTGTGGCCTGGAGCCAGCCCTGTTTATCAATTTGTCCCATTCAGTCCACCTTTCCTCAAACAGCTGTTGGTAATCCGATACAAAACGTCATTCCATTTCTGTATTCGTATTCTAGTCAGCCACATCCCTGTGGCTGGTATTTGTTCCTGCAGCCATAGCGATGAAGTAGATTTATTTCCTTTTCCCCAACTTAACCTTAATATGGTCAATATTGTCCTACAGTTAAATAAGGAAGTGCATATGGTTTCAATTTAAAAATAATGCACACCAACCTAGATCTCTGCAATAGCCTTAAATAGCTTTCTGTTGGGGATGAATTTAGTTCTTATGAGGGCACAGCTCTTTCCAAACAGTGCTAGCCTCAGAGCTCTGAGAACACAACAGGTTGCTCAAAACTGTGCAGAACTCCCCTTGTGGCATTTTGTCTTTCCCCCTACCCCACATCTCACCACCCTGAAGTGCAGAAGCGGGCTCCTCTGGATAGCTTTCCTGGATCTCCCCACCTCAGGCATTCACCCACCCCTTCATTTCAGATCTCAGTGGAGAACTCCTCTTTCCTACACCTCCCTCACTTGCTCCTCTCTCTGCTACAATACGTCTCCATAATTTATTTCATTCCCTAAGCGCCCCACAGCTCAGTGTGTGACAGCTCCATTAACAAAGCGCACTGCTTGGAAAGCCAGGTTTGGCAGGTCAGGCCCAGAGGTGCACGCGGCAGGGGGGGTGATTTCTTTGGGGTAAAGCACCCTGCGCACATCCAGCCCCACAGACAAGCAGCTAGGCTGCGTTACAGGCCTTTGTCCCAAACTCCCCAAACAAGCCTGTGGGGCGCAGGGGACAGGAGGTCTGTGGAGCAGAAGCAAACGCAGTCCCGCCTAAGAGAGCCAGAAGAGCCTTCGTGAGAAGGGGGTGCAGGAAAAGGGGGGGCCTCCCCCATGGTGATGAACAAGGACCAGGCGGGGGGGCCCGCTCAGGGCGATGGGGGGACGGGGGCCCACACAGGCAATGTGGTGGCGGATGGCCCACACGTGGCAAGGGCGGGGCGGGGAGGCTGCTCAGGGCAGTGGAGGGTGCGGGGGCCCACACGGCAAGGTGGGGCGGAGGGGCTGTCTCAGGCAGTGGAGGGGCGTGGGGCCTCACACGGCAATGGGGGGCGGGAGGCTTGCTCAGGCGTGGAGCGGGGCCACACGCGCAATGGGGTGGGGAGGCTGCTCACGGGCATATGGTGGGAGGCGGCGGGCCCACACGGGCAATGGGGGGGCGGGGAGGGGCTGCTCACGGCAGTGGGGGGACCCCAACATGCGAGCCCCACTGTCCCCGCGCGCTGAAGGGAACGGCTCCTCTCACCGGTGCCTCCTCCGGGCCTCCCCAGCAGCAGCGCCAGCGCCTCCACCATCCGCTCCAGCTTCAAACTCTCGGCCATAGCGCCCTGCGCCGACTGCGCACGCGCACAATAGCGCATCGAGACGCCATTTTGGGAGGGTCTGGCCAACTCAGCTCTCAGGGGGGGAGGAGCAGAACTGGTCTACCGCCATCTTGGGAGGGTCAGACCAGCGCGGCTCCGTAGGGGGCGGAGAGAATTGGCCCTACCGCCATCTTGGGAGGGTCAGACTAAAGCAGCCCCACGGGGTTGTCTTCCCTCCATTTTGGGAGGGTCAGACCATGGGCAGTTGGCTTGTAGTGTATTAGATGAATAGTTGTGTTAATCTGGATCTGTAAAAAGAGAGAGTCCTGTGGCCCCTTATAGACTAACAGATGTATTGGAGCATGTGCTTTCGTGGGTGATGACCCACTTGGTCTGACACACATAGCAGGGTTCAGGGCTTGGCTCTTCCCGCCCGGCTGGGGTTGGAACAGGGGCAGGGGTGGAATCGGAGTGGGGTCAGGGGGCGAGCACCCATCAGCACCAGCCGAAGTTGGCACCTATCCTGTGAGCTCCATTCAGGGGGGCTGTAGATAGTTCCCTCTGAGGTGCGTGCCTTGGTGGCCACACACAACACAATGAAGGGCCACCCACCTAATTAGTGGAACTGTGCAGGTGTGGCTCCACTAATTAGGTGCCTGGACCCCAGAGAAGACACAGTTGTAAAGTGAGGTGGTGGCCTTGGGGGGAATAAGGGGTATGTGGGAGGGGGCATTGGGGTGAGAAGAGGGAGTGGGGGGAATTTGGGATGAGCAGGGCTGCAGCAGCCAGAGAGAAAGGTGACTTTCCCCTGCTCCAGGGCTGTGTCGGGCAGGGAGACCCTACCCCTCCTTCCCAGCCCCAGCTCAGGGGCTGCCACAGAGGGAGAGACCCCCGCTTCTTCCCAGCCCCAGCTCAGGGGTTGCCCCAGTGCGGGAGTAGGGTGACCAGACAGCAAATGTGAAAAATCAGGACACATGGGAGGGGGGTAATAGAAGCCTATATAAGAAAGAGACCCAAAAAGTGGGACTGTCCCTATAAAAATCAGGACATTTGGTCACCCTATTGGGGAGAGAGACCGCCCCCTCCTTCCCAGCCCCATCTCAGGGGCTACCGCAGTGAGGGCGAGAGACCCCCCATCCTTCCCAGCCCCAGCTCGGGGGCTGCTGCAGCAGGGAGAGAGAGCACATCCAACGCATTAGAAAGGTAAGACTACTGATATTAAAATATGAATTGTGTGCTTTTATTTGTAGAACCAAAAAAATTGAATTAATTTTTAATATAGTGCTTTTATCCAAAACGCTTTACAATAGTTAGCGCACAGTACAAACAACATTTGGAAAGATCATTAATGGTCCATTGAGACCCTCAGCAATTTTCAAGTGGTCTGTGGAAAAAAAAGAGTTTGAGAACCACTGTTCTAGAGGATCAGCACAATGAGCTAAAGGCAGCAAAACCCGTGCAGAGACTTTTAGCCTTAACATTAAAAGAGAAGTCTTTTTTAAAAACAAATTTATTAAAATATTGTAAAAACATCAGATTAACACAAAGCTATTGCTGTTCTGTGAGCTTCCTTTGGATCCCACCATTTCCCGTCACAGAAAGGTACAAAGTATTAAGGCAGCCAAATAAACAGTTTAGAAACCAAATAAAGAAATTTTGTTTTGTTTTTTTAAAAGCTCCATTGCACAGTAATTCCACTGCATACATTAGAGATTAGACAACGCACTAAAGGAAGTAGTCACAACGGAAAAATGTAAGTTGGCCTATAGCTATTAAATCAAAGAAGACATCCTGCTAAATACTATGTGAAAAGAACATGGCATGGTATTGGCTGGTAATTTTATAGATCCTCTCCCCCCTATTCATATGAATGAACAACTTTAGACAAAAATACAGCATCAAACTGGTTGAGAATCAGGCTTTAGACGTTGCATTTATTTATACAGAGCCCCAAGTGTACGAGGCACTAGTCCTGTGACACTTCCTCAGTCACACCTCCAGTTGGCAGAGGACAGACGACAGCCCTATGCTGCACTGGGGAGAGGAGGGACTCCACAGCGCTTTACTTAAGAGTTGATTTATAACCCAGACTTTTTGGAGGGGTAAGGAGTGCATGATAGAGTATAGGGGGCGGGGAAGACTGAACTCTATTTAGAGAAATAGAAAGTCATTACTGCAGCGCACAGAGACAAATTATCACTACTTTCGGAGCACATGAACGCACGGACAGGGACGAGCTGGATTAATTAAAACCAGCATACAAAGGTATTTGGCACTTGCCAGTAGAGCTCCCTAAGTGAGTCCTGGGGTTCCTCTCCAGGAAAGGCTGTGAATCTGCTGTCCGTTCCCTGAGGATTTCCTGGGGGCTCGCCCCATATCTCCCGTGACTGATTGCTTAGTAAAAGGCTACCCTCATCTTTGGTCTTTGGCTTGGCACCGTGCTGAACGTATCAAAGTGCAGCTCTTGTTTAAGGGTAACGATAATAATAAAAAATAAATGGCATCTGAAAATTCAATAAAAAATACGGTATCTCTGGCAAAATCCCCTGGAATTTGGCTGTGTTTCAGACTGGCCCAGCGGTAGCCAGTCGCCACAGTTACTGAGAAAGGCTACTTCACGCTTGCTCTTCAGAATCTACTTTGTAGAACACACCCACTCCAGAGGCACACGAACCGAGCCACACAATGGGTGGCGTGAAAACGCGAACAAATCCCACACGCTGGTGGAGGGGACTTTCCCACTAGGCTTCCTGTATTTGGAATGAGGTATTCTGAGAGCACCAGGGAAACAGTTACCTTTTAATGACATCGCTGGAAGACAGGAGCCCCCAGAAGTTAGCAGGCCCCTGTCCTGGGAAGCCTGCAGCAAGAGATGCAGGACAGGTAAAGACATTGCTGCACAGCACCAGACTGGTATGAGTGTGTTCTCCGGGCACCTCTTGCCCAGTGTGCTGCAAAGCAGCAAGACTAGGCCATTTAACAGGTGCATGTGAGTGCTCACCCATGTAGGCACAGGGAACTCGAAGGGCCTGGCTATCTGGGGGAAGTAACAGCAGCCAGGAGCTCCCCAGCTGCACGAGAGGAAACAGAACTGGGCTGTGGCTTCTGCTTCTAGAGAGCAGCCCAGGTCTGCCCTCTCCTAGAAACCGTCAGTCTGTGGAGGCTGTCGATCCCAGAGTGCGTTGCTCTGCCTTGAGCACAATGGGACTTACAGCCCCTACAGTGAAGCCGTCAAAGTGCAGTGTGTTCTGTGGAGAAGCCTTGCACTCCAGGCAGGCTGCCACCAAGGCCCTTGGTTGACCAAAATCTGGATGCCCCCGAAACAGAATCCTCCCCCCACCCCCATTAACCTGGAAAGCACTGGCTATCCACGGCTGAACGACGGGGGCTGAAGAAACTGAGCCAGGACTGTGAGGAGGACAGATTTACGTAGTGCTATTGTCTGCTAAGGAAAGGGAATTTCAGCCATCCAGCCCACTCGGGAAGAGCAGCGACCTTGCTGGTCTGTGTCGAATGGGCTGCAACACATTTCTCACACGTCGCCTGGCTGCAACCCGAACACACAGGCGGCACCTACTCCTCATCCTCGCCCCCGCCGTACATGTCCGCCAGCTTCCTGAAGCGGCCACCCCAGTCGTTCAGATAGTCGTAGTCCTGGTCCTGGTCCGAGGCGGAGGAGTTGAGGGAGCTGAGTGAGGCCGCCTCGGAGCCGCTGCCCTCATAGTCAAACACCAACAGGGAGTCATACGGCGGGGCGGTGGGGTCAGTGTCGGCCGCCTTCAGGTTCTAGGGGTGGGGAGAAGCGTTAAATTGTGAGCTAGAGCAACAGCTTCGCCCTGCCAAGAGGTGCCACTCGGGGGATGCCCTCAGGAGAGTCTCAGACAGACTTTAAATGGAAGGGCAGTACAGTTCTGCTGTCCCAGAATCGGCCCTTCCTGCACACACTGTACCTGCAGCGCAGTTAGCAGCCCCTGCACCGGCACCCTGCAACCACAGGAGCAGGCATCTCATGCTAGACACTCGGCTTCTCACTGGAAGAAACTTAAACCTCGAGCTCTCATGACCACAAAGGAACCCTTTACAACAGGAGCTGACTGTGAAGAGGTGCAGGGGGAACAACCCAGAGCCCTCTCTGCACTGGGGGTATTCACAGCAGTGCACACCCCAGTGCAGATGCGCTCAAGGGCGGCTCCAGGCCCCAGTACGCCAAGCGCGTGCTTGGAGCGGCAAGCCACTGGGGGCGCTCTGCTGGTCGCCGCGAGGGCGGCAGGCAGGCTGCCTTCGGCGGCTTGCCTGCGGAGAGTCCACTGGTCCCGCGGCTGCGGTGGACCCTCCCCAGGCAAGCCACCGAAGGCAGCCTGCCTGCCGTGATTGGGGCGGCAAAATGCCTAGAGTCGCTCCTAGATGCGCTGCACGCGGGTACGACTTATCCCAGTTTACAACAGGGCTAAGGGCCACACTGCGGCAGGTGCCAGATCACACTGGGGCAGCACATGTAAATTGGGGGTTTGCTTTGCTGCAGCTCCAGTGGTACATATCTCTTTGGGACAGACAGGCAGGCGTCTGCAAGCAGCCTGAAATAACAGCCAAGAGAGCAGTGCTCTGCCCCATTCCCGAGGCGACAGGACGGTGATTTACAGATCGCCACGTAACTATTTCACAGCTGTTAGAAGCAGATGTGGAACGAGAGGGCCACACTACCATGATGATCTGGGCAGTCTTCTGGGAATTGCACCTGAGTCCCTCCATGGGATGTGTGCAGGGGCAATCCAGCAAGGCAGCCAAGCTCCCCAAGGACGCTCAGCAGAAGTTCCATCTCCCCCTCCCTTTGTCCCTGTGGGCTTGGCCCTCCAGGGCCCGTCCTGACCAGGTGTTTAGATATCTCTGGTGCACCCTGGTACTGCGAGGGGATCCCAGAGCTGTCACCAAGAGAATTAAAATGTTGAGTTCCAAGCATTGTAATGGATGGCAATTGGACTCCTCTCTGCCTTTGCTACTTGGGGGGAGGCAGGGGTGCTGTGCATCACACTCTGAAGGGGACTAGGCCTGAGCTGCAGGAAAGAGTTCCCTAGCCAGGGCCTGACACCGAGAATGTCCTGGCCCCAGTGAGTTTCACGCTCTGGATCTTTGACTTTAGTGTCCCCACTGGGCACAGAGATGGAGCCTTAGGAATTATGGTGCAGGGTCTCAGGAAGGGTTTTCACACAGTCCAGCCTGCAGCAATGGATTCTGCTGCACAGCCCGAGCCAACAGGAAGCCTTGCTAAGAGAGAGAGCTCTGAGTAACCGACTCCTCTGCCTGCCCCACTCACCTCATCGATGAAGTTGCCGATCTCGTCAGGGTTGGTGGGGCGTGGCCGGTATTGCGGGGCTGGCATGAGAGTCGGGACAACGTCGTTGCGGGTGACCTCAGGCCGAGCATCCAGGCCGCGGTGCAGCTGGCTCAGGTCATAGTCCTGCGGAGGAGGAGGAGGAGGAGGTGGGATGTAAGGAAACAAGCAGGAGAAAGCCAGGCTGTTCTGCGAGACGCAGGCAAAGCAAGGTTGTAAAGGGGGGTGGGGAGGGCCCTCAGGCAGGGCCCAACAGCAGGAACTCCCCCACCACTACACAGTCACCCCACAGCAGCACCTCCCTCGGGATGTGTCCCGCTCTCAGCCCTGCACAGGGGCATGGCAGAGATCTGCTCTGTACCGAGGCCTGCAGGGAAGCGGTAGCTGAAGGACAACACTGGACCGTGGTGGGGAGAGCCGGGGGTAGGAGCACTGAAGGCAAGGTGGGTTTTCATGTCTCCTCCACCTCCTTTTCTGTAGGTGGCTCATGTCAGTGTTCAAAGCACATGCAAATCCAACGTTACCAGCCACGAGAAGCCGAGGGCAGCGTTGTCAGGGCTACACTGGGGAACTGAACCCAGAGATGCAGCACAGCTCCACAGGCCTCGCCTCCCCGTGCATCGGCCACACACACTCAACACGCCAAGCGTCACACTCGGGCTGTCCAAACGGCCTGGCCCACGGCGGAGGGGCTGACATGGGGAGTGTCCGAGATCTGAAGAGGCAGCTGGTGACCAAGGCCCTGGGAGATGGCGGCATCTGCACGTGTGGAGCGATGTGGGATACCGGCAGAGCCACTCATCATAGCGAGTGGCTGGATCAAGAGGATCCTGGTTTCAGAGCTTAGCAGTGCCACTGACCCTCTGTGTGACCTTGGCCGGGCCACATGAGCCTGGCTGTGAGCCTGGGAAAGGCATCAAGAGAGCCCACCCTGCCTGCGTCTGGAGCAGGTCCCTGCGATGCTCTCTGGCTGGAGACATTCAGCTCAGAGCCCCAGCCGCACGCAGGGGAGAGCGGGGCCTTCCTAAAGCAACAGCTTCAGCACTCCACCCACCTGGTCTTCCTCCCCACCGCCCTCCTCGTCGTAGTGATAGACGTTGTCCCGGGTGTCGTCCTCGGGGAGCAGCAAGGGCTCCTTCACCACCTTCCTCCGCCGCACGAAGAGCAGCAGCAGCAGCAGCAGGACTAGAGAGAGGGAGTGAAAGCATTGCCTTTATCTGGCTGTAGCACCAGGAGGGGCCAGCAGCCTGCACCGCCAGGCCAGGCACTAGAGCAGTGGGAGCAGTCCCCAACTGCACTGCTCCAGCCAGGGAGCTGTCAGACAATGGCGCACGCTCTGCTGGGGAGTCGTTTCAACAGCAAGTGCAGTTGCCGTGAGTCTGAGGTTAACGCCTTTTGCGACAGTAACTCGCTTGGCACGGGCGCGAGGCTCTTTGTTTCTCCTCGAGGTGAGGGGCTCTGCCCGCGGTACTCACTCAGCAAGGCAAGGATTCCACCCAGAATCCCCAGGATGGCCGGGATCCCCAGGCCGCCAGCGATGGCTGCTCTCTTCTCGCAGTTCCTGGCTTCCCCGTCACAGTCGCACACACTGGCTTTGACAGTCGTCACCTGGGCTTTACCCTGGTTGTCCACCAGCTGCAGGATGATGCTGTATTCTCCTGGCTCCAGGTATTTGGTAAGTTTTAAGGCCAGGCTGTCTCCTGGGGGAGAGCAGGATTCAGGGCTTGAGTCAGAAACACGCTCCAGGGACAGTGACGGGATCCCGGAGGCGGGCAGTCTCAGCACCGAGCATGCCACATCAGCACTGCTGCAGGACCCCAGTGTGGTGGGAGGCCAAAGCCGCCAGCCCCTCCAGCTCTATGGCCAGACACTGCAGAGCAGCCTCCCCACTGGGAGGTCCTGGCTGTCTGCAAAGCCCAGCTCCCACAGGGAGGTTTACGGAGCTTGGGGTTCATAGAGATTGGGGGGAAGCTAGCAACTCTTACAGCTGGCAGTGTGACTGGCGTTGGGGGCATCAGAGGGGTGGAGCTGCCACTGGCTACAACCAGCAGGCCCAGTAGGAGTGGAGAAGCCTGAGCCCCCTTCACCCTTCAAACGTTTAGGGGTCCTTCACAGGGGGCTCTATCCTCAGCTACCCGCTGTGGGTTCAGGAAACCAGTAGGGTTGGCTGGCACCTGAAGAGCAGCCCAGCAGACACATGCCTGCTCCAGAGCACTCTCATTCTCCTTCTGAGGAGCGGCAGCTGGGCAGGTTAGTGAGAACGCACCAGGCCCCAGAGGGGACTGGGGTCCCTGCCCCTTGCTCTGCTGGGGGGAGCACAAGCATACCTGAAAGGCCTTATGGCTCCACTGGCCTTTTCACAAGTCAAACAAAGCAACAAAGAACCAGCGGATGGGCCCAGTTCTACCCCACAGCCCCTGAGCTACCAGCCCAAGTGGGAACGCCAGCGCAGGGTAGCTCCCCCCGGCAACGGACTGCTCTGGAAGCCTGGGGCAGGGGCACAGCCCGCTTGGCAGCAGGACAAGCCAAGAAGGGCGCACAGCAGCCCAGCCCCTTACTCTGGGCATTCATAGTTGCTGTCCAGTTGGAGCCGGAGCCGTGCAGCAGGTCCACCTTGAAGGGGCTGGTGTTCGGGGAAAGGTCCGGATCCACAATATTTAACAACTGGACAATTGGGTTCTGATTGCAGATGTAAAATTCCCGCGGATCTGGCACTGGCCCGTTGTCATTCACATCCTCGAGGGTCAGCAGCAAGGTCCCCGTGCCCGTGGCCGATGGCCTCCCTAAGGGAGAGCGACACAATGGCTCAGTGCAAGGGACCCCAGAATCCCACACGCGTCTCTGCTGCCTCCCAGCCTCTTCCCACATCTGGGTAGGAGCACTGCATGGGCAGCTGGGGGAGAGCCTTGTGATCAGATGGGCCGGGGCCGAGGGGGAGCTGGGCTGATGGCCTTAAACCAGGAGTGGACAAATTTTTTGGGTATGGAAATTGTATGGCAGGCCATGAATGCCCACGAAATTGGGGCTGGGGTGCGGGAGGGGGTGAGGGCTCTGGCTGGGGATGTAGGCTCTGGGGTGGGGCTGGAGATGAGGCGTTTGGGATGCAGGAGGATGCTGCAGGCTGGGATCGAGGGGTTCGGAGGGCAGGAGGGGGATCAGAGCAGGAGAAGGGGGATGGGGCGCAGGAGGAGGTCAGGGGTGCAGGCTCTGAGTGGCACTTAACCTCAAGCAGCTCCCGGAAGCAGCAGCCTGTCCTCCCTTGGCTGTGGGACCTGCAGAGCTGGCGCTTGGGGCAGGGGCAGCATGCGGAGCCCCCGGCTGCCCCTATGCATAGGAGCTGGAGCGGGGGCATGCCGGTGCTTCTGGAAGCTGCGGAACAGGGCAAGCCCCTGACCCCGCTCCCCAGCAGATTAAAAGGTCTGATGGGCTGGATGGGGCCCCTGTGCTATAGTTTGCCCACCCCTGCCTTAAACGGAGCCATGCTTTTGTGAGCGTTCCCACAGCTTTAATTTAGTCCATCTCTGTCTCTAAGCAAAGTGCAGACCACATGGGGCCATTCCATGTCCTGTGGCATTAGCCCTGGTGTCCTGGCCACCTCCCAGCTTGGGTAGTTACGTTTTGCCCCAGCAGTGTCCACTGGGCACTGTTTTTCCTGTTCCTGTCCCAGAATATTATACAGTGCACCAGAGCCGGCTTTAGGAAGTGCAGGGCCCAATTCGAACAGTTTCAACGGGGCCCCGGAAGGAGTGACTAAGTAACCGCTGCCAAAGTGCCGAGGACCTGGAGCACCGCCGGGTAAGTAAAAAGTAAAAAGGCCCCTCTAGCCAGGGAAGGGATTCTCACTGACCGCGGGGCCCTCTGAGGCGCGGGGCCCGATTCGGGGGAATTGGTGGAATAGGCCTAAAGCTGGCCCTGGTGCAGCCAGGGGCTCGTACGCCACTTTCCCCAGCGCGGGAGTAGCAGCTATTTGCTCTCTACTCCATGGAGCAGCACAAGAGGGGGAGGAAAGCTGCTGCGTAAGCACAAGATGAGGTTTTCACTCTTTTCTCTAGCCAGGGGCATCTGTATCCAAACACAGCGTGAAGGCAGGACGGCTGCCAGAGAGTGACGAGCAATCCCTGCCTTACAACCCATCACACAGGCCAGAGAACAGGGGCCCGAAACAAGAGGAAGCCACATGTCTTTACCTGAGTCGACAGCTAGGACTATGGCCTTGTAGATGTTGTTCACTACAAAGCTTGACTCCCTGTCCAGAGGGAGTTTTGCAGTGATGATGCCATTTTCGGCGTCAATAGCCAGCCACCCTCCAGGGTCACTCCCCATGCTGTACCTGGAGAGGAGGGCAAGCAGGGATGAGGAGAAAGGTCCAGCATGCGGTGTGGGGGCTGAGCAGGTGGGCAATGCTCTTATGGAAGCGTGAAATGAATTTGCCAGCGAGAGTTTAAGGCTGAAATCTAGCAAACTAGGTTTGCAACTATAAACAACCGGCCCCTTTCATGCTTACGGGGAGGACTGGTCACCACCCTGCAGAGGGCTCTCAGGTGCTTGCTAGGGTTCCCTCTCTCTCGCAGACTGCTGGCAGGAATGCAGCTTGTCTCGATTCAGACCAGAAGGGCTGGTTCCTTGCCCTCCAGCCAGTGAAAGAGGAAGAGAGGTACCAAGAGCACACAGCGTAAAGGCACTGAAGAGAAGAGCTCAGGACAGAGGCGTGGATGGGTAGAGTTGGCTGTGCCTACACTACACTATGAAGTCGACATTCAGGCAGCGCAGTCATTAAAGCGCTGTTTCACGTCACACTTGCTCCTTCTGTCAGTGACAGAAGCACTTAAGTGGGGCACTGACACGTGGAGCCCTGCTGCCCTGGGCCTGACAGCTGGGAGCCCTGCTGCCGGGGCAGGGATCTGGCTTTGAGCCCCAGGCAGAGCTGACAGCCAACAGACACAGTGTCTACACGGACGCTACTATAACGAACTGGGAATGTTCTTAATGTTTTCTCGGAATACTGTGCTGGTGCCTCAGTGTCCCCTAGGCAGTTCTTAAGTATCTAGGTGGTGGGATAAGGGTGTGTGATTGCTGCAGAGGAAGGGGCCAGTGCACCTAAATGCCTGGCACTCTGTCTCCTAGCAAATGATGCTGCCCCTCCTCTGCAACTGCCAGCTGAGGTTGGGACAAAGGATCAGGCCTCCTGCCCGGAAATAGGGTCTGTCCTGCTCCAACCCGGCGCTCGGGATCTGCGCCCACTTCCCCCAGAATGACTCGCCAGGGTCCGGTATCGCTGTACCTACAAGCTCCGTTTCGACTTTTGTTCCTGTCATCTAATAAACCTCTGTGTTACTGGCTGGCTGAGAGTCACGTCTGACTGTGAAGTGGGGGTGCAGGACCCTGTGGCTTCCCCAGGACCCTGTTGGGGTGGGCTCGCTGGGGGAAGCGCACGGAGAGGCGGAGGATGCTGAATGCTCCAAGGAGAGACCCAGGAGGGGAAGATGTGTGAGCTTCTTGCCCTGAACAAGTCTTCTCCAAGGGAGAGGAGGCTCCCCAAAGTCCTGACTGGCTTGGTGGGGAGCAATTCCAGAGCATTGCCCGGTGACTCCGTGACAGCTACATCGACGAAGCACTACACCTCTCAAGGAGGTGGAGTTATTAAGTTGGCGTAGTGGGTGACTTACATCGGTGGGAGCTACATTTTAGTGTAGACACTCACACAGTTAGATGTAAGCTGTCTTAACGTCAACCTAACTCATAGCGCAGACCAGGCCTTTGTGTCACCAGGAAGCAGCTTGACTGGCCTGGAGCTGCCGGCGGCTTGGCTGCGCTGCACACGTAGCTGCGCCCCTGATCTGCTTGGTTAGCTGGACAAACAGCCAGCTCAGTATATTTCCAGTTACCCAGTTTTCAAGCATGAAGGTAGATCGTGCAAACTTGGGTCTGAGTTTTCGCAGGGCAATCGTACTACTGATCTGCCCAGAGAATTTGCCTTTATTTCAAGAGAGCAGATTTGAGATGATTTCCGATGCAGGAAGGAGGAGTTCGCCAACAATTAGAACCTCCTTACTGCCTGGCTTTCCCTGGGGCCCATGGGACACAGAAAGGCCGTGCACAGGCCACACTGTGTTTGCCGTGCAGCATTTCTGAACTGATTTGGGGTGGCCTGAGCAGCTGATGCACAAATCAAGTGGCTGCTGTGAGCTCAATCCCTGGGGCCTGTCAAGGCTTATCTGCAGCATTCCTGCCCTTACGTGATTTTCTGCATCTGGCTCTTATCTGGGTCCCGGGCCGTGTAGGAGGTGACTTCCTGTCCCACAGGCAAGTCCTCTGAGACCACTGCGCTTTTGATAGGCGGATCAAAGACTGGGGCTTCGTTCACATCCTCAACGTTCACAGTGACGGTGGCTGTGGAAGTCGGGAGAGGCACCGAGAAGGGAATGTCGTTTGTTGCAGCAACAAGGAGGATGAACTGCTTTTGCACCTCAAAATCCAGGCCCTGGAAAGAATGCAAAGGAAGGAGTCAGCTTTCCAGGAGAGATACAATATAAACCCTGCTAACGCCAGGGAGAATTCCCGGTGAGGAGCAGTGCTCTGAACGGCTGGGAGGCTATTCTTCCTACCCTTGGAGAAAGGACACACACTAATCTGGTGCAGAGGAACATCAGTAGGCTCGCTTTGGGAAGGTCCCTTGAGAACGCTATGCCCTTCCCCGGGTGCCTTCCATCCAAGACCCCCCAAGTGCTCCACACGCACTTGCCCCTGAGCCTCCTGGGAGGGAGAACCCTCCCCACCACACTGACAGGGATAAGGAAGCTCTGAATTCTGTGGCAGGATTGTTCAACTCCCAGGCCCCTGGTCTAATCCCTCGACCACGCTCCCTCCCTGCTCTTTGGTGCCATTCCACAGTGCACTGAGCTCTGCCCCTGATGGCAGGACCACAGCCCCTAACCAGATCCGGAGTAGGGAGGGAGAAATTTGGGAACCTAAAGCCCCAAGTCCGTCCTGCCAGACGGACACGCCCCACCCCACCCCAAGCAGTGCTGGGAAGAGATTCCGAAGAGTAAGTCTCAGTAGAGTTGGTCCTGGGTGGCTGAGGGTAAGCCCCTGTGACCCCAGACAGAGCCGTACCTTCCTGGGGAAGGATTTGCACACAGCAGGGCTCTGGGGACCTGAAATGGGAGCTCCCCAGGGCACCCTCTGCTGGAGATCGTGCTCCTGCAGAGTGAGAACAGGGGGCTGAGCCGGGCTGGTTTACATTCCTGGGGTGAACATGAGTGCGTGCAGAAGGGAGAAGCAGTGCAGCCCAGGACCCCGGGAGATGTCCCCACCAGCCTGTAGCATTTTCGAAGTCAGTCACATCAAGGTGGGGTCCAGGAGCTGGGTGGGCATGACTCACCTGGGCAGTTTTCAGGAGCCCGTCGTTGTTGTTGGGGTCAGTGGTTATGGTGAAAAAGCCCTCTTCGTTCCCTCTCACAATCTCATACCTCGCCCGCCAGGCTGGAGAACCCCGCTCATCCCTGTCCGTCACATGCAGCCTGTCAACCAGCACCCCCACTTCGTTCTCAGGCACTGTGGCTAGGTACTGCAATAGAAAGGACAGGCTGGATGCAGGGCGCCACTCTGACTGGCTGGTTACTGCACAGCTGCCGGAGCACTTCTCACAGCCCCAGAATCCCATCGATTTGTAAAACAATAAAGCCTAAGTGTCTGGCTTCTGCAGCGGGGCTCGAACCATCCACACAGGGGCAGAGTGCAACTGCTTCAGCTGCTGGACTCCAAAGGGAACCCCAGCTGGACATCCTGGGCCAGAATCACGGGCCTTGCTGTCACAAGTGGCACCTATTTCCAGGAAGCGCCACTGCACCCAGAGCTGCTACGCTCTCCTCAAGGGGGCCCATACATTGGGGGCGGGGATGGAAAGTGTTGCACTGAGCGTTCCAGTGACAGATGTCATCTGTCGCTGCAGTGGCTATTCCATAACTACATGCCCAGGGCCAGGATCCACAGCTAGGGGAAATCAGCAATTGTCACTGGCTTCAACCTGGCTATGCCGAGCTAGGATCTGGCTCTCAGCACTCAGGTACGAACACACACAGTCCCCAGCTCCCCCAGTGGCTGGCAATACTTCGTTGAGGTTGATGTTATGTTTGCCTTTCACTAATGTTCCTAAAGGAAGCAAGTTCAGGCAACTTCCAGTTAGAGGCAAATTTTTTTGGCACAGAAGAATTTGATTGTCTAACCCCATGGACTAATTCTGCCCCTTTGATTCTTCACCAAGTCTGGGGTTAATAACTGGACAGTTTTGTCAGGCATCTAATTAACTCTTTGCATAGATGTAGATAATGTAATCCTCTATGTTGGGAGTGGAACTCCCGACCCAGGTAGTTGAAACAGAGATCGAAGCAGGCGAGAGATTACGTTACCGTGAGTGGATCAAACACTGGAGCATTATCGTTGGTGTCTGTGACTTCAATCATTGCTGTGGCTGAGGTAGTAAAGCCTTCGCCTTGTAAGTCGGCAGCCTGGACAATCAGCGTGTAGTTGGGGGTCACCTGCAAGCCACAAAAGTCACTTTTGGGTTAGCACCCAGAGGAGATGTCAGGCTGCTGCAATACTAGCTGGGAACGGCTTTGGCAGGTCCTGCCTCTCTTCCTCTGGGGGGAACTTTTTGTGATTAGTTTCATCGCTGTCAGAGCAGCCAGCAGGTGAAACAGGAGGTGAGAGCTCCTGAACTCAGCTATCAAGCAGCACCACTCTTCTAGCTGCGGGTGCCCTCTCTGAGGAGTTTCATCCACTGAAACCCAGCACTAACAGGTAAGGGAACCTGCTTCACAATTCAGCAGGCAAGCAGTCATTGTCCCCGCTACTAAAAATCAGTACTTCACATTGGTAGCTGAGAGCATTTTAAGCATTCACTTTGCTTATCTACAGTGACAAGCTTGGGGGTTTCTGCACATCTATCTGGGCTTGGACAATTAATCAATGACGTCAATTTCACTTTGTATTTGTTAGAAAGTGGGTTTCCTTTGATCAGTAGAGTTCCCAGTGCAACCTCTCCTGCTGGGCTCAGGCTCAGCAACAACGTATTTCTACACAACCCAACGTGGGGCTGAGATTTGAAGTTAGGTGAATTAACCAAACATGGCCAAACGATTGGGCCTCCCACAGGGGGGTCAGTTTCTAGCGCTGCAGAGATGCCTGTTAAACCCCTCACTTCCTCCCTGCCAAGCACAATTCACTCAGCCCGAAGGTTGGCCGGGCAGGGGAGGTCTAACATGGCACAAGCACCCAAGAGAAACAGAGACAGTGGAAGTTTGCCAACTGTCCTGCAGCATGACACATATTGCGCCCGCCACTCCGAATGCGTATCAGTGTGGAGCTCTCCCTTCAGAACCTATGGCCGTCCATCCTCTCTGTGCATACATAACACACGGACGAGCCTCCGACCCAACGCTGCGGCACTCACCTCTCTATCCAGCCCAGTTGCAATCACACTGATAACGCCAGTCTCCGAGTTGATGGTGAACATCTCTCTGTGGGGTTGTTCAGGTATCTGCTGCAGGATGGAGTAAGCAATGACCCCATTGTAGGTGTTTACACTGTCGTCTGCATCTGTGGCTGTCACTTGCATCACGGAGGTACCTGGGCACGAGTTTCGAGTAACACTATTTTTATAGTTCTAGGACAAAATGAGATTGGAGACGATTCTCCAGAACGTACTGCCAGGAACAATCCCCCCTCGGCCCGCCAAGAGAGATGGGGGAAGGTGACTAGATCAACCACCAGGTATTTCCCATCCCTAACGTGTACCACTTCCTCTCTGCAGCCACCAAGAAGGGGAATAAGACTGTAAGCGCCTCGGGGCAGCGCAGGCTGAGACGTCGGCCCAGAGCCATCGATCTCACTGGGGCGATACAAAGACTAGAGCCCTAGGAGCGTCTCACAGGTAAACAGACAGCACCATTTGGAGTTACATTTACTGTTACTAAATTAGCTCCCCTGTTCTCTTCCAGTTCTCATACCGACCCCATCAGCGGTATCTGCACTGAGCGCCTGCTCCCTGCCAGCCCCAGAGCCTTCTGGGAAGGTAACTGGTCCCCTCCGCGGGGTCTGTAGCGAGGCAAGTGGTCAACCCCAAGATGCCGACTCTCCTGCAGGATCGGGGGGAGGAACTGATGGGTTAGAAGGGGAGGGAGATCCTGCGCCAAACCCAGCCAGCCGCACGAGCAGCACGCTCTGGACAAGGCACATCTGCTCAGTGGGCAAATTTTAGCCCCTTTGGGTTATTCTGGGATTTAAATTCTTCAAAGCAAAATTAACCCAACACTCAAACAGCCCCCGTCTCTCTCTCTCTCTCTCTCCCTCTCTTTCCCCCCCTCTCCTTGGATGGAACCCTCCAAAGCCACATCTCATGACTGGTGTGTCTCAGCCCCCCAGTAGAGGCTCTGCTCACATACCTGGCTTGGCTCCTTCTTCTATGGAGCCTGTGAAGATGTTCTGGGTGAACTGGGGTTTGTTGTCGTTCTGGTCACTCACAGTGATGATGATCTCCATGGGGTCCTCCACAGGCACCCCATTTGCAGACACAGCATGGGAAAAGAGCTGTAAAGCCAGCACAGGGGGTAAGGCACCATCAAGCCACCCTGCGAGTCCTGCAGCTGCCTGGCCATGGGCAGCCAGCAGCGCCCGCCAAACCCAGCCATGGCTCCGAAAGCAGCCAGCAGCGCCCGCCAAACCCAGCCATGGCTCCGAAAGCAGCCAGCAGCGCCCGCCAAACCCAGCCATGGCTCCGAAAGCAGCCAGCAGCGCCCGCCAAACCCAGCCATGGCTCCGAAAGCAGTGGCCATGCTTGGCTTGTGCGTGGCGTTCCACACGTCTCTGCAGAACAAGCCTGAGCCTGGCTGGCTTAACCAGAGGGGACTTGCCTTCGATTCCCGACCTGCAGCTTCTGGCTGACCATCCCCACTAGGGTCCTGAGTCCACATGCAGGCCACACAGAACACACCCAGCATGGGGGATGTGCCCAGCTCAGCCTATGCCCAGGGTCCAGACAGTCTTCCAAGGGCCCACCAGCTCCCCTCCACACTCGGAGGATAATCACTGGCTGGCCCACGCACAGTGAGGTCCTGTTACCCAGGGAGGGGCCAGTCTGGGCTGTCCTGACCCGTGTGGGTTTATGGTTTCTCCGCCCTGCTGTGCCAAACCCAACATCAGTAATGGACATGGAGCCACCCACTAGCCCCGCTCTGCCCAGCAGAGACCCATGGGCCCGTGACAAGACATCCAGCCAAGCTTTCCGAGAAGAGAGGCGCATGCTGAGTGTGTCTCCAAGCAGCAGGGGCCCTGCTGAGGCAGCGAGATGGTGCTGGGCTGTCAGTGTGCTCTAGGCCTGATTCTCACCAGTCCTGGGGCCCCTCAGCTCCCGCTGCAGCTCTCAGCACCTCAGGGAAAGAACCAGACCTCAGGGCCAAGTGCTGACATGACCTGGGCCTGGCACAGAGCAGAAGGCGGCGCCCAGCTGGGGTCAGCACCTCTTCTCTGGCCTTACTCTGCTGGGGCCTTGAGGAAGAAGCCGTGAGGGGGAGGAGAGGGCAGCTGCCCTCTGGACCATGCAGTACAAGAAATGGAGTGAAACCCAGTTCACTGGAGCCTCCAGCTCCTTCCCAGCCACCTCCAAGCTCCAGGGGCCATCAGACCGTGAGAACATGCCCCTGCTCCATCCACAGCACCCAGGGACTCACCGTGTAGTGGCTGATGTCCTCTCTGTCCAGCGGCTGTGTCACCTTCAGCTGCCCCGTCTCCCTTTCGATGATGAAGACGCCCACAGGGGGAGTGTCTGCGCCCTGTCCCGTGATGCTGTAGAAAACCTTGGTCTCTTTGTCCTTGTTGGATTTTATCTGGTGCCGGGGAACAGGAGGGTCATCCGGGGGATTCTGAGCACTTGGCCCGCCCCAGCCTGTGCTGCCCTCCCCATCTGTCCAGAACCCCTCCAGTCCCCGAGAAGCTGCCCCCCGCATTCAGGCTCCTGCTCAGCACCCCCTGCCCCCATTTACCCCATTAGAGGATACGGCAGAGGAGGACAGGCCTGGAAGGCGGGTTTGGTGCCACACAAGCCCAGTAGCAGAGAAAGGGTTTGGGTGGGTTCTGTTTGTGAACGCCGACAGAGGAGCCATCCAGGCGCAGATGGATGCTTCCCCCCAGCACCCTGTGGCAGCAAGCTAGTGTACGAGACCCTGGCAATGAAACGGCTCCTCAGCCCAGCTAGATGCGCTGAGTGGAACCAGAGTGTCAGATCCCAAGAGCTCTTCCAAACAAATGCCACCCGCCCATCTCTCCACGCTCCCTCTCTGCCTTCTCCCAGCTATCCCCCACTGCTGGCTCTCCAAAGAGCCCCCCTCCTTACACCCCAACAGTGACACACTCGCCACACCGCACCTCGCTGGGACGCCGTGCCAAAGGCCTCCCATACCTGAACCAGCTGCTTGGGGAAGGGCCCCCTCTCATTCTCAGGGCAGTTGATTGGAGGGATGACCCAGTCTCTCTTCTGCCTCTTCCGGCTGGGATGGGACTCTGGGAAGATGAGTATGTCTGTCTGAGCATTGGCAGGGGAGTCCTGCAGGGAGAGAGACATGGTTCACAGTGAGGTCCCTGCATTAGACACAAGGCGGCTGGAGGTTTTAACAAACCATCCAAAATCCAGCCACACCTGTTACACAGACAAATCCAGACTCTGGTTCTCCACCTTCTGCGAAGGGCTTGAGGAGCCATTAGCTGCGAGCTCTTGCTAATTCACCACTGGGCTGGGCTGGGCTGGGCTGGAATTGCATGGAACTTCTGCCTATCCCTTTTATAGCTGGGCATGGCACTTTGTCACAAGGGACGTAACAGGCCCCAGACCAGATACAGAGCAGCAGCTGCCAGCTCTTTCGACTGCCGCTGCACATTGAGTTGATGTTTTCAGAGAACTATCCACAGTGACTCCAGGATCTCTGTCTTGAGTGGTAACAGCCAGTTTAGACCCCATTGTTTTATATGTACAGTTGGGATTATGTATCAGAGGGGTAGCCGTGTTAGTCTGGATCTGTAAAAGCAGCAAAGAGTCCTGTGGCACCTTATAGACTAACAGACGTTTTGGAGCATGAGCTTTCGTGGG
>NC_133787.1:40473851-40485168 GCF_003597395.2 Chelonoidis abingdonii | reverse complement strand
CTTGGTTTTCACACCTCAACTGCTAGAACAGGGCCTCATCCTCCCTGATTGAACTACCTCATTATCTCTAGCTTGCTTGCTAGCATATATATACCTGCCCCTGGAAATTTCCACTACATGCATCTTACGAAGTGGGTATTCACCCACGAAAGCTCATGCTCCAAAACGGCTGTTAGTCTATAAGGTGCCACAGGACTCTTTGCTACTTTTAGTTGGGATTATGTTTTCCAATGTGCATTACTTTGCATTTATCAGCATTCTGGGTGTGGGTGTACCAGGGATTTATGCAATGGCATTAGGATGTTCTCTGGCTCATTATCTAGCCCTTTCCTAGTGGTTCCCACCACCCTGTTCGCTCACTTGGCGCCCACTGCACACTGAGCAGATGTGTGCAGACAACCAGCCATAGTGCCAATCTGAGAGCCCAGCTGCAGAGCACGGGAGCCAGAGCTGGAAGAGATCCAAGCTCCTAACTTAGCGCCAGTCCTGCCAGGTGCTGAGTGTCCTTAGCTCCTGCTGATGTGCAGCTCCAGGCGCTTGCAATTTACAGCCTCCCTTTCACCCCAACCCTCTGCCCCTTAGTGCAGCAGCTCCCTGACAGGAGACTCGGCTTTGCTCTGGAGGACAGCGTCCCTGCAGCGCTGTGCTCACTCTTGCTCCTCCGCGGGACCAGAGCCTCCTTCTGCTTCACCTTGGCCTTTCCTCTCGCCGAGCTGTAGTGGCAGGGCACACGACCAACAGGAGCCCACATGGAGGAGGCAGCAGAATGGAGACACCCAGGGTCAGGGATGCCCCCACTCTAGTATTCAGGGAGGGAAGACATGGCCTCTGGTTCCCAGTGGGCCGAAGCTGGTGGTGCCCAAGGATACTGAGTTTCCTTGCTCTTGTTTGTAAAGTAAGCCAGACCCAGGAGAGAGCTGCGGGCTCAACGGCTGCCAGGAGCTTTATCCTGGCCCAATAGCTGACAGCCGCCCTCCTCCCCCAGGGCAGCAGGCAGAGTGCCACCTGAGCCCCGGGTGTCCCACCCAGGCTCTGCAAGGCAGAGGCAGCACCGGCAGCCACGCAGTGCAGGCACTCAGGGGACAGAGGCCATTTTGCTTGCAGAGGATGAGCCCAGACTGGCCTGGGGCCAGCGTTGGGGGAACCCTCTGGGCCTGAAGGGACACAATGGCCCCCAATGGATACCGCGTCAGACAGGCAGAGCCAGGGCAGACAGGTCATGCGAGCCAGCCCCGCTGGGTTTGTCGCCGTACCATGTGCTGGTGGTGGCGGTGCACGTGCCCCTCTCTCTTCACAGTAACCTTGGCAGAGTGCTTCTTGCTGGCAGAGTCCCAGGCATAGATGAAAAAGCTCTTTTTGTGCCCGTGGAGATGGAGGCGACGTTTGACTGAGACGACTCCATCCGTGTGCACTTTGAAGTGTGTGTCATCTGACAGGTACGCTGTCCGGTTCCTTCCTGCGCAGCCCTGGAAGCTCACTGCAGAGAGGGAGACAGCAAAGCTCAACAGGAGAAGGGGGTTAGAAGCAGAGCCACCTGCCCATCTGTGTATTCCAGTCCCTGCCCCACTAGATACCAGGACAGCCAGCAGCTGGAAGTCCCTCTGTCTGGACAGAGCCCCGCCAGCCTGGCGCCCATATCTCCCACACTGCGCCGGGCTCCGTGGGCCTCGTTCTAGACACTTAGCAGCCTGCTCTCCTGTTTTGGAGCTCTGGAAGTGCAGGCCAAAAGTGAGCCAAAGCTACTGCAGAGAACGCAAAAGGGGCGAACGAGGAGGGCTGGTGTTAAAGACTGAGCTTTGCCAGCCTCCTTGCCTGCAGCAGTGGGCTGAGGGCAGGTGGTTTCACTGAGCTGCCACCCACCAAGCGCAGGCAGAACCTGGATCCTTTACAGCAGCCAGCAGAATGGCGGCTCCAACCTGCGAGTCTGCGAGCAGTTCAGAGGCCAGGCTACAGCAGAGCAGAACATCCTGGACTCAGGGCCAAGGCCCATTACTAACCCATTAGTCACTACATGGCTCCCCAGCCACAAAGCCTTAGCAACTTGGCCTCACGACGAATTGCTCTGCCGAGGGCAGGGAGAGACCGCAGGGTTCAGTGCCTGCTAGCACTGGGCCGGGGGGTCGTCAGCAAGGTTCTCAGACTGCAGGGATACGGTGGTTGAAGAGCGAGGCTGCATTATCACTCTCAATGGAGGTTCTGCAGCAGCAGCAACTGGGACATAATCTCTGCCCTGGAGTACTGGGGGGAGTGGTGACCTGCGTATTCGCAGAGTCTTCCACATACACACCAACGGCGAGCTGTACGGCCGATCACCCACTGGGAAACCCAGGCCAGGAAAGCGCCTCAGCCAGGCCTCAGAGGCTGCCATGCAGCCGGCTCACACTCGAGTTAAAGCAGATGCTGCCCAGGGGCTGCTTTGGAGCAACGTTGCTTGACGTGAGATCTCAGATGTTATAGACGCCATTTGCAGCTCTCTCGAAAGAGACGTGTCCCCCCGTAGTCTTCCAGATGCCATAACATCCCACCCCATCCTACACTGCTTCTAACCAAAGCTATAGGCCCAGCTTCCAACAGCTAACCCCATCCCCACCCCCAACCTAGGGATCCTGGCCAGGCACAGACTGATGGTAACCGTTACGTCAGTGAGTCTCTCAGGCTCTAGCTGAGGTCCCAGTCTCTGCCAGAGGGCGCCCCTGCTCCAGTTTCCTTGGCCCTGGGGACAGCAGCACCTCTGCCACAGCAAACAAGCGAAGTTCTCCTGACTGGGTGCCAGCAGCGCAAACAGCAGCGCTGGGCTCTGGGAACGGCCCTGGGCTCCTGGGGGGTTGGTGTAAAATGGTTTCACTTGGGGTGAGATTTATGGTGGGTTTCGTGGGGCCCACGCTGGGACTATCCGGTAAGGAGCCTGGGTGGGCACAGCAGGGCCGGTAGCTCTGCAGGCCCAGCCACTCAGAGCTGCTGGCACAGGCTGGAAGGGGATTCCCATAGCTCACAGCCCAGGAGCCACTGGAGGGGTTTGCTGCACACTCCCCTCGAAATCATACCCTGACCGGGGCATCAGCAACTTTTTTTAAGGGGGGGGGGGGGGGGGGGGCGGCAGGAAAACCAGCTTCCATTCCAGACCCCACATATCCTGCATTTATTAATGTAAGCCCCAACTTTTGGGTTGGGGTGAAGGGGAGCTGAGTTGTCTTCCCCATGCTGAATGCAGGCTTTCCTTCCCTCCCTTCTGCCCCAGCACAGCAGGGAGTCCCAGGGGCTGTCTAAGCCCAGGGCTAATGGCAGCCCCACTGCTTTGTCATCACAGCTCCAAGATCAGCAGGAAATGGCTGGAGGACCCCACGCCCTCCCCTCCCCAGGAAGCCGGGTGATTAACCTGGGAAAGGAAGGTCTGGAATGCGGATGCTCCCACTCAGGCAACCATCCCAAGTGGTTACAACTAACATAGGTGAGACCCACCTGCCTCTTCCCAGGGGCCAGCCCCCAGAGCGCCGACTGGGCAAGGGACTCCTTGCCTCAACTCCCGGATCTCACCCCAAGGAAATGAAGCGTTGCCTAATTTCCCCCCACCCCCGCAGAGCCCATCCCAGCTAGTGCACTAAGTTATTAATGCTCTGCACGGTGAGCGCCAGGTGGGGGGGGGGGTGTCACTAAAAGCTTTCACGGTACAGCCCTGCTTTAATGGCCTCTCTGGCTCTCCTTCTAGGCCTGCCAGCACCAAACAGGGAGCAGTTTAGAGGGTGGGGGGCGGGATCCACAACCTGCAGCCCCCAGCTGGAGAAGCAACATGACCAGCTCCCAAGCAGGGTGAGCCATTGCCCCTCCGATTTGGGTAGCCTCCCATTGCTGGCCCCTGCTCAGCATGGCTGTATGGCCGGGGTGGGAAATGCATCCTAGCAGGGCCCAGACAATCAATAGTGCAGCCTTCATAGGAATAGCAACATTAAAGCAAAAGCCTCTGAGGGTGCAGAGTGGGCTGCTGGCTGAGAGGGTAGCTGAGTGTCCCTCACACATCAGACCAAGTGCTGTGTATGACAGGCACTTTCCAAGCACCCATGGCTAAGGCTCCCTTCACAGCCCATCTTGCAATTACACAGCAGCACAACTTAAGAACTTCTCACTCAGAGGCTTCTCAGGCTGTGAAGTGTCAGATCCAGAGCACCTAATATCCCAAAGTGCTGCATGTGCGCCAGGACAGTATGGGGGGGAGGGGCGCAAGTGATGCAGCAAAGTTTATAGGAGGTGGAACTAGGGTGCTGGGGATCCAGCCACACCTCCTGGCTTGAAGTGGTTTCCACCTTACTCAGGGTTTACGGGTTGATAATACCTTAGTAATTGGAATCATAGAATATCAGAGTTGGAAGGGACCTCAGGAGGTATCTAGTCCAACACCCTGCTCAAAGCAGGACCAATTCCCAGCCAGATTCTTCCCCCAGGTCCCTAAGTGGCCCCCTTAAGGACTGAACTCAGAACCCTGGGTTTAGCAGGCCAATGCTCAAACCACTAGTCTATCCCTCCCCCTGTGATTCAATGGCTCTCAGCACTCATACAAATCGTTCCAGTGCCTGGCAAAGTTATGGGGACATTTCATCTTTCAGGGGACCCCCACTCCGCTATCCGAACAGGAGATATTTTCTCTCTGTTCTCCTGCTGAAGAAGAGAGGCCTTCATTATCTGTCCTCTTTCCCCTATACCAGCCATGACTAACAGTCACCTGCATCAGGGAAGGAAGCCGGGCTGGTTTTAAACAGGACTTTGACCACAGAACCACTCCTAGGGCGTGCAGAAGTGCTACGTTCGCTGTCCCATCCACCAGCCCCAGAGGGCACAGCGGAAACGCATGCAATGCTCTCCTCTGTCCATACTTATGGTAGCATGAGTCCCACGCCTGTGGAAGTGGTTTTGTTTGCTTCTAATGAGCAATGTACAATGGGAAATGTTTCTCCATCTATTAACACCTAACCCACTGGTTCTCAAACTGTGATTCAGGAACCCCTTTTAATGGAGTGTCTGGGGATGGCTTAGACTTGATGGGGCCTAGGGCTGAAGCCCTTGGGCTTCAGCTGTAGCCCCCTGCCTGGGGCAGAGGGGCTTGGGCTTTGGCCCACCAACCAGGGTCGGCAGCGCTCAGGGTCACATAGTAATTATTGTCGTCAGAAGGGGTTGTGGTGCAGTGAAGTTTGAGAACCCGTCAGCCCTGGAGGGGGTCTTGCCTCCTTAGGCAGCAGATCCCTTAGCAGATAAGTGGTTTCCCTGGCCACCAGCACTGAGGCAAGTCACCCTCCATGCATGCTCTCAGAGACCTGTCACACAGCAGGTGGAAGCTGGCTGGATACATGAATGGAAAGGTGCTTGCATCTATCTTCCCACCACCACAGCAGGCTACGGTTGCTGCTGTTTTGGGTAACAGCCTCAGGCCAATTCCCTCCCACTAAGTATTAGAAACAAACAAGTGTTGGGACGTTCAGTGTCAATCCACGTTGATGGGAACCAAAAAGCTTCATGGTTAGAACCATGAACCCAAGCAAGGGAGCGGGGAAATTTTGGCAGAAACCAGCATGGGACACTGATTCGAAGTGAAGAAGGCTTTTGGCTGTGTTTTGTGTTTGTAAAAGCCTTATTTCGTCATGGAGAAGAGTTAACTAGATGGCCAGACACCCTGATCAGAGTTAGAGATCATGCAGTTCTTCTAGCACACAGGAACAGTGCGTGGAGCAGTTTGCCTTGTACCTGGCTTGCCCTCACCCAGACTTCCTAAAAACCTGATTTGTTAAACTGAGGCAAAGCCCTGGGGGAAAACTCAGCTGGTTTAAAACTGGTGATACTGGTTGAGCGTGAGCCCATAGATTTATCATTGAAAGTTACACAGATAAGCCAGATTTAAACCCCATGAGCATCTACCCACAGATGCACCAATTCAACCCATCATGCCTTTCATTAAACCAATGCCGGTGCATGAGCAGACCAGGCCTTCACAGAAGTGACAGTCTCTGCACGCCCTGAATGGACTGACAACCCCTGAAGGCCTCTGCCACCACCCCTGGATCAGTCTTTCCTCAAATCGTATGGGAATAGGGCATTTTCCTTAGGGGAGCACTGGTCTCTGCCTGACTTTGGCAGGTGCGAATTGATCAATCAGCATTCTGCACTGGAAGCAGATCAGCTGCAGGGGCAGCACCCAGATCTCAGGGGAGTTCTGTTACCACTTCTCTACTCCTACCATGCCCTGCAAGTCAGTATTCCCAGACTGCCCATCCTATGGGCTTTCCGGAGTCGCTGCATTTGTCTGGAGCCAGGCCTAGAAGCTAAAGGAGACCCTTAGAACACAGCCCAGGCAGGCCTGGATCGCACACCATCACTCCGACAAGTGCTTTGTAAGAGTCAGCTTGGAAAACCAATGATCTAAGCCCCTTATAGTTCTCCTGCCCTTGCTCACTCTGAGTAGCTCCACTGGCTCAGGGAGAAAGGGAAGCAGGATCTGGCTCATGGCTATTGGGAACCGGGTCAGTCCCCAGCATGACAAAACATGAGAATCCAATTTCCAGTATCGATCTTCAGTGAAACCAGAGAGTCCACAGCCACCCACTGCAGAGCTTGGTTTCACCCAGATTCTTGCCGTGCTTGGCAGAAGAACCAGGACCCAGCCCACTTCATCAGATGCATGCAGTGGAAAATACAGTAGGAAGAAAAAGATATACACACACAGAACATGAAACAATGGGTGTTACCATACACACACTAACAAGAGTCATCAGTTAAGGTGAGCTATTACCAGCAGGACAAAAAAAAAAAAAAAAAAAACACACTTTTTGTAGTTGTAATCAAAATTGAAGCACTCATCCAGCACCCTCCAGAGGAAGGGGCGGGTTGTCTTTATTACAGAGAAACTGAGCGGCAGTGAGGTTAAGTGACCTGTGCAAGGTGTCTCAGCAAGCCAGCTGCAGAGCCAGGAACAAACCCCCAACTTTCCTGCCCCGCTAGGTCTGGGTTTTATGCTGGGATACAACACTGGCCCTTATGTTGTGATGGAAGCTTGACCCTTTTCACTGGAAAATCTGCAACAACATTTTCTAGAGAAGCCAGCCAGCAAGGTAGCAAATGTTTCCATTAACCATCAGAGCTGGGAGCCCCACCCTTAGTGAAAAGTGGTTTGCATTTGCAGGGAGGGATTAAAGGATTACATTGTAACTGGTTAGGAATTGCAACACAGTTCAAAGGCTAGGACACCAGTTAATGCTCTGCATCAGGAGTCCTCAGAGATGACTGGCTGATTCAGCCAGTGCAAAACCATGTGCAGACACCCTAGGTCCCAGAGAGGCCTTGGAGGACAAAAGGAGAAGACCTTTATTGTTATACCCAAAACGAAGAGTGAGCCCCGGCAGGACATAAAGCAAGAGCTGGAGGAGTTCTAGCCCACGAAAGCTTATGCCCAAATAATGTGTTAGTCTCTAAGGTGCCACAAGGACTCCTGTTCTTTTTGCTGAACCCAGACTAACACAGCTCCACTCTGAAACCTCTCACCCACCTTGTGTCTCTAATATCCTGGGACCAACAGCAGCCTCTATGCCTTTTAGCCTCCTGCAGCAGTGAGTTACATAGGTGGACTGTATAAACCACCATCCTTCTATTTGCTCTAGGCTTTCAGTTTCTTTGGGTGCTTCCCTTTGTCCCACTGCTCAGACGATGGGACAGAACAAGCGGAGGAAATGGGCACTTGCCACTGAGTTTTCCGTAACTGAATTCCCTAGAGTCCTCTAATCCCTCCATTCAGGGCTAAACAACCACCACTTCCATGCTCTCTTCCTTTGGCATCTTGAAACTAACATTGCAGCAAGATTCTAGCCCAGGGTAGGCAACCTATTGCACACGTGCCGAAGCCAGCATGCGAGCTGATTTTCAGTGGCACTCACACTGCCCGGGTCCTGGCCACCGGTCCGGGGGGCTCTGCATTTTAATTTAATTTTAAATGAAGCTTCTTAAACATTTAAAAACTTTATTTACTTGACATACAACAATAGTTTAGTTCTGTATTATAGACTTATAGAAAGAGACCTTCTAAAAACGTATGACTGGCACTCGAAACCTTAAATCAGAGTGAATAAATGAAGACTCAGCACCACTTCTGAAAGGATGGTGACCCCTAGGATAGACCCTGACAACTGGAAAGTGAAACTGACCAGACGCTATAAACCAGGGGTTCTCAAACTGGGGGTTGGGACCCCTCAGGGGGCCATGAGGTTATTACTTAGGGGGGTTGCAAGCTGTCAGCCTCCACCCCAAACCTCGCTTTGCCTCCAGCATTTATAACAGTGTTAAATATATTTAAAAGTGTTTTTAATTCATAAGGGGGGTCACACTCAGAGGCTTGCTGTGTGAAAGGGGTCACTAGTACAGTAGTTTGAGAACTACTGCTATAAACAGAAGCTTGTGTAAGGGCCAGTCCGTTTACTGTCACTGTTTACTCCCCTGGGTTGAAGCAGCAGCACAAATGGTGAAAAGCAAGTTTGACTTTTAAACCTCTTTCAGTCTAACCACCTAACGGAAGGAAATGGGTTTTAAAAAAATGTTTCAACTGGACAGTGTCGCTACAGTGAAGGCAGCACTCCAGACGTGGACAGACTAGTGTCTGGTGGATACAGAGAACACTCTAGTCTTAAACTTAAAAAAATATTCTGCACCTTGCGTCCCCTTTGCTTTAACTGCTACTGGGCAGAGAGAACGTCAGTGGAGAGCAGAGCAGTCATTCCATTTATCATGATGGGGCCATGAGCATATCTTATATAGCACCAGCAGCTCAGTGTGCATTATGTAAATGGAGGAAGGCAGCTAAACACCTTCTCTAATGTACTGTTTACTTCTGCCTTTGCTCATGCACAACTTGCTGATCCACCCTGGAGTCAGAGCTCTTACCAGCAAACCTGTATGTGTAAACAGGAGTCTGCCCCTGTGAACCGCTGACACCTGGGAGCTCTGTAATGACAACGAACTGCTCAAAGGGATCAAGAGAATGAAGAATTTTCCATGATGCATTAAGTGGACAAAGTCACACTTCTGCCTGAACTTAATCACGTCTGTAACAAGTAACCCCTGAGATCCCATCACTAACAGATCAGAGCAAAGCACTCAGTTTCCCAGGGGTTTTTTAGTTGGTGCATTTACCTACAGTTTGTACAGAGTCAGGTTTATTTCTTCCCCTGCAGATTGTGTTCTGTCCCCACCCCTTGGGCAGCGGCAGAGAAGAGCAAGGTTGTGTTTGTTTTGTTAAAGAGCAAACTATGGACTGGGGGGGAGGGGAGGAGACTCTCGGGCAGGTGTACCATTGAAACCACTTTTAACTCATTCTTTGCAATTGACTAAATTCCCAGCTGCTGGGTGCCTTTGAACAAAAGCAAACAATTGGAGGATTAAATCTACACCCTGTCAATTTCACCTAGTCTCTTCTCCCACCCAGACAGCTGAATTCTGCTCAGTATCAATGCACCATTCACACTCAGAGGATGGAGGTCAAGCCATGCCCACTGCCAGGCTAGCTAAAGGAAAGCTCTCTGAAGCCATTAAAAACATAGGACATCTATCCAGCAGCAATCTGGTCCCAAAGTACCCAAACCTCTCCTTCAACCCCTGGGCAGCACCATTAGTCTGCACCTTGCAAGGGGCTTCTTCCATGGGTAGTGGGTGAACCCCTGGCTTTGGGAGGCTAGGTCCCCAGCCCCACCCCTTCCACCTGAGGCCCCTCTCCTTCTGCACCCAGAGGAGCCCAGCCCCCACTGTGGCCACTGTCCGCTACCCAGCGCCCCCAGCTCCCACCCCACTGTGGCCACTGGCCTCTGCCCCAGGCTAGTGCCCCCAGCATCCCCGGATCATGCCATCGGGGCCATGCCACTGAGTCCAACCCCCACCAGCCAGCCAGGCCCCCTGCCCCTGAAGGCGCCTCCTGGCCTGGCCCCCAGCCCCAGCGCTAGCGCTGGGAGGACAGGCAGTGTGGTACAGCCCTGGGGGCACACTGCAGTCCCCAGGCTGCCTGCCCCAGCCTCTGGCACAGAGGGAACAGCAGGCAGGATGGGGCCTGAGGCTGTTCTCAGAGAAAGGAAAGTGCCATTTTCTGAGTGCCTGTTCATCCTGGGAATTGCCCAGTACACCCCAGAGGGCAGCCGTGCACCCCTTGGGCGTGGTGCAGCAGGGTCCTGGGGTTCACAGCACTTTGAGCCCAGCGGCTGGAGACACTCTCATGGCTAAAGCCGCCTTTGCATCCTCCACAGCCTTGATGTCTGTTTCCAGGGTGGTCCATCAAGGCAATATTCTGCCATGGCATTGGCTGGTTTGCTTCAAGGCTTTAGCAGTCGGCTCTATTTCATTACAGGGAGGCGAGCTTGGGTGGGTGGGGGTCTAATGAGGTGGCAGGTTACAGCAGTTGTCACCAGCACACGTGCCTCAGACACCCCTCGCAGCAGCCAGCGCGCTCATATTCGTGGGTCTGCATGCTGGCTCATGCTCCACTTGGGGGGAGGGGGGGGAACATGAATCCCACATGCAGGTAAGGGGGCTGAGCCTATGGAGAAAGGCTGGCAAATGCCAAACACACAGTCTGAAGGGACAGGTCACAGTCCTGTGGTCGACAGGCCAGCCGGCATTTTGATGACAAGCATCCATGCAGTGCCGTCCATACACTGGCAACCCTGCATACAGAACCGGCCAGTATCCTGACAGGACTTCGAGGTGCTTCCGCTCCACAGGCTTTTATCTCCTGGGTCTCTGTCCGACGTGCCCAGTGGAACTCTGGCTTTTGAACCGCTGGCTGTGAGGGGATCTCTGTCTACCCTCCCCGACAGCCAGAAGGGCCCCACCGAGCAGGGCCGGATCCAGCTTTTTTGCTGCCCCAAGGCAGGGGGGGAGGGGTGTTGCGGGGGAGATAAAGCCGCAATCGGCGGCAGCTCTACTGCACCGCTTCATTCTTCGGTGGCGGGTCCTTCGCTCCGAGAGGGACCCGCTGCCGAAGACCCGGACGTGCCGCCCCTTTCCATTGGCTGCCCCAAGCACCAGCTTCCTTTGCTGGTGCCTGGAGCCAGCCCTGCCACTGAGCACAGCCAAGGGATGAACACAGTCCCGGAACCAGGGGACCTGCCATCAGGCTCTCGGGCAGAGCCGATGTGTCCCTCCCCCTGCGCATGTTGGTTAGCACACAGTCACCAGGAGGGCAGGGCCGGTGCAAGGAAGTTTCGTGGCCTAGGTGAAATTTCCACCTTGCACCCCCCCTAGCTAACTTCGCCCCCTGCCCCACGGCAGCTAACTCAGCCCCCCACCCGGGAAGCCCCCCCTG
>NC_133787.1:40456542-40473791 GCF_003597395.2 Chelonoidis abingdonii | reverse complement strand
GCACCAGCCCTGCTGGGGAGACCTCTCCCCCCCCGTCCTCTCATGGCAACTAACCCTGCCTGGGGAGACTTCCCCCCTCTCCCCGGCAGCTAACCCTGCCTGGGGAGACTTCCCCCCTTCCCTCCCGCCCCGGCAGCTGACTCGGCAGAACAGAGGTGAGGTGAGCTGGGGCGGGGAGCTGTTCCCCTGTGGGCTCCCCCCCGCCCCCGGTTACTGCAGGCAACCCTCTCTGCACGTGCCCCCACCCAACTCACCTCCACCTCCTAGCCTGAGGGGGCTTTTAGGCGTCCCCAACCACTAGGCGCCCTTGGCGGCCGCCTAGTTTGCCTAAATGGTTGCACCAGCCCTGCAGGAGGGAGTGCTGACAGGGCAGCCTGTCTCCGTTTAGTATGCTAAGCCATGCCGGGAGAGAGGCTTTCCCCAGACCTGGATATTACAATAGACCCAACGATGGAGCAAACCAGCTCCCCGCTGGGAGGGGAAGGCAGGCGTGAGTTTGGGGTTACCTTTTCCTACTAGCTGTGGGTCCCAGAAGAGCAAGGGCATCAGCTCCTGCATGGGGTAAGAGACAGGGGGGCCCAGTATTTGCATTTTACTGAAATCAAACAATCCTGTGCAGAGCAGCTGTCACAGCTGGCAGCTCCCAACTGGCCAATAAAAATTATAATAATAATTGGAGATATACCAATCCCCTAGAACTGGAAGGGACCCTGAAAGGTCATTGAGTCCAGCCCCCTCCTTCACTAGCAGGCCCAAGTACTGATTTTGCTGCCCCAGATCCCTAAGTGACCCCCTCAAGGACTGAACAGACAACCCTGGGTTTAGCAGGCCAATGCTCAAACCACTGAGCTATCCGCCCCCCCTCCCCTGTCAGCTATCCCTCCCCCCAACAGCACCTGGAGTTTGGGTGCCCCTAAAGCCTGGCAAAGGCACTCTAGGCAGGGTCTCTATGGCAAGAGACCTCCCGGATCCCCAATATGCAAATGAGGGGGATCCCATCCTGGGCACAGTCTGCAGCTGACAGGTGCTGCCTCCTCTGTGTGCACCGCAACTTCCCAACTCTGTGCGGGAGAAACTCTTCCCAGGGGCCAGCCAGGGGGGCTGCTGTGGGGAAGTGACCTTGGAGACTCCCCAGGTCACGCCTCCGCCCAGTGGCATTGTGCTGCTGCAGGAGCAGCCGGTCAGACAGGACAGAACAAATCCCAGCCACATCCTGCTGATCTCAGCCCTCTCTGCCATTGCAGGATATCAGACTGGCCTCTCCACACCTGTGCAAACTGTAGCTGCAGAAAGCTAGGGATCATATGCAAATACAATGCACTAATATGAATATGTATCATTTATGTAAATCCACCAGGTTATTAAAGCCTTCACTTCCTTGCCCACCCCCCAGCCAGCCATCATTCCCTCCCAACCACTTTCCCCTTCGTTCCACCCTCTACTCTCTATCTCCCCTCTGCCAGGAGCATGGCCTCCAGCAGCCACAGGCAGATTGCTCCAGTGACACCCCGCACACACTGTGTGTCGTATTTGCATCTGCAGGGCCACAGGCAGGGCAAGGGCTATTCTCTAGCAGGAGTCTGGGATTCGGACCCTGGAGGACTCTGGCCATTCAGACTCTCCCTCCAGCATTTGGTAACCACCAAGATGCAGCCCAGAAGGGCCTCTCCATTGGGAGAAGAAGTGGCTGGTTGGGTCCCCTGGATGAGGACCCTCCCAGCCAGGCAGGGAGATTTAATGTGTGCCCTGCTCACCGCACTGAACACTCAATTCCACGATGCGGCTTCTTCCTGGCAAACTGAGGAAACTCTGCTGGGTACAGCAGGGTCTTGAACAAACGTTTTGCAGTTATAAAAAACACCAAAACATTTTAATCCAGTGAAAAGGGTGGAGAAGATCCTGGGATGCCCAGACCTCATCTGAAGAGCTGGGACTGTCTGGTGGTGAGACAAGGACATGGTCGCTTTACCCAGAGGTAGCTGCATTCCAGAGATGTGCCCAGGGATTCTCTCTCAAATTCACACACATTTTATTGGGTTTCCATAGCACCGAGACACTAAATGGACCTCATAATGTAATACCTTTGTCACTCCTGGTCACAAGCACTCACACGGTCACTAACTAGGAAGAGAACAGTCCACTTCAGAATGTTTCCAATGTGAAAAATAATCATGAGTTTTTGTATTGCCAGCATCCCCTCCAGGTTGTGTTTGGGGTTTTTTTTAACCCCAGATGATGGGGATGAATGATCTCCTGGGTCCCCCACACTGATCTAGAACACAGTCTAGTCGCGACTAAAAAGCAGGACATTAGTTCTGTAGATTTCAAATGCCGATTTTCCAGAGGCAGGCTCAGTCATAGACCCGGGGAGTCACTGGTAAGTTACAGCACCTTTCATTTGTTTTCATAGCTGTTTCCAAAGTGTTTCCATTTTAGGGAACGCTCATCAAAGCTGTATGAAATCTTCTCAGTTCATGCTACAGAGTTTGCAAAGCTCTGGGATCCAGCATAATATAAAGGCAAGATCATTATAATAATGAGACACTTGCCACTTTCTTCATCACATAATGCAAAGTTGAGTTAGTCTATGGCTGTGTTTAAGGCTATCTTAAACCCCTAAGAGGGATGGGAGGTGGGAAGCGAAGGATTTCCCCACACAGAAATCACAGGCTAAGTAGAAAAGTTCCTACATTTCATTTCAATCCAGTCTCAGAATGACTCGTACATCTGTTCTTCCTGCAATAAACCTTCTGGGTGAGAGCAGATGCTTTGGACAATTAAGGCAACAGCCACGTTAGGCAAAGACTCAGAGCTGCCCTCCCGCTTGAGACCACGTCCTCACTCTGCCCATTCCTACCCCCATGCCAGTGAGACAGGGGGCACAAGGTTCCATTCCTGGCTCAGCTACAGACTGGCTGGGTGCCCTTGGCCAGGTGATTCGCTCGCTGGGCATCTATCCCCCCCATTTGCAGAGCAGGGAGAGCCTGGAGGTGAAGAGTGCCCAGGCTCAGTGTCATACAGGCCCAGGCGAAGAGGAGAGTTAGACTGCCAACCCCTGAACAGCGCCCAGGCATCATAGTGGCAGCGGCCTTTCCTCCAGTCCAGGGGAACGGAGTGGGACACCTCTTTGGAGGGGGTCAGTGCTGCTCATACTCCTAGAGAGAGAGCAGACGAGATGTTCTTCTCCTCCCCTCTGCACACTGGCTCCCCAGCACCCCTGCTCTGGGCCAGGAGGCTGTGCCCAGGGAGCATGCTGTAGAAAATCTCACCTTAGCATAAGAAAAGAGAGAGGACCACCCTGTGCCAGTGCCACTCTGAATGGAGCTCGGATTGACTCTCTTCCAATTTGAGAGAAGCAGCTGCCAAACCGGTTTCTCCAGGAAGCCTGGCTGGAAAGAAAGTGCATTCCTGCCCAGTCACACCCAGGCAGCACACAGCAGGGTTCACGTGTACCCTGGCCATGCAGATTCCTCCTCCCACAGGACAGGTGCCTGGAAGTGCTATGGACCGATCCTCACGCAGCACAGAAGCCCAACCCAGGCACCGTTAGGGCACTGGACTGAGGTTCATTTCCCTCCAACTCACTTGCCTGCTCTGGCGCCCAGGGAACAAACAGAGAATTTGCCACAGAATGAAGCAGCTCAGTTCGAAACTTCTGTAACTCAGCTCTGCAGAGACTGAGCAGCTCTGACTAAGAGCTGGGGCCAGATGCAAAGCTGAGGGGTTGTGTAGACTAAAATAAATAAATAAATAAATATCAAGATATATGCAAAATATTTGCTGCATTAGCAGTTCATACAAATGCCTGCATTAGGCTAGCTGGGGGATGCACTAACCCACATTATAATCAACTTTCAACAGCAAAAGACCAAGATATCAGACACTGAAAAGTGGCTTCTGGCCCACGCAGAACTACTGGCAAATGACGCACAGTTAGTTATGGGCCTAAAAAAATCTGCCCTTGCACAATACAGCTCCAGTCCCCTGATCTCCCCTAGCCAGGACAGAACAAGCGCCAAGACAGGCAAAGCTACTTATACCTACGATAGGCTGCCCAGCGAGAACCCAGGCACGTCATGAACCACCACCCAAGCCTCCAGCGGCCTGGCAGGGCCAAGCTTGGGCAGACATTCTTACTTTGAAAGCACTCCAATGGCACAGAGCACTAGCCTACCACTGGCCAGCGTGTGACCTTCACACACGATACTCTCCCTGTCCCTACTGCCCTTTGCCAAAGTAACGGAGCAGCCTGGAGAGTCCCCTTGTTCTTTCCTCAGTCCATCTCAGCAGTCACGTGGTGCCACAGTATGGCCTGCCTGCGGGAGCTTTGGACACAGGACGTGATGCCCAGACCCATCGCTGCTCACTGTGTGATGTATGAAGAAAGGCTGGCACTAGCCTAGATCTGGGAGACCCAGGTTCAATTCCCTGCTCTGCCAGAGATTTCCTGTGTGACCTTGGGCATGACATTTAGTGCTGCGGTTCCCCACCTGTACGATGAGGATAACAGCAGTTTCCTGCCTCCCAGGCGTGTGTGAGGACCCTGAGGTGCACCGATAGGACAGTGATGGAGGCCCCTGAGTGCCTAGGACACAGAGAAGGCTCTCTGAGCACCTGAGGCACAAGGGCTGTGGGATGCTAAGGGTTTGATGAACAAGGGTTTCAGGATTCCTCCCACTTGTGTAAAGCAAAGATTTTCTGAAGCCTCAGCTAAAAGGAGTCATCGGCTCCAGAAGGCTTTGGAATTTTATCCTATGTCATTTAAGAGCTGAAAGCAGAGTTACCAACTTTCTATTTGCAGAAAAAACTGAATACACTTACCCTGCCCCCTTCCCTGAGGCCCGGCCCTGCCCTGCCCCCTTCCCCGAAACCCAGCCCCACAGTAACTCTCCCCCTCCCTCCTTCACAAGCTCATTTCCACTGGGCTGGGGCTGCAGGCTCTGGAGTGGGGCCAGAAATGAGGGGTTCAGGGTGCGGGAAGGGGTGAGGACTCCCAGCTGGGGGTTCAGGCTCTGGGATAGGGCCGGGGATGAGGAGTTTTGGGTGCAGGAGGGGGCTCTGGGCTGGGGCAGGGGTTGGAGTGTGGGAGAGGATGAGGGCTCCAGCTGGGGGCCAAGGATGAAGGTTTGGAGTACAGGAGGGGGCTCCAGGCGGGTGTTTACCTCAGGTGGCTCCTGGAAGCAATGACAGGTCCATCTGGCTCCTTGGGACAGGGGCGGCCATGGGGGCTCCGTGTGCTGCCCCTGTCCACAGACACTGCCCCTGAAGCTCCCATTGGCCATGGTTCCTGGCCAATGGGAGCTGCAGAGCCAATTCTTGGAGTAGGGGCAGCATGCATAGCCCCCACGGTCGCTCCTGTGCCTAGGAGCTAGAGGGACCTATCACTGCTTCCAGGAGCCACGTGGATCCAGGCAGGGAGCCTGCCTGCACCACGGCGCCACAACCGGACTTTTAACGGCCCGGTCAGAGCCACCAGGGTCCCTTTTTGACTGAGCATTCAGGTCGAAAACCAGATGCCTGGCAACCCTTGCTGGAAGGAGCAAAGGTCTGAATTCAACAAGTCTTGTTGCCTGAGCTGGGGGGATGGTGGCGGGGAAGAGCGACATCGGAATACGCCAGTGTCAGAATTCAATATAGAGGGCATGGAAGTAAATGGCCCACAACAGAGCTGGAGCGATGCTGTGAGATGTCCTTGTTTGCTATGGCCTCACGTATCGGTAGCAGAGACCCAGGGTCATATTAACGTCGGCTGTGATCCCAGAGAGGGGACGCCACGCTAGCCTTTAGCACAGTGCCTAATATGGTCATCCTAGTCCGACCCACGCTGGAGCAGACTTTCGCTCCAGCTCAGGCTGGGGCAGGGAACAATGACATCACTCAGCCAACTCAGTCTCCTTCATTCAGGCCCAGCAGGCCCCAAGCAGGTGGAGGTGAGTCATTCGCTGGCGGTAAAGTGCCAACCCCTCCTGAACAGATAAGCGGCTTAGAGCTGCAGATTAGCCAAACAAACTCTCGCCTCCCACACTGGAGTCAGGGAGGGGTTCTGGGTTTATTTGTCGATGGTACAAAGGCAGTGACAAAACAATCAGCCCCTAGGTTTGGGCAACAACCTGTCTCTGTGTTTTCCCAAATCCAGCCGCTCCTCCACAAAACGCAGCCCCCTGTCGTAGGAGGAAGTGAGAGTCCAGAGAGACTCATCAGTTTTTATGGATCCCGGGGACAAACAGGACGGCAGAACTCCTACCCCGCCTCTCCCACGGAAACACCTACTGCCGGACAGCCCCCTGATGTCATATTGAAGTTTCACCATGACTTCAGGCTTGCAAGACAGAGTTTCTCCTGAAAGGTGATTCAGGGCGAAATCACCTGTACAAAGTGAACAATTCACCGAGGCTTCCAAAGGCAACAACCCAAGAGGGGACATTGGTAGCTCAGGGAAGCTGGCCAAAGCTCCAAGCCCTACGCTGGGAGCCTTTGCTGCTGCTCGGGGACCAAGGCTCTGGATGCGGCACACAGATGGAACGAAGGGGATGGGGCAGCACATGCTACCAAGGGGACAAAACCAAGGTGCAGGGAGGTCAGCGAGGGAGTCATGCTGCTGCTGCCTCACCAGAAGCTAGTCAGCGAGGCATTCACTATTCAGGAGGTGGCCACCAGCAGCCACATGGGACAGCTTAGGCCACAAACCAGAGCCGCATCCCCCTCCCCAAAAGGGCAGGGTGTGTCAGCAGGACCCTATTACCAGATACGCTTAACAAATAAATAGAACAGGCAAGAGAAGCAGCAGCTGCCTTCTCCATTAGCTGTCACCCCGCCCCGGATTCCAGATTTCGACCCCTCCTGTCTGCAAGAATGGGATGGGCAGGATCAGCCAGAAAAATCTGTTCCAAAGTGCTGCATAAGCTAGTCCTTTCCCTCCACTTGTGGCTACGATGCCATTTCCTCCTCTGTACCCTGGGAAGACAGAGGTGAAGTGACCTGCCATGGTCACCAGTAAGTCAGTGCCAAAGCTAAAAGCTCAGGAATTCCTGGCTCCTAGCCCTATGCTCAGTCCACTAAGCACATTGCATCTTCAGCCCAATTTGCAGGGGCTGGAAACAGCTGTGATCCAAAGGGTCGGTAACCACCTGCCTTTGAATTCAACAGCAGATGCTACTGAGGTCCTTCAGAAAGAGATGGTTTGATCCCAGTACCTATCATCCCTTACGAAGTTCAGCAGGCAGAGCAGTTACAAAATATTGTATAAATGTTTCTAGCCAATGATTGCTGTGAGAATAATGCGACAGGTAGCATTTATTCTTTCCAATTCATTCTTAGGAAGTTGCATCTTCCTCCATCAAACTCTTTCATTAGCTCTTTAAAGGGCCTTATCATGCAATAAAAGCTTTAGGGAAGGTTTAGAGCAGGCACCCAACCTCCTCCAGAGAAGAGGTGTTTAAGCACAGATTGGATGGCCAGTTAAGAATAACCAGCCAGAGGTCTGGGGGAGGTATCCAGTCATGATCACAACAACAGGTGTTTCTTCCTCCTAAGCTCAATGAGTCCTGAAACCTACCCAAACCTATCAGCTGGAAAGTGCACACACCCTAATCATCCTAATTACAGCCCAACTCCTCAGCCTGGGGAAAGCTCCCATGCTTCAGTCACAGGACTCAGCTGATTCCCTTTGAAGTGCCCTGATTAGCTTGTCTGGAGCATTGGCCCAGGACAACCATCCTTCAGTTCCAGGGCTGCCTTTTAGATCAAATTTACTGCAATCAGCTACCCCTGTGGCATCTAAGGATGAAGCCCTTAAACCAGAACTTAATGCACAGTGGACAGTTTAATATAGAACATCAGAAAATACAAGTGATCCCGTTCCTCTCCCTGGCACGAAGCTAACCTCTGATCTACCACAGAACTGTGAGAAGGACATGACCCCACTGGGCAGGGACCCCCTCCGTCAGAGGCACAGATCAACCTTCCAACAGCATTTAACATCAGGGTTACTTTGGAGCCACCTCTCCCCGGGAGTCCCACGTTCTGGTTGCCATCTGTGGAGTCTTTTCCCACCTACGCTGGCTAGGAAGCTGTGGCCATTCCTGTGATGCAGACCTTGCTGCTATGATCCACTCCTCTCATCTGGAGGACAGATTCCTGCAGAGGACTCTGCTTGGGCCTCCCAGGAGAGGGCTCAGACACCTCAGCTAGCGCAGAATGGAACGGTTTGTGTCATGTGGCATACACTGCTAGGAGCATGTAGCAGCAGGCTACATGCTTGCCTCCAGCAGGTGTGGAGTACAGTCCAGAAAGCCCTGAAAGGCCTCAGATTCCATTACCCGAGGAATCACCCTTCTCCACGTGTCCTGTGATGGGAATTACAACCTGCTGAATGGCTCTCGCTGCCAGTCCCAAGTCTGGACTCTGTTCCTTGCCACTGGCTATGGAATCAGCAGAGTGACAACTCCGGCAACATGCTGCCTCTAGCAAGCCCTTAAGCATGGGGCAAGGCCTTCCTGTTTGCTCAAGCTTTTGACCTCTACTAATAAGCAGCAAGGACATCAGGCCTTTCCGACACTGGGCCTTGGAGGTAGGGGAGAAAGGAGGGGGACAAGCCCAGAGCAATTCCTCTCTCATCTCCCTTCCCCCCAACCTGGGAGCAGAACATGGCAGTGAACAAGGGGATTTCCAGCTATCACCAGCGTGAGGGATCTGGGTGGCTTTGCAGAAAGATGACTCAAGCTGCCGAGTGGCAGACCACCCTGTCACGCCAGCACAGGCAAGACTGGCAGCAGGGCACTTGGCTGAGGGACCCAGAGAGGGAGGACGAGTGAAGCAATTTTTCTAATGATCAATGACAATAGAGGTGCAAAGTCTAACTTGTGTCTGCCAGGCTCCAGGGCCTCTGAAGACCTCACTCAGCAGCAGGAGCTACCAGGAGTTTCTCCCGGTCCTCAACTACTCACCCAAGGGTTCGAGCTTCCCACTGCTGGCGCTAGGTCCGAGCATGCCTGTCTTTCCAAAGGCTCAAGTATCAGAGGGGTAGCCGTGTTAGTCTGGATCTGTAAAAGCAGCAGAGAATCCTGTGGCACCTTATAGACTAACAGACGTTTTGGAGCGTGAGCTTTCGTGGGTGAATACCCACTTCGTCAGACGCAGGGTGGGTATTCACCCACGAAAGCTCACGCTCCAAAACGTCTGTTAGTCTATAAGGTGCCACAGGATTCTCTGCTGCTTTCCAAAGGCTGCCGACCTACAAGTGAAACCCTATCAACCATTAACCACAAGTACACAGCATTTCCATAGCAACCCTGTCAAAAAACAACAGAGCAGTCCTGGGAACTTCAATGGGATCCCAACACCCAGCGAGTCACCCGAACACAGGAGCTACCAGCCTTTCTGACAGGGCACTACCCTGCGGAGCTAGCTGCTCACGTGAGACCCACCTGTCCTTCCTCTGTCTACTTCACAAACACAAAGAGCAAGAGGGAGCATTGCTCCCAGGCCTTCCCTGTGGGCACAGGCACTGGGGCAGAGACTACCAACTTTGCCATAACAAGTGCCCCTAGTAGGGGCAGGAACACTTGCTGAAGCTATCCAAGAGGGCACCATACAGGCAAGGGAGGCTCTAGGCATTTTGCCGCCCGAAGCACGGCAGGCAGGCCACCTTCGGCGGCTTGCCTGCGGAGAGTCTGCCTGTCCCGTGGCTTCGGTGGACCCTCCACAGGCATGTCTGCAGAAAGTCCGCCAAAGCCCCAGGACCAGCGGACCCTCCGCAGGCAAGCTGCCGAAGGCTGCCTGCCTGCCGCCCTCATGGCGCCAGCAGAGCACCCCCTGCAGCTTGCCACCCCCAGCAGCTTGGCATGCTGGGGCCTGGAGCCACCCCTGCATACAGTTGGGGGCAAAGGAACGGGGCTTGATTTTATAGCCATGCTGAACAGACAGGTGTGTTTGGACTAGGACGCACAACAGTCACATCTAGATTAGATCACAACAGCAAAAATAAAGTGGGTCCTAAGCTCTACCCAACACCAGCTCATTCTTGGGCTCAGCTGCACAAGAACTCTGCCCCACACGACATCTGGGACTTTAAAAGTGCAGTGGTCACACTGGCCCCCACTGTTCCAAATGCTCCATCAAAGTCTCCAGTATGTTGCCTTTCACCATGCTCTTCAAAGTGTTTGATCCCTAGCCAGAGCCGATTCTTCCCCCCACAACCCACTTCCTGGCATGGCTACACATTGTTCCTCACAAGCCATGAGGAAGCCAGATGCAGGCTGGAGGAGACCCCAAGCAACAGTTTGTCTTCTTGAAAAGAAGTTTAGACACTGGGTTCTCACCAAGCATTCTTCCAGTTATGAAAGAGGCATTTCCAAGGATGGTGCAGTCACAAGCCAAAGTTGTGACACTAGACACCTCACAACTCTTGGTACCAGTCACACACAAAATCAGCTTTCCTTTGTTCCATAGTAGCCAGCGAAAGAAGCCACTAGCCAACCCCAGGACATCGGAACAAAGGCAGCTAAGTGCTGACGGTTCCTCTGCACCAGCTCATTCTTCACAGAATGCTGAGCATGGGAATTTCATCCCCAACCTCACTCAGCAGAAGCTCGAGAAGTCAGATTTAAAGGCTGCCAGATCTTTGACGATGTTAGGGAACCAATGTCTTGGCTCTGTCACAGCCCGCACTGGGAATTGCCATCTGGACAAACCCTCCTTCTTCTGCTCATCTTTGGGCACTTGTCAACACTGAGACACGGGAGTGAGGAAGTGGGTTTAAGTGGGACTGAGGTGGGTTGAGGGGAATTGTCTCTTCTGGAGACCCATGAAGAGGAAGAGGAAGTGGAACTTGTGGTCTCCTTCTAGTTTGGTCTTCTCATTTTGCAAGTTTCCTGGGGTGACACGAAGTTGGAGTGGGCAGCGTTGACTGGAGGAGGCGATGGGTGCAGCGGCTAGGTCTACTCCCAGAGGCCAGGTTTGGATGTTTGAGAGGTGCAGCACATTTATAAAGGAAGCGTGATGTGTAGCAAGAGATGGAACCAGACACCACTGACACACCTGCGACCCAAACTCTGCTTTAGCCAGATGGTTTTTGGTTTACAGACGTGGATTGGAGGCGCTTCCAAAGAGGGCCCCATTGCCTGTGCGTTTGCAAAACACCTAGCCTACCAGTGGGAGCTATAATGAACAAAGAACTATTCATTCTCTCTGAGATGGGTCAGAGGCATCTGATGCAGTCGTGACCCCAGAACGCACACACAACACGAGGCAGCTCAGCTCCAGCTTGCACTCACCAAGAGAACCAAAGCTCCATCCGAGGGCGGGGGGCAGGGCACACTTAACCTATCAACAAGCTCAGAGAGGACAGAGGCACTGCGTTTGCTGGATATGCTACCATCCAGAGGCTGGCAATTACTACTTGTCTAGTGTGAGGTGTTTTACAGACAGCTGTGGAAGAGTCCCTCCCCCTGAAACCATACAGTCCAAGAGACCACAGCCCTGTAGACAGATTGTCTGCTTTGATTTTGTTGGTCATGCCTGAGAACCAGCTATTTATAGCCAAACCAAAACTAAGTCCCCCATTTAAGTAATTAATTAATAAGTAAGTAATAATTGCCTTATTTACACACGTCAAAGGCCAAACAGATGACCCACTTATATTACCAAAACTTCAGTAAGAAGAGCAGGAAATGGGCATTCCTGCTGCCAGGCACAGGGATGATAGCGAAAAGCTTTGAAGACAGATTGTCAGTGAATAAACACAAGCCACACACCCAAAGACGCTAGTTAGAACAAGTCTGCTTTCAGCTTGCCTTACGCCTCCCATTGCTCGAGGGGAAAGGACAGATTTCAGTGAGCCTCTCTGCTTGTTAACACTTGCATGTCAGGAGCAAGAGCCACTGAGAAACATTTACCGGCCTAGTCCATAACTTCAGCCACTGTTACAGCACGAGGCTCAAAAGCATAAAGCAAACTGCGGTCTTCTGACCAGCCATATCTCCAAAGCTCTCGCTTTTCCCAGCTGCTAATACAATACATTCTTTCCTAACTGGACTTGTCGCCATCAGTGGTCCCTGCTGTAAGGGTGTTATCTGGTGGCTTCTCCAGCACCAGCCATTTTTACATCCAAATTGAACTTGAAAAACAGCCAAACAGGGATTAATCTGAGGCAGTCCCATGGGCCAGGTTATTGCGGTGGGCAGACGGGATGTTCACAATGGTCCCTTCTGGCCTTAAACTCTATGAACATATGATTAGGAACAGTCTGCATGATGACAAACACAGCAGCCAAGGGAAACGCTCTCTGTATGAAGGCGTGAGCTGCCCTAAGACAAAAGATGAGAACACCTGCCTTGAGTGGAGCATTCAAGGAGCTGAGAAATCACCTTACCTTTGCCCAGCACTCGGCCAGTTTCCAGATCCCGCCGGGAGACAGGGAAGGTGTAGCTCTCTGAGCTGAAACCTGGCTGGCACTGCGACACCTCTTCACAAAACCACCGGCCAGCCTGATTCCCAAGAAATAAGTGTTGGTAATTCACACATTCTGGCCTGGCCCTGTCAGTGATTTCCCTTGAACTCCATCATGCTGACCCCCGAAAATCCTGCCTAGAGAGTTCTACTCTGGAGGATCCAAAAGGAATGGGTCCCAAATTTCCTAAGCCCCCAGGGGATCTGTATCTGGCATCTGGGACAGGTCACAAGCAGTACGTCCCCCAGAGGATCCCCCTGTCTAGAAGGAAATTCCCACCTGCAACCTCAGCCCTCCTCTGCCCTCTGCACTGCCCGAATCCAGATGAGGTAGGAGCACTAGGCTCCAGGGAGAAAGTCTGTGTGTCCAGGGGCGGCTCTAGCCATTTCGCCATCCCAAGCACAGCGGCATGCCATGGGGGGCACTCTGCCGATCCCGCGGCTCTGGTGGATCTCCTGCAGACGTGCCTGCGGACGGTCCGCTGCAGCCGCAGGACCAGCGGACCCTCCGCAGGCATGCCTGCGAGAGGTCCACCAGAGCTGCCTGCCACCCTCCTGGTGACTGGCAGAGCCCCTTCCGCAGCATGCCGCCCCAAGCACGCGCTTGGCGTGCTGGAGCCTGGAGCCGCCCCTGTCTATGTCACAGGCAGCAGCCTCACAACAGAGCCTGTCCCATGAGACTCCCACCCCAGGAACGGAGACCCAGAGAGTCCAACATACCCTGACCTCTGGAGTCAGGGCCTGGCTATGGCCCACAATGCTGGCCACTGCCACCCCGGCACACCACAAGTACAGCAACCCACTGCCTAGGCAAGGGGCACCCCGGAGGCGGCGTGTGGGGGACACACTGCAGGGGGTACTGCCCTAACAAAGGAGGGTGGCAGCGAGGCAGCCAGGGTGGGAGCTGCCCTTACATAGTGGGGGGGAAGGGGAGGCAGAGGGGCAGCCGGGTGGGGAACTGCCCCCAGCCTGCGGGCTCGAGGAAGTGCGTAAGGTTGCTGGCTGCGCGCTATGGCGCCAGGGACCCTGCGTCTTGACTACGGTTGGTGCTTGGGGCTGGGACCCTGATTACAGTTCGGGGGCAAGGAGGCTTGTTTTTGCCCTGCTGACAGAAGGTGTGTTTTGGATAGGAGAAATTTCGACATCGATTAGATCAACCCCAGCCGAAATTAGTGGTGGTCTAAGTTCCACCGCTATTCTTGGGATTCGTGAGCTCTGCAACGACTTTGGGACTTTTAAGTGCGTGTTGGGCCTGGTTCATGTAATACCAGTTCGTTGTTGCCTTTACGATGTCCTTCAGTTTGTTTATCTGCCGGCCGATTTCTTGCCAAATCTGGTGTGAATCACTTTGTTTCATGACTGAGGAGGATGGGTGGGGACCAGCCAGTTTGTTTTTGAAGAGAGTTTGTGGTTCACCAAGATTCTTTTTCGTTATGAAGGGATTAAAGGATGGTGCCCCAGTCACAAGCCAGTGTGCATAGACTCAAACTCTTGACGTACAGGTCCACTAATCTGCTTTCCTTTGTTCATGTAGCAGGAAAGAGCTGTCACCGGACTCGGACAAGGCAGCTCAGTGTGCGGTTCCTCTCACCGATATTTCCGAATGCTGAGCATGATTTTCCTCCCCTTCACTAGCAGAAGTCGGAGTCGATTTAAAGGCTGATCTTTGAACGAGTTAGGGAACCCATGTTTGGCTCTGTCCGCCCGCCATGGGGAATTTCTCTGGGAAAAACCTCTTTTTGTATCTTTGCGGACTTGTCAAACACTGGACGGGAGTGAGGATAGTGGTGTGTGTGGACTGAGGTGGGTTGGGGGATTGGTCTCTTCTGGGGCTATTGAAGGGAGAGGAGTGGAACTTGCGGGTTCTTTGTTGTCTTCTTCATTTTGCAGTTTCCTGGACCGGGTGACGAAGTTTGGGTGCGGCAGCGTTGAATTGAGGAGGCGTGGGTTGCCGCGGCTGGTTATCAGAAGGCCAGGTTTGGATTGTTTGAGAGGTGCAGATTTATAAAGGAGCGTGTGTGTGCAAGAGATGGACCAGACCCTTGGACCTGCGACTCCAACTCTGCTTTGCCAAGGTGGTTTTTGGTTTCCGACGTGGATTGGGGCGGCCTTCAAGTGGTGGCCCATTGTTGGTTTGCACCACCTGCTACAGTGGGGAGCTTAATGAACAAAGAACTATTCTTCTCTCTGAGTGCGGTCGGGATCTGATGCAGTAGTGACCCCAGAACGACACACGAGTCGCTCAGCTCTCGCTGCACTCACCCAGAGACTAAGCTCCTCGGGGCGGGGAGCAGGGGCACTTAAACCTTATCACATAGTCGAGGAAGGGCACTGCGTCTGGGATATGTACTCGGGGTGGCAACTTCTCTCTCGTTAGTGTGGTGTTTTAAGCAGCTTGTGGAGGTCTCCCTCTGCACATACGTCCAAAGACACAGCCTGTAGACTATTTGTCTGCTTTGATTTTGTTTGGTATGCCTGGACTGCTATTTTACACCACTAAGTCCCCCATTTAAGTAATTATTTAATAGTAAGTAATATTGCTTATTAACGGTCAGGCCAACGATGACACTTATATTAAACTTCTTAGAAGAGCAGGAATGGGCATTCCTGCTGCAGACGGGGGATGATAGCGAAAGCTTTGAAGACGATTGTAGTTACTAACACAGCACCAAGCGTAGTTAGACAGTCTGCTTTAGCTTTGCTAGTCTTGTCGGGGGAAAGGGTTGTGGCTTTGTTGTTATTGTGTCGGGAGGTTGAGCATTTCCGGCTGTCCTATTCAGCAATGTTCGCCGGTAAAGTTTAGATGCGGTTGCCAGCTTTTGCAGTCTCCGCTTTTATTGATTATATTCCTTTTACTGGATTGTCGCTAGTGGTCTGCCTGTAGGGTGGTATTTCTGGTGGTTCTCCTGCACCGCCTTTTTAATCCAATTTGCATTTGAGAAAGGGTTATCTTTGAGTCCGTCATGAGGCTCAGGTTTTGCCCGGTGGAGGGTGTTCACACTGGTCTTTGGCCCCCTTACTTATGATCTGTTGGAACGTTGCTGTTGCAAACCAGCAATGGGCCGCTTTGTATAGGTGAGGTGCCCTAGACAAGGATGAGACTGTTGAGTCGTGAGGCTTCAGGAGTGGATACCTTATCTTTGCCGCATCGCAGTTTCGATTCCCGCGGGAGACAGGGAAGGTGTAGCTCTGAGCTTGAACCTGGTCGGACTGCGAATCTTCACAAAACAACGGCCAGGCCTGTTCCCCAGAAATACGTGTTTTGGTCATTACACTTTCTGGCCTGGCCTGTCACGTTTGATTTCTTGACTCCTTGCTGACCCCGATCTGCTAGAGTGCGTTTAATGAGGATCCAAAGGCCTGGGTCCCAATTTTCTAGCCCGGGGATCTGTGATTGCGTCTGGTACAGGTACAGCGTACGATCCCCAAGGGTCGCCTGTTAGAGGCAATTCCCCTGCAACTAGTCTCTCCTTGCCTCGCTTTCCGACTCAGGTGGAGCTGCAGCTGGTCGGGGACGTCTGTGTTGTCCAGGGGCGGCTTAGCCATTTCGCCATCCCAGCCGCGGCTGCCATGGGTTACTCTGCGATCCGCCGGCTTGCGCTCGCGCTGTATAGACTTCGTCGCATGAATATACGCTACGGCTATCGGTCGCTGCTCAGACCGCGGACCAGCGGCCCTCCGCGGCATGCCTGCGGGTCCCGGGATGCCTGCCACCCTCATGGTGGATGGGCGAGCCCTTCCAGGCATGCCGCCAGCACGCGCTTGGCGTGTGGAGGCTAGGGCCGCCCCTGTCATATGTCAAGGACAGCAGCTCACACGGCCTGTTCCCATGAGACTCACCGGAACGGGACCAGAGGTCCAAATACTCCATGACCTTGGGAGTCGGCCTTTGGCTTATTGCCACATGCTGGCCACTGCACATCGGACACCCAGTATCACCCTGCCTAGAGGGGACCCGGGAGGCGGCGTGTGGGGACCACTGCAGGGTTACTGCCTACAAAGGAGGGTGCGCGAGCGCGCCCGTGGTGGGAGGCCCCTTAATAGCTGGGGGGGAAGGGGGGCTGTAGGGGCAGCCGTGGTGGGGCCTGCCTTACACGTGTGGGGGGGCGGAGCGGGGTAGCTGCGGGTAACAGGGTGGGCAGCTGCCCTTACACAGTGGGGTAGAGGAGACAGCGGGTGGGCAGGAGGATGGGTGATAGGGACGGCAGCAGGTGGGCTGCTTACACTAGTGGGGGTTATGGGGCAAGAGGGGCAAGGGTGCAGGGGTAGGAGTGAGGACAGCAGGGTGGGTATTCCTTAACAGATAGGGGGTGTGGGCAGGGGGGGGGCAACGGCAGTCTGGGTGGGGGAGTGCCCTTCAAGTGGGGGTGGGGGCAGTAAGGTATGTATAGGAACAGCCAGCGTGTGTGGGCAGGAGGGAATGGGGGGCAGCCGGTGGGAGGTTGCCATTCAAGAGGGAGCGGTGTCGAAGCTAGGGGGGGCAGCCGGGCTGCCCCAGGAAGCTGTACGCACAGCCCCCCAGCAGTGCGCGGTCTCTCCTCTTGCCAGCGCGGCTGGGGGGCCGATCGGCGCCGGGCTTCAAGCCCTAGCCCCGGTACTGCGCAGCCAGCTGGATGGCGAGCCGTCCGGCGGCCCGCGGCAGGTCCTGAGTGGCAGGAGGCGGAGGTTCGTTCGCGGACTCGAGGACCGTTCATTCTTCAGCTTCCGTGCGCGCTTCAGCGCCGATAGTGCCGCGGGTGAGCCGTCTCAATCCAGCGCCCACCTGCGCCGCCCGCAGCGTGAGGAGGCTCCGCGCTCCGGGA
>NC_133787.1:40323575-40456517 GCF_003597395.2 Chelonoidis abingdonii | reverse complement strand
GGCGGGACTCGCGGCCCTGCCCCGCCGGGAGGGGCCCCGCGGAGCGCCCTGTGCCGGGGGTAGGTGCGCTCCGCTCTAGCGCGTCCCCCGAGGTGTCTTCTAGCGCCCCCTGCGCAGGGCATCCCGCTCCCAGCCCTGCATGGAGCCCGGACGGGGCTCGGCCGCGGGCTCCTGGGCAGCCGAGAGCGGGACTCCGGGGCAGGTCCCTGCTGATGAAATAACCACCAGTGTGTGGGATGGCAGTGCCCCGGCCGAGCAGGCCCGTCCCCCCTGGGTGCCCCCAGAGCCAGTCCCTGCTCTGGAGCAGGCGGGGGGAGCCTGGGCTCACGTCCAGCGGAGCTGCCAGGACAGTACCCCACTGGCAGGCACAGGCAGACCCATCCCAGCCTGCAGCCGGCAGGAGCCTGGGCTCCCCAAGAGGTGCCTAGAGCCCCAAGGGGACGCCAGACAAATCTGACGGGTACACGGACGAGGTACCAAAACGATCCTCCTGTTCCAGCCGCAGCCCCAGCCCAGCCCCTGAAAGCTGTGGCTGGGTTTTGTCCTTGTTTTCTAGCCTCCCTAACTGTGGCACAGGTCAGAGGAGCGAATGCAAAGGCAGCCCTGCAGGAAACGGCATTTCCATTGGGGATTTTCAGGAGAGGCAGATTTCCCAAATCAAGCCCTGGGTGCTGCTCAGAAACAACTCTCTGGCCCTTGAACTGCAAGGCCTCATGTCTGTGCAGCACTCGCCCCACTGGGGGCCCCAGCTCAGCTGATGCTTCTGAGTGCTACCCAAAAATACAAACTGTCACCCCTCAGTCACTTCACACCCTGTCCCTCACACTTTGTCTGTTGGGATTCCGGTGAGGAATCTAGAACCAAACAGATCGGGCAGTTTAACTCCGTGGATGTGTTTGCAAGTTTAGGTTCTCAGACCGTAAAGTTTTCAGGAGAGGAAACTTCTGTCCTGTAATAAGAGTTTCCTGACCTCTGCAGGTTCCGGAGACATTGGAAAGCGCTTGATCCTGGTTCTTGGGGTTTGCAATGGTTGGGATCTATGGTCACCTGGCGTAAACTCGCCAAACTCCACTGATGTCACTGCCAGGTTCCGCCAGACGAGGAGCTGGGCTCTGAACTTTCAGTCTTTATTACAGGCTAAATGGCCACCTGATGGCAGAAACAGGTGGCTGAGGTACCATTTCTCCACAAACACAGAGCAAATGCTTTCCCGGAAACAGCTGTTGTTTGTGAATTTGCCTGACACTGTCCAGTCATCAGCAAACAGAAGAAAAGCACAGCTGGACTTGGGAATTGAACGGACTGAGGAAGACAGAACCAGCTGCTTGGTGTGAATTTAGGCCCAGGTCCTCAGAGGTATTTAGGCTCCTACATTCCCTTGAAATCAGTGGAAGTTAGGAGCTGAACTACCTTTGTGGATCTGGCCATAGGGCCTCCCCCAGCTTCCCTGGTACCTATTGTGCCCCAGTCCAGATGAGACAGGGCGAGGGCCAGCCCCTCAGCCCTGTGCAAACAGTGGGTTCGTAAGTGGGAGGGTGGGGTAGAGCCAGATGCCTTGTCACAAATGTCTGTAAATCTGCCTATCAACGGTAGCATCCAAGCTTTCCTGGATCTGGCAACACTTCCCCAGCCTGGAAGGCAGCGCCAGGCTGTAGGGCAGCCCAGGCTAGGGAAGCCTTCTCTCCCTGTCACTCTGGCTTGCTCAGGAGGACATATTAGCATCCATCTCTTTCCGAGAGGGGGGGAAAAGGGAAGATTTTGGCCCCAAGGGCCTGGGTAACTCTCACCCCCTGGCTGGTGGGAATTCATCCCTGTGGTGGTGCAGGGACCCAGGCGAGGTGGACTCAATTGCACCTCTTAAGATGAGGGGCTGGTTAGCACATTTAAACCTGTTCATGGGAAATGCGTTCACACGCTGTCCTGAGCTTCCTCTTCCTGCAGCGGGCTTGCCCAGACTCAGCTGTGGCGGAGTCTCAAACAGGGCCTGGCTTGTGGCACAGCTGGACGCCCCGGTGCATGTCCTCCTGCCAGTGCCTGGCAGGGTCTCAGGGACCACAGAGGTAGCCCCGGTGCCCTGGGGAGTCTCTGCATGCAGCTCATTATAAAAGGTCTGCAGGTGGGCACCAGCTCGACTGCTGGCCTTCCTGGCCTGGCATGCCTGCTGCAGTTCCATCCCTTCCCCTCTGCACTGCTGCTGGCCACTGTCACACCCCTTCGCCTGCCCCCGTGTGATCCTTTCGCTGCTGGCCACGGCTTTACGCCTGCTTCTAGCTGTGCCTGCAAACCACTCCCCCCCACAAGCCCAGGAGAGCCAGTCCCCTTGTGTGCTCCAGGCAGGAGCATGGCACGTGAGGGAGCGCTGGAGCAGTTGTGCAAAGGCAGTTCAGAAATATGTGGGGTTCCCTGTTCTCTGGGACCCCGGGCAGTGGAGTTCACAATGGTCAGTCTGGGATGGTGGGTCTGGAGGGCTGATCGGATCGACAGAGATAATCCAGTATCTGCACTCGCACTGTGCCGACCAGGGCTCAGCACCACGCGGGGGAGGGATGTTACTGCGGTGGGAGACACGTGCCCAGCTAGGCCAATGCAAGGTGGCTTTTGTCAACCTAACTCTGTAGTCTCATGCTGCAGCTGGAGGTGCTTCCACTGCCCCGGGGACACAAATCACCCAAGGGAAGGGGCGGGGAAGAGCCCTGCTAACTGCCTGTGAAACGGAAGCCTCAGAAAACACCTGGGAGCCTCCCTTGCCCTCTGAGCATCTGGGGAAGGCAAATATTTGCACAGTGCAATGAGGCAGCCTGCTGGGGGCTGCCCCAAGTGTCCAGAGTCCAAGGTGCTCATCCCTTCCCCCCCGCCCCAGGCATTGCTCATAGCCTTGTCTCCATCACCCCCTTCCCCTCCCAAGTAGCTGATCCCGGTCCCATGTGAATCCCCCCGCCCAGGAACTCACACTGTTTGCTGGCATCACATCGGTCACTTGGCTTGTCTCCTCGCCCTGCCCCCACCAGGGCTAGCTTGAGTATTTAGCCCTTGGGGGAGGGACCAGCTACTCAATGTTGGTGTAGCGCTGAGCCCAGTGCGGCCTGCTGAGTGAAACAGGATTAATTACCAAACCCCCAACCCGGGCTGCCCATGCTCTGGGTGTGTGGTGCCAAGCGCTCGGGCACATCCTGTGGACAGGTTGGCACAGCTGAGCCCCTAGGAATCACCCTCATGGGTCAGAGCAGGGGTCCATCACCGCCCCTGCCGCTGCCACTGCCAGTAGCCAGTGCCAGCTGCTCAGGAGGGCGGGGGTGCAGGAGGCAGATTATGGACCCTGCTGAACCTGACTCAGGTCCCTCACACTCCTGTCATAAACAGATAGTAGGAGTTAATGGAACAGAAGTACTTTATATCTCTTTTGACTGTAAAGGGTTAACAAGTTCAGTAAGCCTGGCTGTCTCCTGACCAGAGAACCAATCAGGGGACAGGATACTTTCAAATCCCTAATTCACACCTAAGCGTGAGTTCTGCTCTTCCTCAGTTCCGTCAATTCCCAGTCCAGCTGTGCTTTTCTCTGTTTTGGCTGATGACTGACAGTGTCAGCAAATCACAATACTACAGCTGTTTCCTTGGTGAAAGCTATTTCTCTCTGTTGTGGAGAATATTGTACCTCAGCCTACTGTTTCTGCCATCAGGTTGGCCATTAGCCTCGTAATAAAGACTTGAAAGTTTTTCAGAGCCCAGCTCCTCGTCTGGCGGAACCTGGCAGTGACATTCAGTGGGTTTGGCGAGTTACGCCAGGTGACCGATAGATCCCAACCATTGCAAACCCCAAGAACCAGGATCAAGCGCTTCCAATGTCATCGCACCTGTCATGAGGTCAGTAAATTTTTCTATTAGTTACAGGACAAAGTTCCTCTCCTGAAACTTACGGTTCTTGAGAACCTAAATTCACACTCCACGGAGTTAACATGCCGATCTGTTTGGTATCTTAGATTTCCTCACGAATCCCAACAGACAAAGTGTGAGGGAAGGTGTGAAGTGACTGAGGGTGACAGTGTATTTGGTAGGCACTCAGAAGCATCAGTAAGCTGGGATGGCCCAGTGGGGCGAGTGCTGCACAGACATGAGGCCTTGCGTTCAAGGGCCAGAGAGTTGTTTACTGAGCCAGCACCCAGGGGCTTGATTTGAAATCTGCCTCTCCTTGAAAATCCCCAATGTTAAATGCCGTTTCTGCAGGCTGCCTTTGCATTCGCTCCTCTGACCTGTGCCACAGTATAGGGAGGCTAGGAAAACAGGACAAACACCAGCCACAAGCCTTTCAGGGCTGGGCTGGCTTGCGGCTGGAAACAGGATATCGTTTTGGTACCTCGTCCGTGTACCCGTCAGATTTTGTCTGGCGTCCCCTTGGGGCTCTAGGCACCTCTTGGGGACCCCAGGCTCCTGCGGCTGCAGGCTGGATGGGTCTGCCTGTGCCTGCCAGTGGAGGTACTGTCCTGGCAGCCTCCGCTGGACAGTGAGCCAGGCTCCCCCCGCTTGCTCCAGAGCAGGGGACTGGCTTGGGGCACCCAGGGGACGGCCTGCTCGGCCGGGCACTGCCATCCCACACACTGGTGGTTATTTCATCAGCAGGGACTGCCCGAGTCGCTTCGGGCTGCCCAGGAGGCCGCGGGCCGAGCCCCGTCCGGGGCTTCAGTCGGGCCGCAAGGGCTCCTGGCAGCGAGGGAGGCGGGACCTTCCGGTGGGCAGGTGTCCTGCTGATGAGAATACCGACCCAGTGGTGTAGGATGCAGTCCATGCCCCGCGGCTAGGCGCACGTGTGCAGACGGGGGCGCACCGGACATTAGAAGAACCTCGGGGGACGCGGTAGAGCGGACGCACCTACCCCCGGCCACAGAGCGGCTCCGGTGTTGCCCCTTCCCGGCGGAAAGTAATGGGCAGGAGGTTTTGCGTCGGTCCCGCCTCCGGTGGGCGGAGCCCTCCTCACCTGCGCGGCGGCGGGGCGGGTGCGCTGGAGCGGCTGCACCTGCCTGGGGCGGCACTCGGCGCAGCAGCCGCGCCGGAGCGCGACGAAGTGGAACCTTTCGGTGTCGCACAACCTGTCCGCCTCCTGCCCCATGTGAGCCGCTCGCGGCGCCTGTCCGGCTCGTGCCTCCTGCTGCTTGCTGCAGGTACCGGTGTGGCGGTCGCTGCCTGGGAGCGGTTCGGCGCTCGGACTGCGCCTCCGCTCCGCTACAGAAATAATAGTATAGTATGCTGCTAGCACAATACAATTACATGAGAACTAAAATCCCCTGATTGTTTTTTTTTTGGTGAGACCCCAGGGGGACTGGGTCTGGATCACCGGGAATTTGGTGGGAGAAGAGGAGGGAAGGGGAGAGAAAGGTAATTTCTCTCTGTGTTAGGAATTACTTTCTCTCTTCAGGAGAGTCTTGGGATGGGGTGAAGAGGAGGAGGAGGAAGGTGAATTTTCCTCTCTGTTTTGTGATTTCAAGGAGTTTTGAATCATAGTATCTCCAGCGGTTAACCAGGCAGGGGGAAGCCTGGGAGATTGGGCAATTTGGTGGGCGGAAAGGGTTTACCTTCCTTGTGTTAAGATCCGAGGGTCTGGGTCTTGAGGTTTCCCCGGGCAGGGAGTTTGTTATCGGCGGGGACCAGAGGGTGTGTACCAGGCGCCACTGGGATTCCTGGTTGGTGGCAGCGCTACAAGTACTAAGCTGGTAATTGAGCTTAGAGGAATTCATGCTGGTACCCCATCTTTTGGACGCTAAGATTCAGAGTGGGGAATTATATCGTGACAACTCCTATTTCCCACATTCTCCTCCGGGCTTCGGAGTCAGACACCGAATGAACCTGGGAGCCGCACTGCTGCTGAGCCCACGGCCTCGCTCTCACTGCGCTTGTGTGGTACAAACACGGCGTGCAGCCGCCATGTTTGAGAACGCTGATCCCACCCTGACTGGGGGGCCGAGCCCTGTGTGGCAGACATGAACCTTGAGCCAGACCTGCAGCCGGGCAGTGCTGGGCACAAGCAGGGTCGGTGCATTTCACTGGTTAACTGCATTTAAATCCCTGCTACTGACTCCACAAGGGAGGAACCGCAGCCCCCCCAGACCCTGGTTCATTGCCCCAGGGACATTCCCTGGAGGCCTAAGCTCATGGCACAAAAGGGGCACAGTGCATCAGTCAGTTCCCCCCACGGCCTCACAGCATCCCAGAGCACTTGTCTCCACAGGCCTTAGGTGCTGCATGAAGGCACCCGCCAGGGACCAGAGCTGTGCATCTCACCCACAGACCAGAGCAGCCTGGCTGGAGCTGGGTCTCTCTGAGTCACTCTCCCGCAACAGCTGCTGGCTGCACGTGCGCTGGGCAGTCAGCACGCTAGGTGGTCTCCCCTGTCAGAAAGTGGGGGGTGTTCAAACCCCATGGGAAATGTGCTCCAAGGGGAACGTTTGCTAAGTGCCCAGTAGGCAGGTCACATGGCTCCTGCCAGCTGAGCTGTGCTCCCCAGGGAAGCCCACTCTGGCATCTGAGCAGCACCAAGTCCCTCGTCACTTGCAGGGTGGCCCACCCCATTCCCTGGGGTTCTGCTCAGCCCACACACACAGCCACAGCAAGTCTGAGGGGCTTCAGCAGGGGGCATCCCTTCCCCGAACCCCAGCTGACGTGGGGATTTATAAAGGTACAGAAGGCCCAATGGGCAATAATCCTTCCTTTGGCCCTGTCGTAGCTTCCTACTCAGATTTGAACCTTAGCATTCATAAACTGAGAAGCTAGCATGAACCCTCTAAGCTTAATTACCAGCTTAGATCTGATATCGCTGCCACCAGCCAGGAATTTCCAGGGCCTGACTCCCTCGGGTCTCTCCAAAACATTCCCTGGGGGACCCCAAGACTCAGAAGCCCTGAGTCTTACCACATAGTGAAATAACCCCCCTCCCCTTGTCTTCTCTTTACTTCCTCCCCAAGCTTCCCCTCTGTGGGTTATCCTGGAAGATTACTGTACTTAAACTCCTTGAATTACAAAACAGAGAGGGCAATTTACCTTCCCCCCTCCTTCTTCCCCTGAGGCTGCACAGATTCGCCCTCCGTAAATCTAACACAAAGAGGATTTCCGTTCCCTTCGTTCCTTAGCCTACCCAGAGAAAACTCAAACAGGTATTAAAAAGAAAGCTTTATATAAAAAGAAAGAAAAATACATAAACATGATCTCTGCATCAAGTTGACAATACACAGGGCTATTGCTTATAAGAAAATATATGAATAAACAGCCTAATTCAAAAAGAGATACAATTTAACATTCCAGCAAACTCCACACATGTAAATACCAAAAAACAATAACAGCCTATTGTTTTTCTACCTTTGTACTCACAACTTGGAAACAGAAGATTAGAAGCTTGAAGATAGAAAGATCCCCTCTCATAGCTGAGAGACAGACAAAAGACACAGACCCAAACATTCCCTCCCTGAGCTTTGAAAAATCCGTTTCCTGATTGGTCCTCTGGTCAGGTGTTTGGTTCCCTTCGTTAACTCTTTACAGGTGAAAGAAACATTAACCCTTAGCCATCTGTTTATGATAGGCCCTGCTCAGGCCTGGGTTGACTGTTTAGCCCATTCAGGATGTCCTCTCCCCAGCTGCCTGTGCCTCTACCACTGATCTGCGGTAGGACCTGGAGATGCTCCCCTCTGAGCTCATACTAATAAACACTGCCCAGAGACTGGGGCTCAGGCCTGGGCGCCTGCAAGGCCTTTGTGGTCACTGTGAATATCAGGTAATGCCCCCGGTGCTGCTGGATCATGCTGATGCTCTCCGCTGAGCACTGCCCCCTGCCCCCTGCCCCAGGGGTGGCTGCTGCTGCTGCTGCTGTTCCCCACCTGTGCTGCCTCCCTGCCATAAGGGACATGATGGTGCTCACATCCCAGGGGCCTGCAGCTGCTGGCAGGCTTGGAGTGGTGAGAAGCCAGGGGCAGTGCTGAGCAGAGATGGGCAGGATGCCAAGCCTGGAGCAGGGTGAGGCTAGGACATAGAGCTGGGGCAGGAAGGAAGGGTGCTCGTGGCTATCATGCAGGGGCCTGGATGGGGCAGGTGGTGTCTGAGGGGCAGCAGGGACAGGACTGGGGCAGGGCAGAGTGGAACAGTAGGCTGGCCAGTACCTCCAGGGAACGCACGGCTAGCTGCAGGGAGCGCCCCAGCAGGAAGATGGTGCAGCGGAATCAGACATAAGGGGATCCCCAGTCAGACAGAGCCCAGCCCTGCCCTCTCATCCAGCTGTGCTCCTCGGGTGCCTGTACAAACCTCCTGTGCGGGCACAGGCCTCACCTATTGCGCAGGGTGTTTTTCCCTTCAACAGTGACGTTCCCGTAGCCCTTTCCCCACAGTCCCAGGCAGGAGCCCGGCCTTCTGGCTCTAGCTGCTCCTGTAATGGTGGCCGGCTGTGCCATCCCGTCAGTCGGTGCCGGTTCAGCTTTGCACATCCCTGGCACTAACTGCGGGAGCCAGAGCACTGAAGAGACAACATCCGTTACCAGGGTCCGGGCTGCAGGCCCCCAGCTTTCTGAACCCTGCTTTGGGGGCAGGGCACTTGAAAGCTGAGGAAGAGATCTAGCTGCTGGTGAGCGGGCCAGAGCTGACGTGCCCCAGTGTGGGTTTCCAGCCCACGGTGGGATGCTGTGGGGGAGGTCTAGTTACCAAGAGGCTTTGCACAACAGGGATGCTCGAGGGAAACGCAAACCCAAGAAAGAATTTGGAATTGACTCTCCCTGTTTGCAACCCCTAGCGGCTGCACTCACGCACCAGGGCCTCACTGCTAATGAGATGGGCCCTGCCCAAGTAATCACAGTCTGGGTCCAGGCAGGTCCAGTCACACAGAGTGCCGCCAGCCAGCTCTGCAGAGCCGAACAAGCAGCAACCATGGCCCATCGGCTGCCCAGCCCTGATTTTGTGGGGAGGAACGATGGGTCCATGGAGCTGAACCTCAGCCTTGAGCTGTGTCTATGCCAGCCCATTGGTGTAACCATGCTGGGCCAGGACAGAGACACGAGCTGGGTGAAGATGAGCTCGGCGGAGCCCACACACTGGTCTCTCTCAGCGAGGGAAGAAAAGCTATTTGCTCACCCACCTTGTCCATCACCATTCCCCCCTTTCAGCTGCTCCTGGGGACAGCTTGGGAGGGGAGGAGATACCAGCGGCTGCTGTGCGCACGGTGCCCTCCAGGCCTGCTTGGAGCAGGGCAAGCTGACTCATTGGGGGGCCCTGGGGCCTGCTCTGTGCTAGCACCCACTGGTGACCACAGCGGTGGAGCTGAGCATGTGCCCGCAGGGGGACTCCAGGCTGGGAAGCACCTGCTTGGTTCTCAGAGTTAACTTGTCCCCATCTTGTTCTACGGAGAGTGGGGACCCTGCACAGCTGCCCCTGTCGATCCCCTGAGCTAGTGCTGGAGGTGGGTCACACTGCTGCCCATGCTGGAAACTGGGCAGGGCTGTGCTAAGTTGAGCTGCTCTCCTGCTGCTGCCTGGCTGAGGTGCCCAGGGGTGCTGGCTAGCGCAGGTGGAGCTCAGGGACAGCCAAGAGTCACTGGTGGGCACTCAGCATCAGCAAGGCCCTTTGTCCTAGGGCACCCTCCACTGGTGGGTGCCTGCCCGTGAAAGCAACCCCGGTGAGAAGCTAATGCCTGCTGCAGGTGAGGAGGCGGAAGTGAGGTCCCTGTCCTGTGTGGTGGGCACAGAGCTGAGCCCTGCAGTGGGAAGACCTGCCTCTGCAAAACGCAGGGGAAGGGAAAGGCTGAGGGTGCTGGGATGTGCCACCGAGGGGGTGGGGGGGCTGATCTGCACTGAGCACACTGCGGGTGCCTAGGGGTCCCACAAGCAACAGGGTGTCGTCGTCTTTTCCTGGGAGAGCTCAGCACAGATCCAGGGGAGCTGCAGGGGGGACACTCAGAGGAGCAGGGGTCAGGCCCTGGTGGAGAGACAGAGGGACTGTTATTTTCCCCTGCAGGCCAGCAGCAGCTGTTCTGAGACGAACAGGGAAGACTGGTTTCGGAACCAGCCCCAGGCTTGGCCGTTGGTGCAGGAGGATGGTGCACCCACATCTGTAGGGCCACCTGCTCAGCCACTGCTGGGAGCTCCTTGCACCATCAGGGGAACAGCCAAGCAAACAGGCTGGAGCGAGCAGGTGGGTGAAATGTAGCTGTCTAGGTCTTGCTGCAGCCACCCATGTTAGCCACACAGGGGGCAGGCAGAGACCGACCTGGGGTTGCCAGGCAGCTGGAACAGCCGGTCGAAAAGGGATCCTGGTGGCTCCAGTTAGCACTGCCGACTGGGCCACTAAAAGTCCAGTTGGTCACATCTCCCTCCGGCTCTTAGGTGCAGGGGGGCTCGATATGGTGCCCCTGTCCTGAGTGCCAGCTCCACAGCTCTCATTGGCTGGGAAGCACTCAGGGTTGTCTGTTCATACTGCAGTTAAAAACCCAGAGCAGGCCCCTGCCAGCTGAGCTGGACTCATGGGGCTTGGGCAAGGAGCTGTTTAACTGCAGCGTAGATCTCTGGGCTTCGGCTGGAGCTCAGGCTCTCGGACCCTCCGCCTCCCAGGGTACACAGAGCCCAAATGGCATCTGAGCAGTGCAGACACCTCCTGGGTGAACATTAGGCCAGGGCAGCTGGAGCAGCTCCAGCAGTGCTGGGGTCCAGGCACTGTCTGCATCCAGCCTCCCCACACCCCCAAGGAAGGGCACTCTGGGGAGAAGGTAGTCTGTGCCCCCCACACATTGAACAAAGCAAGGAGCCAGGGCCTGGCCTCAGTTCACGGGCTGCTCTCTGGGCTCAGGAATGGCCCCCTCACCCCACCTGGGATTTTTCTGGAGCAGGCAGATTATCCCAGGGCAGAAGGAAGAGGCCAGGCTGGAGCAGGGGCTTTCTGCTCCCCGGCAGGGACCTGTTAAAGTAGAAGGTGCCTGTGGAGGTTCCTGTGAGCTGCAGGCCCAGACCTGTTCAGTCTGGGGAAGGGAGAAAATGAGGGCATGTGCTGCAGGAGGGAAAAAAATCACCATCCACCCCAGGGCTGGCAGGAGAATGGTGATGGTGAGGGGAAATACAGGCGTCAGCCCCCCCCGGCATGGGGAGAATAAGGCAGGAAAAGCGGGGACAGAGGCCCTGCTACCTTTCCCCTCCCCCCAAGCAGGGTTTGAAACTCAGCTGCTTAAGTGACTTCCTGGCATTCATTTCTGCAGCGTTAAGGTCCTTGGGCCTGGCCCTTCCCCTGCTCACGAGCACAGAGGATGCAGGTTTAATCCCCCACAGCACTGCAGGGCACCTCACCCCCACTGTAAGAACAGTCACTGGCCTCAGCCCAGAGCAGCTGCCTCCTCACAGCTGCAAGATGGCAGCTTTTTAGCAGCTCACAGCAACAGTCACCATCAGTGAAGCAAAAGCCAAGCATGCACCTGTAGGGCAGGACGCCTGGGTTCCCTTCCCAGTTCTACCACTGACTGGCTCAGAGGAAATACTTTTCCCAGGGGTGTCTCAAGTGGCTCTAGGGTGACCTGATGTCCTGATTTTATAGGGACAGTCCTGATATTTGGGGCTTCTTATATTGTCTATTACCCCCTCATCCCGATTTTTCACACTTGCTATCAGGTCACCCTAAGCGGCTCTGAAGTTGCCAGTGCAGCTGTGTGGAGGGTAGTGCTCACTCCAGGGCTCAGGCACTTGCTGTCAATACACAGAGTCTCACTGGGCACATTCACATGACAAGCCTGATTCACCCCCAAGCTCCAGCCCCTGGAGCTCAGAAAGCCCATGGTCACTTAGTTTTGGGCAGCGTGGAGGAAAACCTCACTGGCTCCTTCCTGCCCACACTGCATCGGCCCAGCTGTCACCAGTTCACCAGCCTCTATCACACACTCTGCACAGGTGACTGGTCACCCAGCCCAGCAGCAGAGGCCACCTCAGCCCCCTGCAAACACAAAGGAAGCTCCCATGGGCACCAGGCACTTGCTCCCCAAAGCCTTTCTGCAGCTGAATATTTGATCACAGCTCATGTGAGCTGTGGTCTGGGTGGTGAAGCCAAGGAGCCTGACAGCTCTAGGAGCCAGACAGCTTTAGATGTCGCTCCTTGTTCTTAATGAGGTTCTGGACCTTTCCTGGGCTGGCTCTGGCTCCCTGTGACAGAGGCAAGCAGCTGTAATTACATAGGTTCTAAGAAGCAACAACATTCATTTTTGCAAATCTCTCCTCCAGCTGGACTAGTCAGATTCCCAGCTCTGCTCTGCCCAGCTGGGGGAAGAGCTGCCACTGCAGCTTTGTTTGGAGATCAGTGGCCTTGGCAGATTCTCTAAGCTCTTGTTTATGGCTTAGGTTTGCAGGAGGGCTGGGATGAGATCAGGGATCAGCAGGGGCTGCTCCAGCCACCTGGCAGCCTGGCTGTGCCACACTGGCTGTGTATGACAGGGTGTGGGCAAGGCTAGTGCAGGACAGTTTAGTTGGGCTACCCTGACCCATGCAGCCTTAAACACCTCCCTGCCCCCGCAAAGTGGGCCTAGGCTCTGCCAAATGCTGCAGCTGTTCACCTGCAGCAGGATCACTCCCAACACAGGGTGATAAACTCCTACTGGAAATGCATAAGTGGAGGGAGGCAGCAGCTGGATGCCCTTCAGATAGCAGCAGCTTGTTGGCTGGTCCCAGTACCAGCATTGCTAGAGGCTAAAATCCCTCCACTTCCCCCTCAGCAGTCAGGCAAGCCACTGGGGCAGTATCTGCAGGCCTGAGGGCTGCTCTGCCTTGCCATGTTGTTAGAGGACCTCCCTGCAGGATGAGCAGGCAGCACTGGGTCACTGACCTGCAGACTTAGCCATTGCTGCTGAGCAGGTAGGAGTCCTGCCTTGGCCAGGGTTTATCTAGATGACCAGTGGCTGAAGGCCCAGAGGGCAGGGTGGGGTACTCTAAACCCCAGCCCAATCCTGCCTCTGTGCTAGGGAAACCCCTCTCCCCTCCAGTTGTCAGGAGGCCAGTGAGGGCTGCCCTGGCCACGCCAGCTAGGTCTCCCCCACACACAGGAAACAGGTCCCTGCCATCCCCCTCTCAAGGTGTGAAGGGAGCCAGTGGCAGACGAGGAGCTCCTTTAGCCAGCATGGCCAGAGCTCTTTGGAAGTTAGCACCTGTGAACAGGCCAAAGTTCCTGGGGCTCCAGAGTGTGGAGATTTCTCTCTCTACCGACTAAAGGGGCCTGATTGGGGGGAGACCCCACATTCCCCTGTTAGGACAGCTTAGGGAGCTTGTTACCGCACAGCCCTTGAACACAGCTTGGAGATACACACAGCCTGAGGCAGAGGAAGCACTAAGTGGCCAGAGGGATGCCAGGAATAAAGAGCCATGTCTAAAAAAAAACAAACAACTTCCTTTATTAAAAGTGACCTCACCCCTTGTCTCATGCTTGGCAGCAACTAACTTACTTTATACACAGTAAAAAGAGGAGAGAGCGGCCGAGGAAGCTACAAAAAGGCCAGAGTCAGACATTTTGTCGGGAACATGGCTAGCAGCAGGGCATGAACAGTCGAGTGGTCGGAGCAGAAAGGCAGCTGGATGTGGAGTGAGCCAGCAGCCTACTGGACTGATTGGGTACCGCACCTTGCACCGATACCTTACCCTGATGCACTGGAGTTTGACAAGTTTCACACAAGGAGGTGAACCAGCCACAGTTCAGAATCAGGAGCCAGAGGTCTCCAGGCCTTAAGGATATTCCAGGAGTTAGGGATTCATAAGATAGGCTTTTATTTTCCCTGGCAGGCAACTGTGTCTTAAGATCCAGAGGCACCAGCAGCTTCATAAGGCTTCCAGGCATGGCTGGATCTGGGTACAAGGCTGTTTGCAAGTCTCCAGGAAAGTCACACTAGGCTCCTCAGCTCCAGGAAGGATCAGGGCTCAGCCCTGAAGGTGACACGGAGAGATGGGCACCCAACAGGAGCCAGAGCTGGGCTCTCATGTCAAGGGACCCAGGCCAGCCAGTTTGCCCACTGAAGCTCCAGCCTGCCAGCTGCTCCATGCAAGACAAGCCGCTCTGCGGAGCTTCCTGGAGAGAATCCTGCATCCTGGCAGAAACTGCCCCCCTTACTCATCCTCACCCCCGCCGTACATGTCCGCCAGCTTCCTGAAGCGGCCGCCCCAGTCGTTCAGGTAGTCGTAGTCCTGGTCCTGGTCCGAGGCGGAGGAGTTGAGGGAGCTGAGCGAGGCCGCCTCGGAGCCGCTGCCCTCATAGTCAAACACCAGCAGGGAGTCGTACGGCGGGGCAGTGGGGTCAGTGTCGGCCGCCTTCAGATTCTGTGGGTGGGGAGAAGTGTTAGGTTAGGAGTCATCCCAGCATGCGCTACTGGGACAACTCTAGTGCAGTGATAGAGCCACCCCATCGGTGCTGGCAGGCAGCACTAACACCAGTGAGTCGTCACCTTGAGGGGAGCCCAGACTTTGGTAGGGCGGGGGAAGTGAGCCGGTACCAGCAAGAACCCGCACCAGCCCATACCCAGCCACAGTGCTTTAGTGTCCCTGCCCCTGCCGCCTCCCGTCGGTAAGGTCTGTACCGGCAGGGCTGCCGAGGAAGGAGACACAAGGGGCAACCATGGCAGTGCTTTAACATTGCCAACGGAGGGAAGGGGCAGCACTTTGCACCTCCCTGTTGACAGGGCTGCTGATGGGGAGGGTGGCGGGCACAGCAATATTAAAGAAGAAGAGTCCCTGCCCCTTTTGCCCCCTCCCTCCCTGGCTGGGGGTGGCGAAGAAAGAAGCTGCCCTGGGGCCAGCTATTTAAAAGGACATGGGGCTCCAAGGGCTGCTGACCCCCAGTCCTGCCCTTCTATCCAAGGCCCCACCCCTTCAGGGGGCCAGAGTGCCCCCCCGCCCCAAGTGTCCTCAGTTACTTTCACCCCTGGGGACAGGACAGGCAGGAGGCTCTCAGATGGGGAGTCAAGAGGGAGGTTTGTATCTGAGACCAGGGCATTGAAGGGTGGTTTTGCTCAGCAGTGAGACTACCCTCAGTGCTTGCATTTGGGCCTGGGGCTCCTGGATCAGTCCTGATGGAGGGTCCATGAGTCACCAGCAGGGAGATCCTGACAGCCCAGAGCAACCCCAGCGCCAGCTGCCTTCCCACCCCAGAGACTAGAATTTGGTCTCCCAGCTGGACCTGGGGAATCCTCTGGCAGGAGCCAGATCCTGCCACCTCTGCCAGGCAGGACAAGTGCAGGTGAAGGTCCTGGGGAACCCTTGTTCCCACTGAGGCCAGTGGGAGCTGGTGGGCTCAGCAACCCCAAGGAACAGCCACTATGACCAGAGGGATCAGGTCTGAGCAAAGGGCCTGGCCCATTTCCACCCTGACAGCATGTGCACTCAGAGACTGGGGCCAGTCAAGCCAAGCGCCCTGCAGAAAGGAAGGGCTCAGACCCTGACTAATGGGTGCCACAGGCCTTCTCCTGGAAGTTAGTCTCCAGTGCAGGCCAAGGGGTCTAGAAAAAAGACCAACAGCTTCCAGGGGAGGGAAGACAGGTCTGTGCTCTGGCCACATTCACAGTGAGTTGCCATGTTCTCTACTGCCCCCAGCCAGTTCCCCTGAAATCTCTACACCACTAGTTCTCAACCCACAGGCCACTTGTGGCCCATCAGCACACAGCTGAGGCCCCATGTGACATCCTCAGGGTACCCCCCCCCCCATGAATGGATGTGGCCCCCACACACTAACACCCAGCCACCCACCCGCTCCACTCCCCATAGCTACACCCCTGGCAACGAGGACAGGCCCATCAGAGCATAGCACAGCCATAAAACCAGCCTCCCCAGCAGCTAGGCAGCTGCACCAGGCCAGGCAAACACCCATTGCTGACCTTGGGTGGGCAGAATCGGCTGTCCAGGGAATCCCCACAGCGGCAGAGCCGCGGGGGGCTAGTGATCAACCCTCAGGGTGGCACGTGCCCAGTGTACACACATCCAGCTAAAGCAAGGACCAGATCTTGGGCTCTGGAAAGGAACTGCTGACACTGATCAGCCAATGCCCATGTCTAGAGCTGGCTCCAGCCCCTCACTAGGTGTCGTGAGTGTGACGAACTGGGAATGTTCTTAATGTTTACTCTGAATACTGTGTTGGTGTCTCAGTGTCCCCTATGCATTCTTAATCTCTAGGTGGTGGAATAAGGGTGTGAGATTGCTGGAGAGCAAAGGGCCAGTGCACCTAAATGCCTGGCACTCTGTCTCCTAGCAACTGATGGCCTGGGCCCCTCCCCTGCAAAGGTGCCAGCTGAAGGTGTTGGAGACAAAGGGATCAGGTGACCTCCTGGCCCGGGAAAGGGGCTGAGCAGAGAGGAGGGACTGGAGGGGTTGGTTAGTCTGGAGCTGCCTGGGGACTAGGAGTGAAGGGCAGACCTAGGGGTCTGGCTCACTGCCCCCCAGAATGGATCCGGCCGAGGGGTCCGGTTCACTGTATTTACAAGCTCTGCTTTAGACTCTGTTCCTGTCATCGAATAAACCTCTGTTACTGGCTGGCTGAGAGTCACATCTGACTGCAAAGTGAGGATGCAGGACCCTGCGGCTTCCCCAGGACCCCGCCTGGGTGGGCTCGCTGTGGGAAGTGCAGAGGGAGCATTCAGCATCCTCTGCCCAAGGAGAGACCCAGGAGGTGAAGATGTGTGAGCTTCTTGCCCTGAAGAAGTCTGCTCCAAGGGAGAGGAGGCTCCTCAAAGTCCTGACTGGCTTTGTGGGGAGCAGTTCCAGAGCATCGCCCGGGGACTCAGTGACAGTGAGCCCAGGCTCACGCGAGTTTAGTGACACTTGCATCCCTAGCCTCACCTCATCAATGAAGTTGCCAATCTCATCGGGGTTGGCAGGTCGAGGCCGATATTGGGGAGCTGGCAGCAGGGTTGGCACCACGTCGTTGCGGACGATGACTTCAGGGCGAGCCTCCAGGCCGCGGTGCAGCTGGCTGAGGTCATAGTCCTTTAGAAGAGAGACGCACAGGGTCAGGGCTGTTTGGCTGATCCAGAACTGGGACGTCCCTTTGTCAGGCCTCATCTGTCCTGGGGATGGGCACCAGAGGGGCTCCAAGGCCATTCATTTTGCATGCCCACATTGCATGCTCCAGAAGTGGGCAAAGTTTGAGTGTATCAAGGTAGGACCCAGTTGAGCCCCCAGGGCAAGCCAATGCGTCAGGTGTGCTGTTACCCATCCCCCACCCCCAGCATGCCATAGGTCACTAGTGCCCACCTGGTCTTCCTCCCCACCGCCCTCCTCGCCGTAGTAGAAGACGTTGTCCCGGGTGTCATCCTCTGGGAGCAGCAAGGGCTCCTTCACCACCTTCCTCCGCCGCACGAAGAGGAGCAGCAGCAGCAGGATGACTGGAAGAGATAAGGCAGGTTGGCATGTGCCATGCAGCGTGCTCTCCTCCCCCCATGATGGGGCCCATGCTGCTCTGGGTGCCACAGGAGAAGGAAGGGCAGGCCTGCAGTGATGCTGAGACATCAGCAGGCTCCCATCTCAGGGCACTTGGCAGGAGAGCAGGCACAACAGTTTTAATGGCAGGGAACCCAGGGCACAGAAGTGAAACAGCAGTACAGCTGGAACAAGATCCCAGGTCTGACTGTTGGTACTCTAGTCACTAGGCCAAGCTGCCTCACCACAGGGAGCAGCAGGTCCCATCCTGCACTGCAAGACACCTGCCGTTGCAGCTCATCTGTGCAGGCCAGGCTAGCTTAGCTCTGGAAGACCCCACCACTAGCACAAAATGCCCAGCGGCCAGGCCTAGAGCAACTCCTCCCGGGCACTCACTCAGCAGCGCCAGAATAGCCCCCAGGATGGCCAGAATGATTGGGACTCCCAGAACAGGCAGCCGTTCCTCTGGGCACTTCTCTGCATGCCCCTCACAGTTGCACACTTCTGCCTTGAGGACAGTCAGCTGGTCTTTGTTCTGATTGTCAAAGAGCCGCAGGTAAACTTGGTAGATGTCTTTCTTCAACGGCTCCATCAGCTTCAAGGTGAGCGTTTCCCCTGTGCAGACAGTGAGATTATGTGGGTGAAACAGCAGCTTGGACACCAAAGGGGTGGGTCACCAGGGATCAGAGGCGAACAGGCCCCCACATCCCCTCTACCTCCCAAGCAAACCAAGACCCTATGGTGGCTACAGTGCCATGAACATGCTCTACCCAAGATCACTTCATCCCAGGAGTTCAGTCACAGCATGTCTGGGACTAGGATACCCATGACACGTGCAGAGAAGTCACAGAAATGTCAGGCTGGAAGGGACTACAAGAGGTCATCTAGCCCAACCCCCTGTGCAGAGGCTGGACCAAGTATTCTCTGTACCAGTGGTTCTCAACCTGCAGCTCACAGGCCGCTTGCAGCCTAATCAGCACAGAGCTGCAGCCCATGTGACATGCTCAGGGCCATACAGGTAGTTTTGGATGTGGCCCACAATGGTAAATAGGTTAAGAACCAAATTCTGCAGACCCCTGACATGTGTTTTTCCAACCTGTTCTTAAAAGCCTCCAACCACAAAGGTTCTGCAGCATCCCTAGGGAATTTGTTCCCCTGTGTAACTACCCTGGCACAGACTGGTTTTCCTGATGTAAGCCCATTGCTTCTTGTCCTGTCCTCAGTGGTTAAGGAGAACAATTTATTACCCTCTTCCATGTATGGAAGAGGCTGTTACAGAAGTAACTGTTCGACTGAAAGAGGACATGCTTTCTCCAGACTAGACAAAACTAACTTTCAAATCTTTCCTGGTAGGTCAAGTGTTTTGGACCTAGTCACATGAGTGACTCCAGGCCAGCACCACCCCACATTACATTCTGTGGGCAAGGGCCATGTCCTGCACTGCCTTGCCTTTGATCCACACCCCCAGTTCGGGCTCATTCCTCCTACTGGAGGGAATGGGGCAGGAGAACGGGGCAATGCATGGTCAGATCTCAGGTGACCAGCAAATCCCTTCAGCACTTACCTTTACTGTCCATTTCTGCAGCCCAACTCATACCAGATCCATGGATGAGCTCTGCTCTGAAGGGGGAGGTGTTCGGGGGCAGATCCTTGTCACTGATGGTCAGGACCTGTGGCACTGGATTCTGGTTGCAGACTGTGATCTCACGAGGGTCTGGCTCAGGCCCATTGTCGTTCACATCCAGAAGAGTCAGAAGCAAGGTGCCCGTGCCAGTGGCAGGAGGGGTGCCTGTTGGGGACAGAGGGGAGGTGAATGGCTGCACGCGATTCACGATCTCATTTGCCTAGCCCAGAAGGGGAGCCCACTGCTCAGCCAGTGGAACACCCCTGCTCTGTGCGTCATCCAGAGGAGAGCTGGCTGCTGCTGCCAGCTAGGGAGGTCCCTGGTGCAGCCCCCAACAGGGACCACCACTGGGTCTCCACTCTAGGCTACAGGGCCTGCTTTGCCCATGACTCAGGGGAGGCTTCCAAGCCCTGAGCCTTCAGTTCCACACCACCACAGGCTGCTGCAGACTGGAGCACTGTCATGGAGGGGCCGACAAGCCAGCCTGGGCTGCTTTTGGAATTACTCCCATCTTCCCAGGAAGAGAACTGGGGTTTTAATTTAGATGTGGTTTCTCGTGACAGCCCAGGAGGGGGTGTGGCCTTAGCACATGTCTCTCATATGGGGAGCCACCAGCAGCACACTGTGCAGGGGAACAAAGATGCTCTTGATCACAGAAACGCAGCAATCAGACAAGCTCTCAGCCTTGCCCCCCCATGTTCCAGTTACCATTGTCCACGGCCAGCACAATGGCTGGGTAGGTGTTGTTCTTCACAAACACAGCCTCCCTGTCCAGCTGGGCCTTCGCTGTTACAATGCCGTTTTCCGGGTGAATCTCCAGCCACCCCGCGGGGTCATTCCCGATGCGGTACCTGAAGAGAAAGAGCGTTAGGGGCAGACACCAGTTTGTAGGGGAGACAGTTCTGGAAGGTGCCAGATTCAGCATCGCTCTGAGGGAGTGCAGCAGAAAGCGGCTCGCTGACACCTGCCCTGCTGCACAGCTAAGTAACAGGCTCCCTGATGGAGGCCTCCTGCCCAAATTCCTGCTTCCCTGGGGGATCCGTACTCCTAAGCAGCAGGTGCTGAACTTCAGAGAGCAGAGCCCAGAGGTTCTGTTCTGCAAGAGTGGCTGTGCCAGCCAGCCTGTTCCGGGGACAGGAGCAGTGACCATGGATCCGACAAAGTGGGTCTTCACCAACAAAAGCTCATGCTCCAATACATCTGTTAGTCTATAAGGTGCCATAGGACTGTCTGCTGCTTTTACAGATCCAGACTAACATGGTTACATGGATATGGTGTGTTTGGCTTCGCTGCCCATGGTTTACAGGTCCAGACCCAAGCTCACATATTGGCACAGGGCTGTCAAGGCCAATCAGTCCCCGTTTGGGATGTTAGGCATGAAGCTGGATTCAGTACATGTGGCATTAACCAGCCCAACCACCACTTACCGGATCGTCTGACTCTGCATTTTGTCTGGGTCCTGAGCAGTGTAGGAGGTGATTTTCTGTCCAATAGGCACATCCTCCGAGACCTGAGCTGTCTGGATAGGTGGGTCAAAGACAGGTGCCTCATTCACATCCTCCACGTTCACTGTGACAGTGGCCGTGGAGGTAGTGAGCTTCACGACAAAAGGCTCCTCATTGGTGGCTGCCACGTAGAGGACAAATTGGCTTCTCACTTCAAAGTCCAAGCCCTGGGAGGGACGAGAAGGAAAGGTGAAGCCTGGCCTGTTGCCTCATGCCCAGGAAACATGCTTTAGCTCGGGAGGTCCCTGGTGCTTTAGACATCACTACGTGGCAATGCCATCCACTCAGCTGTGCTGAAGAATCAGCTGCAGGATGGTCCTGGGTTTTGATGCAGTTGCTTCATTCTGGCAGGACTAGAGTGACCAGATGTCCTGATTTTATAGGGACAGTCCCAATTTTTGGATCCGTTCCTTATATGGGCTCCTATCACCCCCCTCCCGATTTTTCACACTTGCTGTCTGGTCACCCTAGGCAGGACGCTGGAGCCTGACGCTGCTGGTGCTTAGCCCTGCACACACCCAGAGGTGCACATGTCTAGCTGCCCATGAAACCGGAGTCCACACTCACCTTAGCTGTTCGCAGAATGCCTTCATTGGTCTCGCGATCCGTGGTGATGGTGAAGAAGCCTCCTTCGTTGCCTCGCACAATGGTGTACACGGCCTGCCACGCTGCCGTGTTGACCTCATCTGTGTCTGTCACGGTCAGCCTCTGGACCTCACGGCCCGCTTCGTTCTCTGGCACTGCCACAGTGTACTGCAACAGAGGGACATGCAGGCCATGCAGTCACAGCTTAGAGCAGAGATCCAGCATCCTCCTGAGACCTGGGCCTTTTCCACTGGCCAGCAGCACAATGCAGCCAGTGGAGACAGTGATAGCTCCTTGCCCTTCCAGCCCCACCCCATTTGTTTTGTCCTATGCCATGAGCAGGAAAATAAACTGCAGCCCTTGCCTGGAACCACGACTTCCCTGTCCGTGCACCCCTAACACAACTGGAGCCCCTGAAAGGGAGACATCTGGGGCACCCTGGCTCTTTGGTCCCTGACAACTGGGGTAGGCACAGGATACCAGCAGCCGCACAGAGAGCACCTCACATGGCTCCTAGCCAAGAGATGCTTTGGCTGGAGGAATGGCCACTTTTCCTTGCAGTCTTCCCTGTGCTGCCATCCCCAGCAATCCCAGGGAGGTGAACAAGACGGGACACCCCAGCACAGCAGGGGTCAGCAGCTGATACTTGCTAAAGGGTGACAGAGTAGGGTACCGTTCTGGGGTCAAACACTGGAGCGTTGTCGTTGGTGTCCACGATCTCTATCACAGCGGATGCAGTGGTTGTTAAGCCTTCCCCATCCAAGTCTGCAGCCTGCAGCGTCAGTGTGTATTCTCTCACTCTCTGGGGAGAGGCAGACACGTAGAGATAGACATGAGCAGTGCTGCCTCAGATTGCAGTTCCCTGTAACCCTTTCTCACACAGTCCCCAGCAGCCAGGGCATGCCAAGCTGACTACAGAGTCCACCATGCATCAGGACTTCCTGAGCCAGGAATCTGCCCAGATCTCAGAGGCATGCATCAACAGGGAGCCCTTCTCCACTGCAGCCCTACGCAAGGGCCGAGCTTTGTCGACAGCAGTAGCATACCTCTCCAGCCACGGAGAGCCACTGCAAGAGTCTTCTGGTGTCAAGCACAAATTTATAAGCCTGCTTGTTTCCTGCAGCCCATTTCAGACCATCAAGTGGCAGGCTGCTAACAAGGGGCCATCTCCTTCATAGGCTTGTGCCAGCACGGAAGAGGACTCAGTCCTCGCACACTTCACTAACTGAATAGCAGCTGTGATGTTGCCACCCTCCTTCATGCAACTTTGCTATGGCAACAGCTGCTGTGCTTCCAAGCCCATGTCTCTGCTCACCTCCCTGTCTAGACCACTTGCAATCACACTGATGGCTCCAGTGGCTCTGTGGATGGTGAACATCTGGGGATGGGGTTCCTTAGGCTCTTGGTTCAGGATTGAGTATGCAATGACCCCATTGTAGGTCTCTATAGCATCATCTGCATCGGTGGCAGTTACTTGCATCACAGAAGTACCTGAGAAAGAAGGGTAGAGCTGGAGGTGGTAGAGGATCTCTCCCCCCCCATCAGGAGGAGGAACATTTCCCCTGAGGAGTGCTGCAGCTTCATACAAGATGCTTAGAATTTTTAGGAGCTCAGGACAATAGTAGAGACTCTGAATGGAGCCAGCGCTGGGCTTGTCTCCTTCAGTAGGGACGAGCCCTAATTGCTCTGAGAAGGACTCGTTGGCAAGCCACACGAAAGAGTGTGTAAGTGGGCACCACATTCATGGACCAATGGCTTGGTGAGCCTGCCTGACCCGTCAGGGCTACCAGAGATCAGAGGCTTGTAAGAAATGAAGCCCTGGTGATCTGTGTTCAGTACCACATGTGGATCACAGGCGCATGGATGCAGGGACCAGAGACCTCCACTGCAGAATCCCACCTGCTAACAGGGACAACCCAGACCCAGTCCATGCCCTATCCCACTAAGGGCTAACGCAGCAGAGTCTAGAGGTGCAGATTTTTGAAGCCTGGATCAGTATTGGCAGGAGAAGGCTATTTCCACCCATTTCTCCTACCTGGCAGTGCTCCTTCCAGGACTGAGCCTCTGAAGAGCTCCTGGGTGAACTGGGGTTTGTTGTCATTCTGATCTGTTACGGTGATGATGATCTCCATGGGCTCCTCCACAGGTCTGCCATTCTCAGACACAGCGTGAGAGAAGAGCTACAGACAGAAACAAGAGGCCTGTGAGCTCCACCATGCTCCTTCTCACCAGCAGCTGGCTCAGAAATGGGCCCCCTGACCACATGCAGGGCTTGGGTGACTTACGTGGTATTTGTCGATGTCTTCTCTGTCCAAGGGCTGAGTCACCATCATCCAGCCAGTCTTGGCCTCGATGGTGAAGATGCCATTGGGAGGGGTGTCTGCACCCTGCCCTGTGATGCTGTAGATAATCTTGGTCGCTTTATCCCGATTGGATTTGATCTAGGGGGAAGGCAAAGCACATACATGGTGCACGTGTAACCAGAAGGTGGAATTAGACTAGCATACCACACTTCAGAGTCCAGTAATGGACAGGAGTAGGGTGAAGCTGAAAGATAAGCTTGCGTTCAAAACAAAGTGGGAACCTTTAGGAACCCGCTGTGCTTCAGCAAATACAGAAGATCTGCTGCAGCAGCATGCAGGGGAGTGCAAGGATTTTCCTCTGCCGTAATTTTTGACAGTGAGATTCTGTAGTTCGTTACTATTGGAATAGTGGTTACATTAACATGCAACAGCTAGAATATGAAATTATAAATGTTGAAAATAGCGGCCTCCCTCCCTCCCCCAACCCCTTTCAAAAGCACCCAGTGGCAAAAAGAGTCAGCACTGTCAAACACTTGACTGCACATTAAGGTCCAGCAACAAGAGAACTGGCAGCACCTGCCTGCCCAAGACACAGCATTCAGGTGGGCAAATGCCGGTTTGAGATGCCTCCATACCTGAACCAGCTTTTTAGGGAATGGGCCCCTCTCATTTTCAGGAACCCTTATTGGAGGGATCACCCAGTCCCTCTTCTGTCTCTGCAGACCAGGTCTGGCCTGCGGGAACATCAGCACCTCTGCTTGATGGTCTGAAGCAGCTTCCTACAGGGAGAGGGAGATGACATCCATGTGTACAAGAAACAAGCCCAGGGATCCCAGACCAGCCAGTGTTTAACCCTGGGTTAGTGCAGTGCCAGCTGGCAGCTCCTTTACACAGACCGTGCTGGGAGCACAGCAGAGATGGAGTCAGACTTGCTGACAGTTCAGACAGACACTGCAGGAGGCCAGACCACAGCAAATGGGATGAAGACCATACACGTGATCCGAGCCAGACACAGAAATGAAGTGCAATGGAGAAGGTTGCACTCTGGGCCCAGAGTCAACAGGGGCCAACTTGGTGGTCCAGGAGAGCTATGAGTAGCTATTCCCACTGAGCCCCACACTCCTGGACTGCTCTAGCCAGGAAAGCTGTTGCTAGACCAGTGTCGTTCTCCACATAATTCAGTCCCAGTAAAGCAACAGGCAGTTAGTGGGCTGGGTGCACTGGCAATGCTACAGTGTTAATGGTTGTGGGAATGGCCTTCCCAGCCCTGTCTCTTGTAGGCATCATGAGCAGTGAGGGCACCTTGCCATCCCATTAGGAGACCAAGGTTCGCTAGCCAGGCACAAAGGTTGCCATAGAGTCAGCCCTGTGTGCTCCCTACAGGCCTGCCAGCTGGCACGAGCTTTACCTGTGTGGAGTGAGGGCTTTGAGTCTTCACAGTCACTGAAGCAGAGAATTTCTTGCCAGTGGAATCCCAGGCATCCACGGTAAAAGTCTTCCCCTGCCCATGCAGCTGGGTGTGGTGTCTCATCAGGACTGTCCCATCCGCCAGCACATGGAAGTCAGCATCATCTGCATCATACAGCACTAGCTTCCATCTTGTGCAGTCCTCAAACCTCACTGGGGGAGGAAGGGCAGCACTGTTAGCAGGCTCCAGCCATGCACAGGACGGCAGGAGACAGGATATCGGGGAGACCCTGGCGCTATGACTGTGATGCTTTCCAGTTGCAATGGGTTTGCCTTGACCTATTGTTTGCATGTTACCCCCTTTCTAGAGCCATTGACTGAGCACACGTCATTGTTCTCTGGACTGATGAGCCTGGAACCTGCCTTCTGAGCTACCCAGGCACATGTGTGAACAAGTTTCTCAATGCCGGGGCAAGAGTGTGGAGAGAGGGGAGACAGGAATGTGACTGATAAGGTATCTCCAGCTAACCTGCTAGGAAGCATTAAGTGTTTAAGCCAGACATGTGACAGCACCACCATACAGGAAGGGGCAGGGGAGATCTGGATTTATCCTCCAGCGTGATCAGCTAAGTCTGCTCAGACACAACTGGAGCTGCTGACTCAGCTAAGACAGGCTCTACTTAGCACAGTCACTAGCCCAAACAGAGGCTGGGTTTCTGAAACTGGCCACAGTAATGGTTGTGTCCCCACAGTAATATATCAAGGTCAGAATCCCGATGCATCTGTCAGCCTGGAACCCCACCACACAGCATGTGGGTGAGGGCAATGGTGCCACTTCAGATATGTGGCATCGCTTGCTAGTACACCTCCAGAAAAAGGCAGTAGGGTGCTAACCACCAGGCAGCTGCCTATGACTGTGCAGTTCCAGACAAGAACTCTGCCTCCATGCATCTACAGGTTTGCAGACAGCCCTGTCAGCAGGGGGACGGAGCAATTAACAGGAGGGCCAGTTCTCCTCTTGCAGGTAGTTCCTACCACAGAGGAGCCTGTGACGGCCTGACTCAGTTTAGAGGTTTAATTGTATTAGGAGTTGGGAATGCAAGAGGCAGACTTCAGGGCTGAGGGCTCTGGGCAAAACCCACACCAGGTGCATGATGCCTTGGCAAAGGCTCCAAGGAGTCTTTGCACTGCATGCTTCAGTCATAGGGTATCCTGGCCAGACCCAAACACCTTGTACAGAGTGCCCACAGGACACACCCCATTTCTATCCCAACCACCATGCTGCTAGGCCAGGCATATCCAGTTCACCAAAGCTACCCCAGCCCTGTGTGGCCAAGTGCATTGGGCCAGCTGTTAGTGAGAGCACTATAGGTCTTTGTAGACCTCTCTGCCACCAGCGCTTCCACAAGGTCACGCTGCCCAGGTGAGCTCAGCAGTCGCTTGGGCAGGAAGGCTGGTGCTTTAGGCCAGTGGTCCCAAAGCCTTTGCCATGGGATAGTTTACAGATTCTTGGGAACACCCACCCCACCATTCACTCTTGCCTGGGACCCCATTCCATGCCATGCCCATGAAATGCAAGAGAGACTCTGTAAGCCAGGAAAGCCAGCACCCTGCAACAGCCAGCTTGGTAGACTACTGCATGGGGGCCTGTTTGGGACATTCTCCCCTTTTCTTTGCCATTGAGGAGCGAGGTCAGACTAACACAGGCTTAGGCGGTCACCCCTGTTCTCAATGCAAATACCCTAGGAGACAAGGTTCCCATAGCCACCTCACATGCAGAACGCCAGCAGGTCTAGGCTTAGCCGCCAGTTTAGAGGGGCCCTGTGCCCTGCAAGGGCAGCCAGAAAGGTACAGAGCACTCCAGACCCAGGGCTTCACTATCCCATCTCTTGTTTAGGAGGGTTTCTGCTCACACTCCAGTGCCAGGGAAGACAGGAACCCCTCTGGATAATGCAATGGCCAGTCACTTGTCTCCAAAAGTCCACATGTGTAAGAGCCTGATGTGAGGCCAAGCAGATGCAGGGCCTGTTGGGTAATCTGCCCCCAGCAGCAAGTTACATGCATGTTTCCGGTTTGCTTTCAGACACCGTGCCCAAGGTAAGGCGCTGACTCTTGGGTAGTGCTGAGAGGGCTGGTCTCTGCTATGCAGGCAATTAAATGGCCAAGTTACTCAGACCTGTCCCACTTCCTGCTCCTGCCATGCTGATCCAGACACAGAGCCTCCCTCACTGAGGATGGGGAACACAGCGCAGGTCTGCAGTGGCTTTGGAGGCATCAGGCTGGAGACTAAGGGGCAGCTCCTCACAGCTGGAAGGACAGGCCCTCCGCTCTGTTTTGCGCAGGAAGATGCTCATGCTCTGACCCCTGCACCACCCTTGGATCAGGGGCATGGAGTGAAGCCCAAACCAGTCTCCAGTTAACAGCTTTCAGGGCTATCAAGGGAAGGCTGCAGCTGCCCACCAGCAGGCCTGGTCTTTGAGAAAGCCAGGGTCACTGTGCAATCTCTCCCCTTCCCTGGGGCAGGAACAGTCAGGTAGCAGCTTGCTGCTCTGCTCTCACTTGAGATCAGGCTCAGCTAGACTGGTCAACTCTGACCTTCCCCAACTGGAGCATTTCCAAGAAACTGACTCTCCTTAGACTGACTCCTCCCCTGGTCCCTGAGTAGGGACTCAGGATGCTAGCTCAGGATAGGTACCAGCCTCTCTGGGGTGGGGGGAGGGAGGGAGGAGTGTGGTTACAGGAAACCCAGTAACTGCAGCACTTGCCTTGAGGCAGCAAAATCATCCCCATACCCAGATGATTCCACATGATCTTCACTCCCAATGGTGTTTGAGATTCACTTATTTTATTCTACACAAAAACACAGACAATTCTACTGAGGTGGCTGACCACGTCCACACCGAATCCACCTCTAAATTGGAATTCAGTAGCTGCTCCTGTACCAGCCTCAGCCTTTTTGCCAGCACTAAGTGGAGCAGTACTGCGTCTGTAGGTATCTGTCAGCCTCTCCCCGAGTGAGGCAAGCAGGGCGTTCACCTTCCAGACCTTTGGGCCACGGTCTGCCTGTCTCGGGGCGGCTACGGTGCAGAGTGGCAGGCACAATTTCAGGGGGTAGATGAAGATAATCACGCAAATACTGGATACCCTCATTGGTCAGATACCAGTAAAAGTGCCTCCAAGCAAACTGCTCCTTCATGTAGCCACGCGATTTCATGACTGCATGGCTTTCATGACATGGCGGTTGGGCACATTGTCTGCCAGCTCTGGGGGTTTAGCCATGTGAACATCTTCCTTGGCCACCATCACTCCCTCCTTAAAAAGGTTGCTAGTTTGTAGCCTTGCCATGCTCAGAGCCTCTACAGCAGGTGTCCTGGGCTAGCCTAGCAGGAGGGCAGGACCAAGGGACTTTGCAGGAATTTAGGGCTTTGATGATAGCTCAGAGAGACCACGGAATAGCTCAATCCAGTGCCCCTTGGAAAAGGTCTTGGCAAAGTGCTGGCTTTCCAAGGGCGTGGCCAGGAAAGCTTAGCTGACTTGAGTACATCTACACTGCAGTTAGATACCAGCAGACGGCCTGTGCTAGCTGACTTGGTGTGATGGAGTAGGGGCTGTCTGTGTGGGGAATGGGAGAGCAGGGGAGGACTTTAGGGGATGGACTATACCGGAGCCTGGAACCTGAGCTAGGTAAGGAAGGGGAAAGGTCAACACCTTTGCCTGGGAAGGAAGACAAAGGAAGGAGCTGGCAGGAGGGAAGTGGTTTTCAGTTTGGGTTTGAGGCTGTGGGGTATCCTAAGCTGGGATCCAAGCACCCTGAAAGCCCAGAAGGACTCGATTGAGGGGTCCTGACTGTGCCTCCAAGCTCTGCTGTAACCTGCGTTCCTGTTGTCCAAAAAACCTTCTGTTTTACTGGCTGGCCAAGAGTCACTGTGAGTCCCAGGAAGAGGGGTGCAGGGCCAGACTCCCCCACACTCTGACATTTGGCTCATGGGGCTTGGGAACATCTACACTGGAATTGAACACCCCTTCCCCCAAGTCTCCAGGACGATGACTGCACCCTCCATACCTGAGGCCCGGTAGCTTTAGTGCAGAGCTCTGGTCAGCTGCACCAGCCCGACCTTAGGGACACAGATGCGTTTTAGCCAGGAAACAGGACAGTGCAAGACTCTTCTAGTCAGGGTCCCCTGCAGGCAGGCTGGGCCACCCCCAGCAAGACCAGCATGCTCCTCCTGAGACTGTAGGTTTGCTAGAGTCCTCCCACTCTCATGGGCTCTAGCCTCCAGCAGGCTGTGGTGTTGCCTATGCCTGCACCAAGCGGGCCTCGCCAGCACCATGCAAGCCCAGCTGCTGGGCTCCAATAGGGTTCCCTTGTCACTAGCCCTAGTGACCTGTACAGGAGGGATGATTTTAGAGTGCCCAGTGCAGACAGCCAGTCACCCCACACCACCTGTGGTCTTGGACAAGAATTCTTGAGGGCCATGCACAAAAACATCTCCCAGAGACAGCACCAGCCTCAGTCATTACTCGCTCTGGAAGGGAGCTGCACTGTGCACTTATATTCAGAATCACACAAACCCTGCAATAAAATTGCACCCTCTTGCCACACTTAACGTGGCCATGGGGCCCATAACGCTTCAGCACATTTGTTGTTTTCAGCCTGCATGTCCATGAGACTCCCCTGGGCCAGCTCAGCTACCCTGGCACGTTCTAAGCCCCAACTTGCAGCCGCAGCCTGGACAGGACCAGGAAGTCCCAGAGTGATACTTTGAGAAATGGAGGCATGCGTTCCAAAGAGAAAGGACAGACATCACTGCTCTGGGATGGAGAGAACAGGGAGGCTTCCAGCTCCCCACATCCAGCTAGACCCAGCAAAGGTACATGGAGCGAGCTGTGCACTCGGGTCAGCTTGCCTGGCCTTGGCTCGCTGAAAGCACTCACCACTTAGTGGTATTTCGAGTTCTGCAACCATTAGCTAAGGCCATCACCGAAGCTAGAGTTCTGCATGCAGTTACTGGAAATAGCCTCCTCCCCCAGGACACTTCCAAATGGAAAGAGTAAACAAGGGCTTGCAATGCTGCCCTGCATCAGGCAGCGCAGGAGAGATACGCAGCCCCCAGAGCTCTGGGACTGCTGGCCACAGTCCCCACCAGAGGCACTGCAGCAGAAAGCTCCCACCACTACAGAGATAGCAGCAGCTAGGAGAGGCACTGGGATCGTTATTGCTTGTCTTTAACCCTGAGCAGAGCCACTTCACATCCCCAGCCCGGCGCAACTGCCTTCACCTGGCATTCACTGCAGTGATACCCAGCCTTGGCATTGCCTCCTTGGTACCAGCTGGGGGGGGGGGGGGGGCAATCCTTTCAACCAGACAGCAGAGGAAGCCCTGTAACAGGCAAGTTCAATACGATGCCCTTTGCATGATCCCTGTACTATGGGCAAAGACCTCACCCACACCCAGGAGGCTTCTGCATCACTACTACCCTGGTCAGAGGCTTACGTGTAATCAGAGCTGACCAGTGCGTCTCTAAGATGGACGAACAGCAACAGGCCAACAACTCCTCCTCCTCCTGCGCACTGGAGAATTAGCAGTTACACTTCGGAACATTAAGTGCATGTGATTTAAGATGCATTTTGATCCCTGTGTAATGCTAATTGGAGGGGACTCAAATAGCTCCGGATATTAAATCGCTCCTAACGGCACCACAGTGCTATGTTAAAGAGTAATTTGTAGCAGGCTTCACAGCACAAGGGGAATTAGAACAGGCTAGGAGATCAGCACCTCCCCTCCCTCCAGCATGCATGGAATTTTTGCAGCCCCTGTGTTGACATACCAAAGGTCTGTCTCAAGGCCTCTACTTTACAGGGGTCAGGCTGTGCAAGAGGTGAAGGAACAGCAGAAAGCCTGCTTTGGTGAAATCCTCCATAAGCAGAGCAGTAAACACCACAGTGCAGATTCAGCACCCCCAGGGGCACTATCCTTCAGGGATTGCTGTAACAGGGCCCTGATCTGCAGCCACCAGTGCAGAGTTTCTAGTCAAGCTCAAAGCACTAGGAAGGCAACATTGTTCCCTTGGCACGGCAATTTGCATGTTGAGGAGGGTTAATTAGGCTTTGGGCACTAAACAAGTAACTGCTCTGCAGGCTGGATTTGGCTAGTTTCACAGGATGGTGAGTTACTGAACAGCATGGGTCTGGTTTATAATGGGAGGGGTCCCTTGAGCCACTGCACATTTCTGTTCGGTATTTTAGGGGGGATTTCTGTCTGGAGATGTAGAATGAGCTTTGAGAGCCTACAGCTTGGTCTACACTAGAAAATTAGGATAGTTTAACTACACTGCATGAAAAATCCACGCCCCGCCCCCCGAGCAGTATAGTTAAGCAGACCCAAGCCCCTGCGTAGATCAGGCTAGGCAACCTATGGCACGGTGACGAAAGCAGCATGCGAGCCGATTTTCAGTGGCACTCACACTGCCCGGGTCCTGGCCACTGGTCCAGGGGGCTCAGCAGTTTAATTTTTAACTATGCTTCTTAAAACATTTTAAAAACCTTATTTACTTGACATACAATCGTTTAGTTATCTATTATAGACTTACAGAAAGAGACCTTCTAAAAACATTAGAATGTATGACTGGCACGTGGAACCTTAGATCAGAATGAATAAATGAAGACTCGGCACCACTTCTGAAAGGTTGCTGACCCCTGGGCTCGGCTGACAGAAGAATTCCTCAGCCTAGTTACTGCTTGTCAGACAGGTGATTACCCACACAGGGACAGGGGAACCCTGCAGTCTACACCCACGCTCCAGCAGCTCTACTCTAGCCTCTCAAGTGTAGACAAGCCTTTGGCCATATGCAAGTGCAGTCTCGCCTTCCCCTCCCTGTGAGGGAGGCTCTGGCCCATGAGGAAGGGAAGTCTCTCTTCCACAGAGCAGTAGATGACATAAAAATCAACTACGTTCCGGTGGCCTGCCCTGAAATCACTCCAGCAAGCATGGAGTTAAGTGCATTCCAGTCCGTGGAGGGAGGACAGAGGAGACAGACTAGCCTCTGTTCGGAGCACAATGTGCACATTTCACATGCCGGAACCATGCCCAGCACTGGCTCAGCTCAGCACCTGATCCACACTCCCTGGCCTACTCCAGGGTGGGCCAGGAGAGGCAGGGAAGAGAGTCCAAAGCAGCACCATTGCCCCCATTTGGGACCCTGGGGAGCTCACCCTGTAGGTGACGGAAGCATGTCTGTGGGGCCATGAAATACCCACCTCATGGCAAGAATCCTGCCCTGGCACCCACTGCCATGCTTGAGCGAGCCTGGAATGCAAGGGCAGAAACGGGCATGCTGACAGCCATTTCAGGCAGAGTCTAACCCAATGCCACCCTCCAACGCCTGGCACTAGCCATTAGAACATGGGTTCAGGGATGCTGGAGGGGAAGGCAGGGGGAGTTATCTGTTAAGACATGCCACCAACCAGAACAAGCTGCCAGGTCAGGGCAGTAACACAGAAAGCCCCTCCTCTCCCAGTGTGCGCTCAGAGCCTGGTTCACAGGGCTGTTCCCCCTTTCAGGCACCTTCACAGGATGATCTATTCCTGCTCCATTGTCCTAGGCAGGGTGGGGCTCAAGGTGTGGGAGTCTCTTTTGCCTTCCAATCACAGAGTATTGTCCTCCAGCAGTTTGAACGTTAGCATTTCAAAGGCTGCATTCCCCAGGACAAAGGCTCCTGCACTCCAGGGGGAGGAGCAGAGATAAGAGGAGACAGGCCCACTCTTTTTTGGGAATGGAAGCAATTTTTATAACCTCTGCCCTGTAAGTGTTGGAGGCCTGGGGGATTTATGAGCACTGACAGCCAAGTTCACCAGAACTCAGGGCAAAGTTATAAAAAACACAGTGGAAATTTCCCCTACTTTGGGGTGGGACAGACATGACAACCTTTGCAGGCAAAGCCCTAACTACATTAAAGTGAAAGAATGAGGCATCCTTGTGGCACCTTAGAGACTAACATATGTTTGAGCATAAGCCTTCGACAGCTAAAGCCCACTTCATCGGATGCATGGAGTGAAAAATACAGTTGAAGATAGATATCTATATCTATCTTCCTACTGTATTTTTCACTTCATGCATCCGATGAAGTGGGCTTTAGCCGTCGAAGGCTTATGCTCAAACATATGTTAGTCTCTAAGGTGCCACAAGGACTCCTGTTCTTTTGCTGAGACAGACTAACACGGCTGCTACTCTGATACATTAAGGAAGTTTCCACTAATGTGTAATCCCCTAAATGCTCCAGTCTGAATTAAGGTTTTAGCAATTCAACTGTAGCAGAAAAGGCCATTGAGCCCCCCCATTTGGAGTGGAAACAGACTGTCCTCTACAGGGTCTGATCAGATCATTTGCTCAGCACATTTCAGAGGGACAAAGCAGCCAGGGCCTGGCACTCCCCATTCTCACTTTCTGAATGGCCAGCACCCTAGCCCCAGTCTAACCCCACAGGAAGCCTGGAGTTTAGGTAAGGAGGCCACAAGACTCCCCCTTCCTCCCAAACTGCACTGGGTGAGTCAGAATTAACCCTCCATTCCAGGACAAGTTTTGGAGCCAGCGGGATACTAGGAGGGTGGAGAATAAGCTGGAATGTCAGGGCAGGTTTTGAACTAGGAGCAGCCAGGAAGCTGTTTAGCCATTATATCCCCAGGGCAACTCACTCAGTATGCAAGGTTTCCTCACCTAGGCAGCCTGGGCCCCCGCAGTTCTTTCTGGGGAGCCTGGGCAGAGGAGGTCTCAGCCTGACAGCAGAAGGGAATGGAACCCGGCTCTGCCTGGCAGGACTCGAGGCATCACGGCAGAGCATGGGATTATCTCGGTGCAAGAGTGGTTAGTGCCCCATCGGGGCCCGGGAGACAGCGCGGAAGGGAACGCCCCAGCCCAACCACACCCCAGCGCATCAAAGCGAGTCTCGGCCCGGGGCTGACCCCGACCCACACGGCCCTAGGGGAAGGACCAGCACAGCAAGACAACACGCGCCCCACAGGCAGGGGGCAGACCGGACTCATGGGGCAGCCAAGGACACGTCCCACAACTGCTGCAGCATCCAGGTCCACAGGACAGCGACCAGCACCCGCGGGCCTGGCCCGGAGCCTGAGACAGGCAGGCGCCACCCCCATGGCTCTGCCCCGCTACCCCCAGGATCCCGCCCCCCAGTGCCCCAGGTCCCACGAGGGAAGCGGCTTTACCTTGGCCCAGGATCTGGCCCCGGAGCAGCTGCGCACGGGGCACCACGAATGTGAACTGCTCCGAGGTAAAGCGAGGCCGGCACGGCTCCGCCGTCTCGCCCTGCTGCCAGCCCACCTGAGCCAGGGAGAGCGAGGTTAGCCCAGCACGGCACGGCCCATGCAGCCCCTCCGCCACACAGAGCGGCTAGCCTCGGCCCCCCAGCTCCCCTCCAGCCCCGGGGCGCAGCCCCCCTCCCAGCGCGGCCAGCCCCCGCACCCCTCCAGCCCCGGGGCGCAGCCCCCCTCCCAGCGCGGCCAGCCCCCACCCCCCACACGCACCCCTCCAGCCCCGGGGCGGGCAGCGGGCACGGTGCTGGTGCTGGTGCCGGTGCCGGTGCCGGTACCTGCAGCAGGAGCAGGAGGCAGAACCCAGGCAGGCAGCCCCGCGACGGCTCCATCCGTGCAGCGAGGCGAGGGGGACTCAGCGGCTCCGTGTTTGCCCGGCTGCTCCGCCCGGCGCCCTTAAGGCGGCGGCTCCAGGTGAGGCGGGACCAGGTGCCGCCCCGTCGGCTCCGCCCCACGAGGGGCCGAGCGCGCCCCCGGCAGCGCGTGTGCGCGTCGCATGGGGGCGCGGCGCTCGCGGGGGGCGTCGCACTCTGGGGGGCGGGCGGCGGCAGTTGTCCGGCCCTTCTCGCCCGCTAACCCATTAGCCCCTCCGGCCCCACCCCCAAAGCCGCCCTTGCCCTCCCCCGTTATCCAGCCTCCCCCCAGAGCCCTTCCGATCCTGCCCCCTGCCACCGCCCACTCCCTGCGCAGGAGTCCCCGCTCCCCCCCTCCCGTTAGTTCCAGCCTCCCCCCAGAGCCTTCCCCCTGCCCCCTGCACCGGCCCCTCCCTGCCCCAGAGTCCCCCTTCCCCCGTTATTCAGCCTCCCCCGAGCCCTTCCGTGCCTGGGCCCCCTGCACCGCCCCCTCCCTGCACCCCAGAGTCCACTTCCCCCCTGTTATCCAGCCTCCCCCCAGAGGCCCTTCGTCCTGTCCCTGCACCGCCCCCTCCCTGCCCCAGAGTCCCGCTCCCCCGTTATCCAGCCTTCCCCGCAGAGCCCTTCCGTCCTGCCCCCTGCACCGCCCCACTCCCTGCCCCGAGCTCCACACTCCCTCCTTATCCAACTCTCCCCAGAGCCCTTCCGTCCTGCCCCCTGCACCGCCCCCAATCCCTGCCCGAGGCCCCCACACCTCCCTCGTTATCCAACCCTCCCCAGAGCCCTTCTGTCCTTGCCCCTGCACCGCCCCACTCCCTGCCCCAGAGTTTCCTTCCTCCCCCCGTTATCCGCCTCCCCCCAGAGCCTTCCGTCCTGCCCCCTGCCACCGCCCCGTCCTGCCCCAAGTCCCGCTCCCCCCGTTATCCAGCCCCCAGGAGCCTTCCGTCCTGCCCCTGCACCGCCCCACTTCCTGCCCTAGAGTTTCCCCCCCCCCCGCTTATCCAGCCTCCCCCCAGAGCTTCTGTCCTTGGCCCCTGCACCGCCCCCTCCCCCCTGCCCAGAGTCCCCGCTCCCCCGTTATTCCAGCTCCCACCAGAGCCCTTCCGTCCTGCCATGCACCGCCCGCCTCCATGCCCCGGAAAGCCCCACACCTCCCTCCGTTATCCAGCCACCCCAGACCCTTCCATCCTGCCCCTGCACCGCCACCACTCCCTTGCCCCAAGACCCCCACACCTCCCCTCCGTTATCACCAACCTCTCCAGGCCCTTCTGTCCTGCCCTGCACTGCCCCTCCCTGCCCCAGAGTCCCCGCTCCCCGTTATCAGCCTCCACCAGGCCACTTCGTCCTGCCCCCTGCACGCCCCCTCCTGCCCCGATCCCCGCTCCCCCCGTTTATTCCAGCCCTTCCCCAGAGCCCTTCCGTCCTGCCCCTGCCCGCCCCCACTCCCCTGCCCTAGAGTTCCCCCTCCCCCGTTATCCACTCCCCCAAGCCCCTTCCGTCCTGCCTCTGGCACCGCCCCTCCTGCCCGTAGCCCCCACACCTCCCTCCGTTATCCAACCTCGCCCCAGAAGCCCTTCTGTCCTGCACCCTGCCAGCGCCCCACCCTGCCCCAGCTCCCCCGCACTCCCCCTGTTATCCATCCTCCCCAAGCCCCTTCCATCTTCCCTGCACTGCCCCCACCCTGCCCAGAGCCCCCCCTATTCCATCCTCCCCCAGAGCCCTTCCGTCCTTCCCCTACACTGCCCCCCCCCTGCCCCCGAGCCCCGCGTATCCATCCTCCCCCTCAGAGCCCTTCCGTCCTTCCCCTGCACCGCCTCCACCCTGCCCAAGTCCCCCCACACCTCCCCCATTATCCACCTCCCCAGAGCCCTTTCCGTCCTGCTCCCCACCCCAAAGCCTCCCTTTTCCTCCCTCCAACCTGCCCAGTGCTTCCCTGTCCCTCCCATCGTTCATCCAACCTCCCCAGGCACCCTGTCACTTCTCCACCCTGCCCCAGAACCCCCTGCACTGCTCACACCAGTGCTTCCAGAGCCCCCCCAACTCCCGCCATTATCAACCTCCCCAGCCCCTCCCTGCCCAGAGCCCCTCGCCCTTCTCCTGTTATCCAACCTCCCCCAGTGCCCAGCTGTCCTCGCCCGACACCAGCCCTCTGTCCCTCCCCCACAACCCCGTTCCCTCCCCCTGCAGTGTAAACCAGGGTTTCCTGCACAGACTTAACTGCATCTACCCTGGGCCCTTTGCCAACACATCTGAGCCATTAAGGGGGATGATTTGTTCAGCCATCCTATTGACACGCAATGGTTAGCACAACTTTTTAGACTATGCCGGAGTGTCTGCACTTTAAGGAAGCCTTTAACCGGGGGTTGGGAGGGAGGCTCCCCTGGAGCAGGACGTCTGCTGCGCAGAAGTTTGGGAGTGCACTTTACAGCGCCCTGTTTGGGGTATTTTGTAACAATCGCAGTAAAGTCATGCCCATGCAGAGTGTGGGTGTCTGACGGGAAGAACTGAATGCTTTGATTATTAATAATTATCCTGTTTGCTTATGAGGGCACTCTGCAACCGTTACACCTATTGCTTTCTGGTTATGGCCTCATTCTGATTTCTCAGTATGGGTGGGATGTATGTTTGCAGGCAGGCAGCAGCCGCTCAGGCAGTGCTGTGTTTCGTGGAGGTTGATCCTTTGAGGAGGGACACCACACACTGGTGCTCTACCAGGAGAAATTTCACATTTCTTCTTTCATCTCCTGAAATCCAAACTAGAAGTGTTTTTCAGGGCTGAATAGTGTGTGTGCAGTTGGGTGGTGGAAATGCGATTCAGTGTTGGGAGCTCACAGCTGGGCTGACGTGGCTGGCAGGAGGAGTGAGGGACCAGGACAGCAGCTTTGCGAGTGGGTGGGAGGCGAGGAAGGCACAGAGAAGGGGAGGGGGGGGTTTTTTCTTTTGATTGGAAGGAAAGGGCCCAAGTGTGGATTCTGGGCACTGTGGAGTGTGCCAGCGTGACCATGCAGGGTATGCAGAGGCTTGCAGTGGACAGACAGCATCCAGGGATTCTACGCTGGGATTTGGAAAGTAACTCGGGTGGTAGAAAACTGAATCAAACACAGAGGGCCTTGATCTCAACTGGCTGTAAATGAGCCATCACTCTGTGGATTTGATGCACCTATATGATTTGCACTAGCTGAGGGTTGGGCCCCGGGGTGGGGGAGGAGGGGCTGTGGAGAATAATAAAACTGGGACTTTTCAGCTTGGAAAAGAGACGGCTAAGGGGGGAGATATGACAGAGATCTATAAAATCATGACTGGTGTGGAGAAAGTAGATAAGGAAGTGTTATTTACTACGTCTCATAACACAGGAACTAGGAGTCACCCAATGAAATTAATAGGCAGCAGGTTTAAAATGAACAAAAGGAAGTATTTTTTCACACAGCGCACAGTCAACCTGTGGAACTCCTTGCTAGAGGTTGCTGTGAAGGCCAAGACTATACCAGCGTTCAAAAAGAGCTAGATAAGTTCATGGAGGATAGGTCCATCAATGGCTATTAGCCGGGACGGACAGGGATGGTGTGCCTAGCCTCTGTTTGCAAGAAGCTGGTCTGTTTGTTCACTTTGGGGCACCTGGCACTGGCCACTGTCTGCAGACAGGACACGGGGCTGGATGAACCTTTGGTCGGACCTGTCTGGCCGTTCTTATGTTATTTTTTCCAGCAGGATAATTCTGTTCTGATGGGAAGTTCCAAGGCAGCAATCCCAGCCCCAAGCAGGGGTGCAGGGAAGATGGAGCAGTGGCCCTGGGCACACGCGCCCCAGCTGAGTGTGTCATACTAACAGCAATGTCCCCAGACTATGGGAAGTGGCCTGCAGCCTCTTGTGCCGTTACCAGGAGGAGCAGATACTGGGGGAACATTTCCAGTAGTGTCACATCAGCGGCAGGCCCCAGTCACTGGCTCACTGGGGTGCTCAGGACACAAATTGCCAGCGTCAGAGTGAATGCCGTGCTGGTGATGGCACCGGCTGCACAGTCTGGGACAATGGAGCCCAAGTGCTAGCCCCTGAAGTGGGCAGGGTCGGTGCCCGCTCCCCGCCCTGCTGATGGCCTGGCCCAGGCAGGAGTGAGAGGGGAGATTGGTCTCATGGCTGAATCAGACCGTGCCCAGCAGGGTCAGTTCGTGCTAGCCGGGGTTCTGAGGTGGACATGCCTCCCCCTGGATCCAGCCTGAAACGCACCAACTCATTTCACGTTGGCCACTCACAACCCGCAGCCGAGACTGAACCAATCCCATTCCGGGCCCAGCTGCCTGTCTACACATGTAAGTCTCATGCATCTGGGGGGGCCTGAGTCCTGAGCTGGTCCAGTTCCCTTCAGGGGCAGCGACTGCAAAGTCAATTCTAACCCCCGCTGATACTTTCCCAAGGTCTCTGCAGGCACCGGCAACATGCTTCCACCGTGAGAGCCAGGGGGCTAATTGTTGGCTCCAGCATAATTCTTACATTTAACACTCTCAGCATTTGAAACAAGCTTTTACAATTCCCTCCAGTGCTCCCAGGGGATGGATCCTGGGAGGAGCATGACATACCGGAGGGGTTGGTGTAAATCAATACTAACTGGTGAGGCTGTTGTTTACCAGCCAGCATTTCATTACGCATGGCAATCCAAGGAGGCAGAGTGCACAGGAGCCCGGCTCACCAGTGCCAGGGCTCTGCTGCCATTCACAGAGTGCACAGGAGCTCCGGGGTCACATGCTGGCACCTGCGCAGCCTTGTGGCCTGTGAATTACAGCCTTGTGTGAGGGGACTGTTGCCCCCTTACTAACATTCAGTGGGGGTGTTTGGTTGCTAGCTCCCAGCACTAAAAAGGGAGGGGTTGATGGGAAATCAGGAGCCTGAGACTGACAGTCTCCAGGAACAATGTGGGAGGCCAGTGCTCCAGATCAGCCTGATTGACAGGGCTGGTAGGCTAATCAAGGAGTCAGGAGGGGGGGGGGGGGGGGTCCATCCTCCGTGTGAGCTAGAATTGGCTGGGTCAGACAGAATAAGGCCGAGCTAAGGAGAGAGCAGGGGCCGAAGCTGAGCTGGGGAGCAGAATTGCAGTGCAAAAAGCCAGAGCACAGCCCAGAGAGCGCAGACCTGCCCTGGGAGGGGAGCTGCAGCAACCAGAGCCAGAGGGGCCAGACAAGCAGCCCAGGAAGCAGGTGAGAGCTGAGAGCAGAGTCACAGAAGCAGCCTGCAGAGCAGACCTGCCTGGGAGCGGAGCTGTAGCAACTGGAGCCAGAGAGGCCAGAGAAGCAGCCCAGGGAGCTGGAGGCAGAGCAGCAGCAGCAGCGGTGCTGAGACAGTGTGGAGCTGGGGCTGGAGCAGTCCGGAGCTGGGTGCGGTGAGCAGCTGGGGAGAGCGAGGGGGACCCTGGGCAGTGGGCCCAGCACAGGGAGACGCCTCAGCCAAGAGGCCCTGCAGGCCAGACTTGGAGAGGGATCGTAACCCTGACAGAGCCGGGGTGACACTGGGGAGAAGGGTCCTGCCACCCAGAGCCTGAGAGTGTGGCCACCGCCAGAGCAAGTGTCCAACCTGCAGTGTCCCTGCAGCACAGCCAGGGCCTGAGAAGGAGGCCTGGGACCTACAAGGAACAGACTGTGAAGTGTCTTGATGTCCAGAGACACTGTTTGTGATGGTCCCTGCCACAGAGCGGGGTGATGTGTTTTCCTTTCACCTTTTCCATTTTTCCTTATTTTTTAAAATTAATTGTTAATTAAATAACTTGTATTTGCTTTAATTTGTATGATGTGATCAGTGGGTCACGGAGGTGCGCAGTGCAAAGAGAGTACTCCGGAGTGGGGACACGCTAGCCCCTGTCCTGGGTGACCACAGCAGGGCTGGGTGTTGAGCCCCCCGGGAATCCTGGGCCCAGCCTTGTTGGGGTTACGAGGGCTCTGCCAGACAGGAGAGTGGAAGGGGAGTCCTCAAGGGCAGGGAGGCCTCTGGGTAGAGGAAGTGGGAGCGAGGACTCAGATCCTTTCGCTAGCCCACTTCACCAGGGTAGTGCAGAAGCCAGGAAAGTTCCCCACAATAGCGGGACCATTCCCCCGCTTACACTTGCACTCACACAGGGACTGTCTATCTCACAGTGTGAACAGAAGGGCCCCTTGGGGCTTCTGTTTTCTTATTAAAACCATCCTGCTAAAGACACCCAATCAAAAAGACAGACACAGGCAGCGGCAGCAGCGAGTGCCAATGACTCGCTTGGATAAGAGTGTGTGTGTGTGCGAGTGTGTGCGCGCGCACATCCCTAGTGCCCCTCTGGCAGGCCCTTGTGTGGGTTGAGACGCATCCACTTTGATTGGCCTCGTTAGCACTACAAAAAGTAATTTTCACTCTGTTAAAAGAACAGGAGCACTTGTGGCACCTTGGAGACTAACAAATTTATTTGATGAAGTGAGCTGTAGCCCACGAAAGCTTATGCTCAAATAAATTTGTTAGTCTCTAAGGTGCCACAAGTGCTCCTTTTTGCGGATACTGACTAACATGGTTGATATTCACCCCTCTGTTGATATTCACCCCTTCTTGTCAACAGTTGAGAATGGGTCACTTCCACCCCAATTGAATTGGCCTCGTTAGCACTGACCCCCTCTTGGTAAGGCGACTCCCATCTTTTCATGTGCTGTATATTTATACCTGCTTAGTGTATTTTAGGGCAACCAGACAGCAAGAGTGAAAAATCAGGACAGGGTTGGGGGGTAATAAACACCTATATAAGACAAAACCCCAAATATTGGGACTGTCCCTATAAAATCGGGACATCTGGTCACCCTAGTGTATTTTCCACTCCATGCATCTGATGAACTGGGTTTTAGCCCACAAAAACTTATGCCAATAAATGTTTTAGTCTCTAGGGTGCCTCTGGGGGAGATATGGATGAAAGTGCGTGAGGCTCCTCTACTGCTGGTGGGACACTAGGCAAAATCTAGGGTGAAATCGCCCCTGAGTGCACATGGGGCCTCAGCACCACCCCTGCCCCACTTGAGCCCCAGTGTGGAGCAGCGCTCAGCACAGCTCAGCTACCTCGAGGGTCTGGCCCTGTCTTTGGTTTTGGTGGCTGGTTGCTCGGCCGTGGCTGGGCCGCACCCCTCCGAGCACACCCAGTGGTTGGCTCCCCGCCATGGGAGAGTTCCCCAGAGGTGTGGGGCTCACCATGTGTCTGTCCAGCCCTGGACACAAGGGGTCCTGCTCTGCGTGGGCTCTGGGCATTACTGCAAGAGAGATGTTAAATCCTAGTGCAAACATACTGTGGCCAGGCCACTTAGCAATCACTGCTGAGACTGCTCAGGGAGTCCCCAAAGTGGGGGTTTTACGCCCTGCCCCCCTCGAGGTGTCTCTGCAGGGTAGGGATTCTCCCTGCTACGGGCCCAGTGTGGACAGGAACTGCTTGCAGGCCCTGCTGGGACAACTGGCTTCAGAGAGACTAAGCGTGAGTCACTGAAGCAGACAGCAAAATCCTACCAGCCCCAGCCCCACCATGCTGGCATGTCCCTCCCCCAAAAGCCCGGCAGGGAGGAAAATCCCCACCGCTGGGATTTCAGGTGTTCCTTCTGCCTCCTGCAGTTTGCTGCACAGACATGACGGTTTGACCCTTTCTCTTGGCGAAAGCCCAGCTGTGGCATGGCCAGATGTGCAGCTCCCTGGCAGATCAGCCCGGCTGAAAACTGTCTCCAGCCAAATAACAGTATGGCCCAGGTGTGAACTCCCCCTTGGGCAGCCTGTGCAGTACAGGGGGGCTGACACACCCCCTTGGGCAGCCTGTGCACTGCAGGGGGACTGGCACACCCCATTGGGCAACCTGTGCAGTACAGGGGAGCTGACACACCCCCTTGGGAAGTGCAATCACTGCAGGGGGAGGTGGCACACCCCCTTGGGCAGCCTGTGCACTGCGGAGGGGGGGGGGGGCAGGACTCCCTATCGAGCAGCCCATTCACCGCAGTGGGGGGTGGCACTCCCTATCAGACAGCCCATAATTAGATCATTCATAATTAAAGCTGACAGAACATGGGGAGGAGGAGAGATTGTTTCAGTACAAGATTCCCCCTTTCTTTACTGAAATTTGGAATTTCAACAGAATGTTTCATTTGAAGATTTAGACCAACCATGTTCAGAACCAGTATCAGTAAGAGCCTAAAACCTTGGAAATCCCCCTCTGCCACACCGGACAGAGCCAGAGACATGTGGGTGACTCCATGGAGGGGAGAGGCGCAGCCACAGACCGAGTGAAGGAAAAATCCCTAAAGGTCTGACAGTGACATCGTGCCTAGTTACTTACAGAGCCCAGGGCATGCTGGCTGCTCCGGAGACAGCAGGAGCCAGAGGTCTGTGCCCCGAAGACCCTGCGATCTAGGCAGAGAGCCGCCAGCTGGGCAAGAGGGATGTGATGCACTGGCAGTTAGCTGGAGGTGAGCCCTTAGCTTGTGAGGCGCTGACTCCCCAGGGGTTTGACTCGGGCCTCGCGTACGCTGGCCTGGAGATTCAGAGAAACTCGGCCCAAGTCAAGGAAGGGACAAGTATAAAGCCAATGTGAGAGCGATAGCTATTCCTCTGCCCTAGAGCTTCACACCCAGCAAACAGCCCCTCACCCTTGGCTCTGTCCCAAGCACCTATTCAAATGCCTGGTCATTCAGGGTTAGCCCCCAGGTGTGCCTGTGTGCTCCCTCTCCGACCCAGAGAGCGCACAGCCCCTGCGCTGAAGAGCAAACCGTCTGAAAGGGGTGCAATCTACACGTGGCCAACAGCAAAGTGTCTTCCTGCCCAGCAGGGCTGTCCAGGCATGAGCAACGTGAGGTGAACTAGGAAAAAGAAGAATCTCGCCCAGGCTGTGTGTGAAGAATTTAACAAGTTTCAGCCTGGAGCAGATGTGCCTGGCTGAGTTCTGGGACACTGAGCTTTCCAAGGCCATCGCTTAGCAAAGGGGCTGGGATTAAACAAACCCAAGTGCAGGCTGATAACACTGCTGGGGAAGGCAGCAGACGCCCATTCGACAGTCAGCAGGAAAGCCAGGCAAAGAGGGGCCTGTTTGTAAGACTCCTGAATCCACTTCGCTGCATGAAATTCGATGGCCTCTGTTCATCCGGTGGCCTGTGTTGTGCAGGTCAGACTGGATGGTCCTGGTGCTCCCCTCTGGCCTTAGGCTCTATGAGTGAATGAAGTGACCCCACTGGGGAAGAGCAGAACGAAGGCCATGGCTACACTGGTGCTTTACAGCGCTGCAACTTTCGCGCTCAGGGGTGTGAAAAAACACCCCCCTCCGAGCGCTGCAAGATACCGCGCTGTAAAGCCTCAGTATAATCAGTGCCGCAGCGCTGGGAGCTACACCCGTAGAGGATGTGGTTTATGTGCAGCGCTGGGAGAGCTCTCTCCCAGCACTGGCCCTGCGACCACACTCACACTTCAAAGCACTGCCGCGGCAGCACTTTGAAATTTCAAGTGTAGCCATATCCGAACAGAGGAGGAAGGGAACTGCCGTGGATCTGGGCCATGAGCGGATTACTGTGCAGTTGGAGCACAGGCTGTCCTGGGAATGGGAGCAGTACCGCATTCGGGCGAGCAGGCAGCTGGGTAATAGATGGTGGTGAGGAACTGGGAAGCCTGTCAGGAGTCAGGTTCAGAGTCCCAACTGGGGCAGGGCAGGCTGGCCAGGCCCGTCTTGTGTAACTTCCCCTGGCCCAGGTAGTGATGACGGGGCTCTGGCTCTGACCTCGGACATGGCAGTGCTGGCCAGGCCAGGAGTGAAAGGCAGAAAGGAGCTCTCCCCTGCCCACCTTGTCCCCCCTGCTCCAGTGGCCGGTTTTATCTCACTGAAACCTGTGGTGTCACCAGGTCAGATAATCGCCTCTTGCGGGGCTCATTTCTGTGATGCCAGTCACCAGGTGCGAGAGCAGGGGTGGGCAAACTTTTTGGCCTAAGGATCACATCTGGGTATGGAAATTGTATGGTGGGCCATGAATGCTCACGAAATTGGGGTTGGGGTGCAGGAGGGGGTGAGGGCTCCGGCTGGGGGTGTGGGCTCTGGAGTGGGGCCAGAAATGAGGAGTTCAGGATGTGGGAGTGGGCTCTGGGCTGGGGCAAGGGATTGGGGTGCGGGGGTGTATGGGCTCTGAGGTGGGCTGGAGATGAGGGGTTTGGGGTGCAGGAGGGTGCTCCAGGCCTCATGCTGGCAGGAGACGGATCAGGGCTGGAGCAGGGGATGGGAGGAGGTCAGGGGTGCAGACTCTGGGTAGCGCTTATCTCAAGCAGCTCCCAGAAGCAGCGGCCTGTCCCTCCCTTAGCCATGGGAGCTGCAGAGCCGGCACTTGGGGCAGGGGCAGTGTGCAGAGCCCCCTGGCTGCCCCTACATGTAGGAGCCTCAGGGGCAACATGCCACTGCTTCTGGGAGCCACAACACGTGTGGAGCAGGGCAAGCCCCTGACACCGCTCCCTGGTGGGAGCTCGAGGGCCAGATTTAAAGGTCGGACGGGTTGCAGGCAGCCCCCGGGCTGTAGTTGCCCACCCCTGTGCTAGAACCTCAATCGCTGAGAGAAATAATCCCTGTGGGACTGAGTTTTGCTGCTTCCTGTGTATATTTCTCTGAGACACCTGATGAAGCAATGCTTCCGAGTCCTTCCTCTGGGGCTATGGGCCAGCCTCGGGGGCAGAGCAGTCCAGTCACTGGTCGGTTCAACCACAGCTTGTGCCCATCATAAAGATCCTTGCCAGCCCTCAGCAGCATGCCCCAGCTCTGCAGACTCTGGAGGCAGGGCTGATCTAGTGGAGGGAACTGATGTCCTCTTCACTGATTTGATTCCTTTGATTGGTTTAATCCAGACCGGGTAATTCAGGTGACAGGTGAGAGCCTGAAGTTGACTTACTCGCCCTGGAGAAAGGCCACGGAGCCGGGGTTTTCCCTGCCTTTTTCCTGCTTCCTTTGAAGAAGAAACACAAGATGCAACTAAGAGTCTGGGTGGTGGTTTTGTGGTGGTGGTTTCACCTGCACACTGAGACGCCGAATCAAAGCACAGTGTGGAAATGTCTCCAGAGCGCCCATCCAGGCAGCTGCTCAAGCCCACTGAAAGGAGACACACAGAAGCACAGCTTGGCTTTGAGCCGCCCCAGGGCAGACAGGCAAAGCTGCTGTTTGTACCGGGATCTTGCTCTTGCTTGAAGCCAGGCTCAGGTGCACCAGTGCAATTGCAGCAGACTTGCCTGCCTGGGCTAGAGGTTTGCATTGGTGCCGCTAGTCCGAGGGCAGCGGTGAGGGCAAACCTCCATGGGAGGCAAGGCCGCAGTCTGGCTGGGTGGGCCAGGGGCAGCATGAGGCCCACATAAGCCCTGAGGCCCAGAGAGACTCCAGCCCAAGGTCTAGAGGTCTTACAGGGTGCCCAGGCCTTGAGCTGGCCGCGGCTGCAGCGGGCTGGTGGCTTGCTCCCCACCAGGCTCAGGTGTGATCAGACACCAGGCTGGACGGAGCAAGGCGCAATGAGCCAGGTGGGGCCTGCCCAGCCAGCTGCGTTCCTGTAGCCCCCTCTAGTGGCCATCACGTGCGGTGCTTTCCATTTTCCCACCACAAGCCGAGCGCTCAGACCCGGGCTCAGGGGTGGATGCCCCAGGCGGGTCCTCAGACCCGGGCTCAGGGGTGGGTGCCCCAGAGGGTGCTCAGACCGGGGCTCAGGGGTGGGTGCCCCAGGCGGGTGCTCAGACCGGGGCTCAGGGGTGGGTGCCCCAGGCGCTCAGACCCGGGCTCGGGGTGGGTGCCCCAGGGAGGTGCTCAGACCGGGGCTCAGGGATGGGTGCCCCAGGCGCTCAGACCCGGGCTCGGGGTGGGTGCCCCAGGCGGGTGCTCAGACCGGGGCTCAGGGGTGGGTGCCCCAGGCGCTCAGACCCGGGCTCGGGGTGGGTGCCCCAGGGAGGTGCTCAGACCGGGGCTCAGGGATGGGTGCCCCAGGCGCTCAGACCCGGGCTCGGGGTGGGTGCCCCAGGCGGGTGCTCAGACCGGGGCTCAGGGGTGGGTGCCCCAGGCGGGTGCTCAGACCCGGGCTCAGGGGTGGGTGCCCCAGGCGGGTGCTCAGACCGGGGCTCAGGGGTGGGTGCCCCAGGCGGGTGCTCAGACCGGGGCTCAGGGGTGGGTGCCCCAGGCGGGTGCTCAGACCGGGGCTCAGGGGTGGGTGCCCCAGGCGGGTGCTCAGACCGGGGCTCAGGGGTGGGTGCCCCAGGCGGGTGCTCAGACCGGGGCTCAGGGGTGGGTGCCCCAGGCGGGTGCTCAGACCGGGGCTCAGGGGTGGGTGCCCCAGGCGGGTGCTCAGACCGGGGCTCAGGGGTGGGTGCCCCAGGCGGGTGCTCAGACCGGGGCTCAGGGGTGGGTGCCCCAGGCGGGTGCTCAGACCGGGGCTCAGGGGTGGGTGCCCCAGGCGGGTGCTCAGACCGGGGCTCAGGGGTGGGTGCCCCAGGCGGGTGCTCAGACCGGGGCTCAGGGGTGGGTGCCCCAGGCGGGTGCTCAGACCGGGGCTCAGGGGTGGGTGCCCCAGGCGGGTGCTCAGACCGGGGCTCAGGGGTGGGTGCCCCAGGCGGGTGCTCAGACCGGGGCTCAGGGGTGGGTGCCCCAGGCGGGTGCTCAGACCGGGGCTCAGGGGTGGGTGCCCCAGGCGGGTGCTCAGACCGGGGCTCAGGGGTGGGTGCCCCAGGCGGGTGCTCAGACCGGGGCTCAGGGGTGGGTGCCCCAGGCGGGTGCTCAGACCGGGGCTCAGGGGTGGGTGCCCCAGGCGGGTGCTCAGACCGGGGCTCAGGGGTGGGTGCCCCAGGCGGGTGCTCAGACCGGGGCTCAGGGGTGGGTGCCCCAGGCGGGTGCTCAGACCGGGGCTCAGGGGTGGGTGCCCCAGGCGGGTGCTCAGACCGGGGCTCAGGGGTGGGTGCCCCAGGCGGGTGCTCAGACCGGGGCTCAGGGGTGGGTGCCCCAGGCGGGTGCTCAGACCGGGGCTCAGGGGTGGGTGCCCCAGGCGGGTGCTCAGACCGGGGCTCAGGGGTGGGTGCCCCAGGCGGGTGCTCAGACCGGGGCTCAGGGGTGGGTGCCCCAGGCGGGTGCTCAGACCGGGGCTCAGGGGTGGGTGCCCCAGGCGGGTGCTCAGACCGGGGCTCAGGGGTGGGTGCCCCAGGCGGGTGCTCAGACCGGGGCTCAGGGGTGGGTGCCCCAGGCGGGTGCTCAGACCGGGGCTCAGGGGTGGGTGCCCCAGGCGGGTGCTCAGACCGGGGCTCAGGGGTGGGTGCCCCAGGCAGGTGCTCAGACCGGGGCTCAGGGGTGGGTGCCTCAGGCGGGTGCTCAGAACTGGACTCAGGGTGGGTTCCCCAGGCGCTCAGACCGGGGCTCAGGGGTGGGTTCCCCAGGCAGGTGCTCAGACCGGGGCTCTGGGCCCATCTCCCACATCGTCAGGGTGCAAAGAGAGGCCCAAACCCAGCCAGGCCTGAGCTCCCCGGGAGCTGTGCCCATCCATGCCTGAAGTCTGATGAGCTCCCCCTGCCCGCGGGGAGATGGGCAGATGCTCCCTGTTGACGCCAGCCAACTCCCTTCCTGAGGGCAGAGCCAGGAGCTGAGTCTGTGAGCAGGAGGCCCGTGTCACCCCTGCAGGGGATGGGGCAGGCAGATGCTGGCTGTGGCTGACCCGCTCCGGTGCCCCCAGGCTAAAGTGTGCTGGGCATAATTAGGGAGAACACTGTGGGCTGGGGCCTGCTCGTGCCTGTTACCTCCCCTGTAATCTGAGCCAGCAGGAGGGCAGCCTGCTCCACCCACCACAGAGGAACAGGCTCATGGGCTGTGGTATCCGTTTACATCCCCTCTGGCTGGTCAGCTGGAGGGACCCCGCTGCATTGCACAGGCTGTCCCAGCAGCACCAGGAAAGGGGGACAGGCATTAGGGAACCTTGCTGAGGGCTGCAGCCCATAGATCCTGGTGACAGGCCCAGTGCGCTGCCAGCTACTTAGGGCGCTGGTGTCCCCCAGCATCCACAGACCTGCCCTGCAGTGGGGTCAGCTGCCAAACGTCCCTCACCCCAGGGGGTGTTTGGCACCGGGGGTGGGTGGTGGCTCTGGCACTGGAGCTCCAGCCAGCTCTCCAAATGCACATTTGCCTGTGGCCCTTTGCAGGGCCAGGTGTCACGCTCACAAGCAGAGAAGCCCTGCCAACAGCACGCGCTGTTTGGGTGCACAGGTCAGAGGGTAGTGGGCTCCGAAGCCACAGCGGGACCTGACGAGCCACTTGGCAGCCCCTGCTGCAGGCGTGCGTGTTGGTGCCCTGAGGGTGCCCCGCTGAGAAACACAGCCCCCTCCCCCACGTGCCCCGCTGAGAAACGCAGCCCCCTCCCCCACGTGCCCTGCTGAGAAACGCAGCCCCCTCCCCCACGTGTGCTGGGAGGAGCTGTTGGCATGAGGGGTGACAGGGCCTGCGCCCCCACAAGTGCAGTGAAATGAACAGGGAGCTGCAGGGCCCCAGGACTTGGCAAACAGGCCCAGTAACATGCCAGCCATTCCTCTGGGGAGGGGGGCCACCCCTTATACTCTAGGCACTGGGACCAAGGGGGCGGCTTGCTCTTTGCCTGGGGGGAAGCTGCAGTGAGGAGCCAGACAGAGCCTGGAGCAGGGGCAGGATCTGCCAGGGCAGGGACCTTGGAGCACTTGCTGCACCTATTGAAGTCCAGGGGAGGTGGGGGTGGGCTGCATCTGAAGGCCCCCTCCCCCAGCCTAGGACTCTGGATTGAAATAAGGACTGGGGCCAAGTGACGAATGACAGGGTCAGGAGAAGGTCAGAGCTCCAAAAACAGGAGCCAGAGGGGGACCCCGAGCAGAGAACCCCAGACAGCGCCCGCTGCTCCTCACAGGTGTCTAGGGAGCCAGCGAAGCACTCGCTGCGGCTGTGAGCAGACTCTGTTCTGGGCCGACCCGCTGTGTGCTCCAGCCATGCCCCCTGGAACGGGCACGTGCCCTGTTGTGTGGGTCACTTCCCCCACCTTGTGTCCGGCCAATGTCACTTGGAAACCTCAGGGCAGAGCCTGGCTACTGTATCTGCAGCACCTCCCACAATGGCCGTGGGCACCAGCGCAATAAACATGAGTGATAATAATTAACTTGTGCTGCCACCCAGCTCCTGCTCCAGGCCAGGCTGCCAGGCTGTCCCCCCAGGCGTGTGTGTGTGTGTGGGGGGGGCCATTCCCCTGGGCTGGGCAGAGGGGATGGATGTACAGGGGCGGGGAGGGGGACTGGGCTGGGCAGGACAAAGCTAACCCAGAGGACTGCTGGAGCCTGCAGCACAAACTCTTCCCAAAATCCAGTCCAACATGCAGCCTTTGCTCCTGCTGAAGGTTGGGGTGGGGCGTGGGGAAGCCGCCCCATGGCCCAGCCAGCCGGAGGGAGGCTCTCACAGGGCCAGCAGACAGCCAGAGCCATGCGCTGCTCCACTCTCAGCCTCCTCTTCCTCCTCACGCAGGTAGGGGGATCCCTAGGGGCTGTGGGGGGAGAGTCCAACACAGCGAGGGGGGAAGGGGAGCGTGTACAGCAGAGCAGGCAGTGTCCAGACTCCAGGGGAGCGTGTGGGTCCCAGGGCAGGCAGGAGGAGCACAGGCTCCCGGCAGGGCAGGCGGATTTGGGAGGCAGGTAGACCCTGAGTGCCATGGGGAGCATGGGATGGGGCAGGCTAGGGAGCAGAGGCCCTGGGGGAGGGAGACAGATTTGGGGGGCTGGTAGAGCCTGCAGGCCCTGGGGTGTGGGGGATGGGGCAGGCTCGCTGGTGAGGCATGGGGAAGGGGAGCAGACATTGGCAGGGCAGGGGGCAGGTCGTGGGCTCAAGGGAAGGTGGCACAGCCCTTGGGGTCTGCCCTCTGCCCACGGCTGCCCGACGGGGGCTGCAGCCTGTGCTCTCAGAGAAGCTGCCCAGGCCCTTCCTGAGACCCACCTGTCCTGGAAGGGGAGGGAGGATTGATACCCAGGTCAGCTGCTTTGGAAGAGGCCTGTCCTGGCCCCTGGGTGCCGTCGTGGTAGGCTGGGTGCTGCTGCCCATGGTCCTGGGCAGTGGACGGCCACGATGTGTGTGTGTATTGGGAACCTGCACTGAACAGGCTGCTGCTGACGGCTCCAGCCCTGCTCTCCCTACTGCTGCCTGGAGCAGCCTGTGCCAGGGGGCTCTACATTGCCCTGGACTCGTGCGCGCCCTGCCCTGGCTCCCGTGATATGCCAGGGGTGTCTGGTTCCAAGACAGGGCTCTGAGCCCCCTCCCCCCAGGGCACTCCGGCCTCTCTCACGTTGGACCCCGGGCAACTGAAGGTGGCACCTGGGCTTTCCGGCCAGTTTCCAGGAGCTGCGAAGGAGAAAGCAGCCGCCAAGGGAGTGTAGGCTGTGGGGAGCCCCACAGGGAGCCTGCCACCCCCAGCCCCACAGAGCAGCCCTAGGGACACTAACCAGCATCTCCCTCCCACTCAGGCTGGCTCCAGCAGCAGGACGCACAGGCTAGAGCCCTGCGCTGGCTCCAGCAGCCCTGATGGGGCATTTCCATGTCTGGTCCCAGGATCCCTGGTCAGGATCATCAATAACCACCCTGCAACTCCCACAGACACCTAGCAACAGGCACCGGGGGCAGCACCACGCCCCAAGCAACAGGCAGAACTCACCTCCTTCTTTGGCTGTTTGGGGTTCCCAGTGGCTTCCTGGTTCCCTTTCTAGCAGCTGTCTCTGCCCTGCAGGACTTCTTCCCCTGCCTTCAGGTAGCTGGGCTGACGGTCCCAAAGGCCAGCCATGGCCAGAAGAGGCAGAAGAGAAACTGGGTCATTCCTCCAATCAGCTGCCCTGAGAATGAGAGGGGGCCCTTCCCCAAGCCACTGGTTCAGGTATGGAGAGGCCTTTGGCAGTGTGGTGGTGGTGGCCTGGCACTAGCTGCCAGGTATGGTGTGTATGGATGTCCAGGGAGCTGGGGGAATTTATACTGCCAAGTGCAGCTCCATGTATGATGTGTTAGGGAAATCACTAGCATACTAATTTGCATATTACATATTTTGCATATATTATGAACAGCTCCTTTAGCAGAATTATGTGCTGCTGGCAAAGGTGTCCGCCCATTTGACTGCTATGGTGTAAGATGCCCTGGTTCTCCTGCAGGGTGGCCGCAAGGTGAACTTCCCCTCCCCACATTAACCTGCCAACCTGCCTCATCCTAATTTGTGTGTGGGGATGTTCTTCTGGGGCAATTAGGTAGGGCATCATTGAGGGTTTGGGATGGCAACCCTCCTCCTCCTGGCACATCCCTTTTCAGACCCTGTTCTTTCTTAGTCTCCTATTTGTTCCCCCACCCGCCCTTACTGTTCCATGACCCACGTGGCTTAGGCACTGTGTACAATAGTGGTTTCTGGTGCCCTCAACTTAGCTAAAGGTGGGAGATCCCAGCAGAGGGGTGGGTCAGCATGGCAGGGTTGCCATGGGTGTCTCACAAGATGCTGGTGCTGCTTGGTGGAAAAGGGGCAGTGTCCAGGAATCTACACGCTGTAGAAGGCTTTGAGAGGGGAGGGACTTGGGGGGAAGTGAGGCAGTGAGGAGCAGCCTGGATGTGAGCAGTTCCTTGCAGATGGGGAGGGGAGCACAGGCTGGGGTGGGCCCGGTGCTCAGAATCCCCCGGATGACCCTCCTGTTCTCTGGCACAGATCAAATCCAACAAGGACAAAGAGATCAAGGTTTTCTACAGTATCATGGGGCAGAGAGCAGACAGCCTCCCATGGGCGTCTTCATCATCAAAAGGGAGATGGGGCAGCTGAAGGTGACACAGCCGCTGGACAGAGAGGACATCAGCCACTACACGGTGAGTCCCTGGGTGCCGTGGATGGAGCAGGGGCATGTTCTCAGGTCTGATGGCCCCTGGAGCTTGGAGGTGGCTGGGAAGGAGCTGGAGGCTCCAGTGAACTGGGTTTCACTCCATTTCTTGTACTGCATGGTCCAAAGGGCAGCTGCCCTCTCCTCCCCCTCATGGCCTCTTCCCCAAGGTCCGGCAGAATAAGGCCAGAGAAGAGGTGCTGACCCCATCTGGGCACCGCCTCCTGCTCTGTGCCCGGGCCAGGTCACGTCAGCCCTTGGCCCTGGGCCTGGTTCTTTCCCCGAGGTGCTGAGAGCTGCAGCGGGAGCTGAGGGGCCCCAGCACCGTTGAGAATTGGGCCTAGAGCACTTGCTCACTGCCTCAGCAGGGCCCCTGCTGCTTGGAGATGCGCTCAGCGTGCTTCTCCCGTCTCCAAAAGCTTGGCTGGATGCCTTGTCATAGGCCCGTGGGTCTCTGCTGGCTGCTTTTGGAGCCACGGCTGGGTTTGGTGGGCGCTGCTGGCTGCTTTCGGAGCCATGGCTGGGTTTGGCGGGCACTGCTGGCTGCCCATGGCCAGGCAGCTGCAGGACTCGCAGAGTGGCTTGATGGTGCCTTACCCCCTGTGCTGGCTTTACAGCTCTTTTCCCACGCTGTGTCTGCAAATGGGGTGCCTGTGGAGGACCCCATGGAGATCATCATCACCGTGAGCGACCAGAATGACAACAAACCCCAGTTCACCCAGAACGTCTTCACAGGCTCCATAGAAGAAGGAGCCAAGCCAGGTATGTGAGCAGAGCCTCTACTGGGGGGCTGAGATACACCAGTCATGAGATGTGGCTTTGGAGGGTTCCGTCCAAGGAGAGGGGGAGAAAGAGAGGGAGGGAGAGAGAGAGAGAGACGGGGGTGTTTGAGTGTTGGGTTAATTTTGCTTTGAAGAATTTAAATCCCAGAATAACCCAAAGGGGCTAAAATCTGCCCACTGAGCAGATGTGCCTTGTCCAGAGCGTGCTGCTCGTGCGGCTGGCTGGGTTTGGCACAGGATCTTCCTCCCCTTCTAACCCAGCAGTTCCTCCCCCCGATCCTGCAGGAGAGTCGGCATCTTGGGGTTGACCACTTGCCTCGCTACAGACCCCGCGGAGGGGACCAGTTACCTTCCCAGAAGGCTCTGGAGCTGGCAGGGAGCAGGCACTCAGTGCAGATACCGCTGATGGGGTCAGTATGAGAACTGGAAGAGAACAGGGGAGCTAATTTAGTAACAGTAAATGTAACTCCAAATGGTGCTGTCTGTTTACCTGTGAGATGCTCCTAGGGCTCTAGTCTTTGTATCGCCCCAGTGAGATCGATGGCTCTGGGCCGACGTCTCAGCCTGTGCTGCCCCGAGGCGCTTACAGTCTTATTCCCCTTCTTGGTGGCTGCAGAGAGGAAGTGGTAGACGTTAGGGATGGGAAATGCCTGGTGGTTGATCTAGTCACCTTCCCCCATCTCTCTTGGCGGGCCGAGGGGGGATTGTTCCTGGCAGTACGTTCTGGAGAATCGTCTCCAATCTCATTTTGTCCTAGAACTATAAAAATAGTGTTACTCGAAACTCGTGCCCAGGTACCTCCGTGATGCAAGTGACAGCCACAGATGCAGACGACAGTGTAAACACCTACAATGGGGTCATTGCTTACTCCATCCTGCAGCAGATACCTGAACAACCCCACAGAGAGATGTTCACCATCAACTCGGAGACTGGCGTCATCAGTGTGATTGCAACTGGGCTGGACGGAGAGGTGAGTGCCGCAGCGTTGGGTTGGAGTGTGTTGCATTTGCACAGAGCAGATGGATGGTCATAGGTTCTGAAGGGCGAGCTCCACACCGAGATGCACTGGGAGTGGCGGGCACAATCCGTGTCACACTGCAAGATGTCTTTGGCAAACTTCCACTGTCTCCATTTCTCCTGGGCGCTTGTGTCATGTTAGACCTCCCTTGCCCGGCCAGCCCTTGGGCTGAGTGAATTGTGCTTGGCAGGGAGGCAGTGGGGGGGTTCAATGGGCATCTCTGCAGTGCTAGAAACTGATCCCCCCGTGGGAGGCCCGATCATTTGGCCATGTTCGGTTAATTCAGCTAATTTAAATGCATCAAATCTCAACCCCATGTTGGGTTGTGTAGAAACACGTTGATGTTGAGCCTGAGCCCAGCAGAGAGGTTGCACTGGGAACTGGGCACGCAACACTCCTTGCGGACGTGAGCACACGTGGCCTTTCTAGAGACACAGGCCCCACCCTTCTCCCTTCGCAGTCCATTGCAGTCGGGAGCAGGAGGCTGAGAACAGCCCTTCGCCCTATCTCGCTGCCTCCTCCCCTGCTTCACAAACAGTCACAGGTCTTCTCGGCCTGCCCCGGGTGGAGGAACCATTATTCATGTGTTACAGAAGGGGAAACAGCCATGGCAAGGGCAGGGAGCTGCCCAAGGCCACATGGGAAATGACTGGTGGCGCCAAGCCGCTCCCTCGGACTGCGAGGCTGTGCCAGGGCAGGAGTCTCCAGGACCTCCGGCCACACCTCCAGCTGCTGCAGGCTCCCAGTGAAGAGCTTCAGAGGGCACCGTTAAATCATCTTCCTTGTCCGTCAGTCAGACCACGTCACCCCTTCCTGTTCACATCCCTTGCCCTCCCTCACCCACGCACCATGTCCAGCCAGCTCATCCTCACTGCCACGGCCCCACAGGGCTCTGTCCTGGCTGCAGCTCCGACTGCGGTCCCCGGCCCCTCCAGCAATGCCAGGCACAGCCCCTGGTCTGTGTTCCCCCATGGCAGCACCCCCAGCCACCCCTGCCCCTTCCGAACAGCAGCGCATTTGTGACTGTAATAGGTTGACCAGACAGCAAGTGTGAAAAATCAGGACAGGGGGTGGGGGTAATAGGAGCCTATATAAGTAAAAGACCCAAACATCAGGACTGTCCCTATAAAATCGGGACATCTGGTCACCCTAGATTGTAACATGCTGGCAGCTCTAGTAGGGTGAGCAATGAGTTAATGGAAAGCAAGGCCCTGGCCCAGCCACACAGGGGAAAGGCCCTGCTTTGAGCCCCACTCTGCAGGGGAAAGGCCCTGTTCTGAGTCCCATGTGTGTGTGTGTGTGTCTCTCTCTCTCTCTTTCACAGACTGCCCCCCAATACAGGCTGACAGTGCAGGCTGCAGATCTGCAGGGAGAGGGCTTCACAGCCTCCGCCACTGCTGTCATTGAGGTGCAGGTGAGGCTCCCAGGCTGTGGTGAGGGTGGGGCTGGGCTTCCATTAACACACAGGGCACTACTAGAGATGCTGTGGCCACAGACCTGGCAGCTGCCTCTACACTCCCACTGCTAGCCAGTGCCATCAAACCACTGCCCGTACCCAGTTAGCAAGCCTGCCACAGGGCTGCACAGGAGTCCCCAGTGGTGGGCAGAGCTAGGGCAGGAGAGCCTGGCTGGAGGGGGGCAGCTTTTTCAAAAACCACAAGCTGACATGGGTCTCACAAGCAGCCCGCAGCTCTGAAAGCATCAGCCACCCATGAGCAGCTTCCACCCCACCCCAGGGCAGGTCCCCCATTCCCTGGCAGGCAGGAAGGTAACACACCTTGCTCAGCCCTGGTTGACCTGTTGCTCTTTAAATAGCTGTGGAGACCCAATCAGTGAAATTCACCCTCTTTTTCAAAACCAGTGGAATGGCCAATCATGTGGCTCCACTCACTTAAAAAAAAAAATCCTTACAGCCCATTGGCTGTCAGGCAGAAGTGGGGTGGAGTTTATCAGTCACACGCTGGGCAGGGCTCCACTGACACACACAAAAAACCTGCCAAGACCCTGCAGGGGTGTAGAGCACAATAACCCGCAGGCAGCAACTTGGGTTAAAAAACAGGCTTAAAACCTCCAAGTCCAAAGTTGCTTTTTTTTTTCTACCTTGGCACCTTGAAGTACGGTTTGCTCTGCTGCCTGTGAAGGGCATGGCTGGGCGAAGCAGGCGAGGGCAGGCCCAGCAGCTGGGCTGGCAGGGAGCAGCAGAGGGAGGGTGCCCCAAAGCCTGGGCAGCAATGGGCACAGCCTGACTCCTGCTTAGAGAAGGGGTTTCTTGCTGGCTCTCTGGCGTCACAGCAGCCCCGGGGGAGCCTGCCCCTTTGGGACCCATGATTGTGGTAGGGGTGTGCCAGCAGTAACTACCCCATGCCCTGCAGCTCAGCTGGGGGTCACTGAGCTGGTTGCAGTCCCACAGCAGGGGCAGGTTCCCACGCCCCAGGCAGCCTGCTCACACTCTGGTGCAGGGCACTGTGGCACGGAGCTCCCTGGGAATCGTGGCAGCCCCCGTTACCGCAGCCCCGTCGGGCACTCGATGGGGTCCCCTCCTAAGTGTAACTGGGGATCTCCACTCCAGCCCTGCCCCTTGGCTCCCCACACAAACACACAGGCCAGTTCTGGACACACAACCCCTGCCCCTACCACGGCAGAGCAGGCGAGGGCAGGGGGGGAAAGGCCACACACTGAGCTCTGCTGGGACCCATTTGCCAGAAGCAGCCCAGGGCCGGAGTGGGATGGGGTCATGTGAGCTGGGCTCCTCCCTCACCCATCAGCCGTTCCCCACAACAACAAGCCGAACCAGACTGGATCCTCCCTCTGTCTTCACTGAGGGACACTCCATTCCTGGCCCTACCCTAGCTTCTCACCTTTGGGGCCACTCAGAGGAAGGGCTCTCATCTTGGCTGCCGCCTGCTCTGGAAACCGGCTCTGACAGGGCATGGGGGTGTGGGGCCTTGTCTGGCCACGTGGGTCAAACCCTGTTGCAGGCGTTGTTAGAGACAGACTGTCCCTCTGCAGCCAAGGGCTGGCGCTGCTCCATGGTGCAGGGCCATCCCTCCCCAGGCCCTGCTCCTCGCCGCGGCCCCAAGGTTACTCACCAGCCTCGCTGGCTCAGCAAACAGAGCTGGGCCTGGCTCCCAGTGCTAAGCCCTGGTAATATGCTACAGGGAATGGTGCCACAGGGAGGGGACTGGAGGGTGCAGTGGGGCAAATGGGCAATGCTCTGCACTGCCCTGATCTATGGCAGAGCTGCTGGGGCGATGCCACACGTTCATGAGGTTAGACAGTTCTGGGGACAGCAGTTCTGCTGTGCGGGCTTCAGAAATCAGGGTTGGGCCCTGCCTCAGCCCCCCCCCCCATTGGACTGGGGGTGCACCAGGGCCCTGTCTCACACCCCTGCCATCGGTCTGGGCATGTACCAGGGGCCCTGCCTCACCCCTCACCCCCCCCTCGGCCTGGGCATGCACCAGGGCCCTGCCTCTCGCCCCCCTCCCCCATTGGCCTGGGTGTGTACCAGGGGCTCTGCCTCGCACACACCCACACACCCATCGGCCTGAGCGTGCACCAGGGCCCTGCCTCTCGCCCCCTCCCCCATTGGCCTGGGCGTGTGCCAGGGGCTCTGCCTCTCACACACACACACCCATCGGCCTGGGCGTGCACCAGGGCCCTGCCTCTCTCTCTCTCACACACACATACACACACCCAGCCTGGGCGTGCACTGGGACCCTGCCTCAACCCTCATCAGCCTGGGAGTGCACCAGAGCCCTGCCTCACACACACACACCCATCTGCTTGGGGGTGCACCAGGGCCCTGCCTCACACCCTCTCCCCCATTGGTCTGGGTGTGCGCCAGGGGCCCTGCCTCACCCCTCATCGGACCAGGGACCTGCCTCACACCCCTACGCTGCTAGAAGTGGGTTTTCCATCAGGGTTGGACTCAGACTCCACCCCCCGAGCGATGGCAGCTGGGCTGACGGAGGCATTGTTCCATTGCCCGGGCTGCCCGTACAGAGGGTAGGTGGGGGTCAGGTCAGCAGAGCCACAGTGCGCAGGGGTGGATTTTCCCAGCCTGGAGCACCGTAGCGATGGAGTGTAGAGCAGGCCTGAGTGCCCTGCGCTCTGTCCTCCTGTCATAAGTAGATAGGTAAGGGTTAATTTTCTTTTACCTGTAAAGGGTGAAAAGGGGGAACCAAACACCTGACCAGAGGACCAATCAGAAAACTGGATTTTTAAAAGTCAGGGGCGGGAATTGGGGACTCTTGAGTCTTTTGTTTTCTCCCAGCTATGGAGTGGAACAGCTTTTCTTCTAACTCCAATCTTTCTTTATAACTTTTGTCTACTAAAGTGTAAGTACAAAGGCAACAAGGCAATAGGCTATTATATGCTTTGTGTTGTATTTACATGTGTGTTGATTTTGCTGGACTGATTTAAATTGGCTATCTTTTAAATCAGACTGTTTATTTCTATTTTCTTATAAGCCATATCCCAGTATTGATCTCTTAATGCAGTGTTTAGTTTATATGTAATTCCTTCTTTTTTATATAAAGTTTCTTTTTTAAAACTTGTGGGAGTTTCTTTTCCTAGTGAGGCAAGGGGATAGAAATTTCTGTACCAGGTATCTGTCTCCCTCAAGGGAAGACAGGGAGGAGGGGGAAGCATTACATTCTGTGTTGAACTTTCCTATTGTCCCAGGGCGGGAAAAAGCTACGGGGAAAGAGAGAGAGAATCAACTCTGTTCTCTTGTGTTTAAGGTTTTTCTCTAGTTACGGCTACGGGGCAAAAGGAGGTGTGAATCTCTTTGTGTGAGCTTAACTAGGTTGAATGCATCGCTCCGGCTAACCCAAGGAAAGGGGGGAAGCTGGGGGATGAGATAGGGAGACCCAGGGGCTCTGGGTCTTGGGGGGTTCCCCAGGGATATATTGGGGCGACTTGGAGGCTAATAGGAGCCAAAATCCTATTTGGTGGCAGCGATATCAGATCCAAGCTGGTAAAAGCTTGGGGAAGTTCATTGTAAGCACCCAGATTTTGGACGCTAAGGTCCAGATTTGAGACAGACGTTTACCACACCTCCGAGCCCTCCCCGTTTACCAGAGTGCGGAGACGCTGCTCCCCTGCTGCCCACACCAGTGCTCGCTCTGTGTGGTGGGCACTGCCGTGGGGCGAGGAAATGGCCATGGGGCTTTGGGGGCCAGGCGTGAGGGGCCCCGCTTGGCTCATTAACTTGTGTCCCAGGTCAAAAACATGTCTGAGGCCCCTAGCAGCTCCCTGACCATCCACATGTTGAACACTCTGATGGGCCAGCCTGCAACAGGCCTGGCCATGCACCTGTCCCAGCTCGAAGGTACCAGGCTGTAGTGGATAGAGCTGATGAAGAGGTAGGTGTGGTGAGGCAGATGGTCTGCCCCTGAAGGGGAAGGCCAGCCCATAACCCCCCTAAATGCAGAGGCCTGGTGGGTGCAGGGAGACAGATCCTATGCTCTGACGTGACCCACTACTGTTCAATCTCCCCGTCAACTCCCAGGGCGGAGTGACGCACATACAGCATGAGGTGGTGCTGCCCAAAAACTGTCTCCTGGAGTCCCTGGGGGCAGCTCTTGCCGTCTGGAACAACCCCCATGTCTGCTCCACCCCGAGGCGCTCTCTCCGCTGTCACTCCTCTCCTTGTTCTGCCTTCTGCTTCCTGCTCTGCTCATGGGGGGAGCACGTCATCCCAACAGCTGGGCCTGGCTCAGCCTGCACCTGGGGTTGGCTCCCAGCAAGGAGGCTCCAGGGGACCAAGGAGGGAGCGGTGGACAGCTTCAGTCTGATACACTCGTTTGGATTTCAGCTTTGCCAATGTGGGTGGGCACTGCCCGCTCTTCCTGGCTCCTGGGCAGGTGAAGGCTGGCACATACAAGCTGCACTTTGATACTGGGGCTTACTGGCAGCAGCTGGGCTACACTAGCTTCTACCCCTATGTGGAGGTAAATCTACTAACAAGGAGCATGTCTGGGGCCAATCTCTCTCACCCGGGTTAAAGCAGGAGCAAGGAGAATCAGCCCTGTCTACAGAGCCAGAGCCAGAGCCAGCGCTAGCATGTGCAGACCCGTGAGGCAGGACGCCGGTTGCTCTGTGACTGCCTCTCCAGAATCCTCCACTAAGTCAGGGGAGGTTGCCACAGATGCTACAAATGCACTAGAGCCCAAGGGTCAAACTCTTTGATACTCCACCATAAACTCTGCCTCGTGGCCTAGCAGGGCAGCAGCTCCAGCCTGACAGCAGCGTAAGGAGGCAGACTGTGGCCCCGTCTCCCCACTCCCACCCATCGCCTTTGCCATGTCAGAGTGACTAGGGCTCAGTGCAGCACAGAAGCACTTTACACGGCTAATCTGCAGCTCTGTCCCCAGCAATCCCCGGCACTGCTGGAGCTGCTCACTGTCACTGGGAAAAGGTCGCATTTCCGCCCGCCCTGACACTGCTCCTACATTCCCTTAGGGACCGTCTGCGAGAGATCAAACTGCTGTGGGGCCAAGGCTCGTCCGAGCCAGCACACGCTGCGTCACACACGTAACCTGCTTCTCCCTTGCCTCTGCCAGGTTGTCTTCATGGTCACAGAGCAAACCCGGAAGCTGCACATCCCTCTGCCGATCAGCCCCTTCTCCTATACCACCTACAAGGGGAGCAAGAGCACAAGGGAGAGCAGGTCGGCCCCCGCGGCCAGCCTGGCCATGGCTCCAGAGATGGGCTGGAGGAAGTGACATGAGAGAGGGGCTCAGGGGAGGGGGAGCTATACTATTAAAGGGTTCTTTCAACAGCACTTGCCTTAGCCTGACACACTCAGCTGCTCGTTAGTGAGCTCTGCGGATCTGAGTGGTAAAGCAGCCAAGGAGACAGACAGCTCAGCTCCAGGAAGGGCAGCATGGCTCTGCTGCTCAGGGGCCCAGTTCTCCCTGCTGGTGAGCACAGTCCCTCCAGAGCCAGCAGGGCTCATCGCTCTTCCCAAGGCAGAGAGCTGTGCATACAGAGGAGACCCATGCAGGCCTCTGGGCTCCAGCCCCTGCCCAGGGCAGGAGAGAGCCTAGCTGGGAGGCCTAAGGGTGCAGGGCTGGCTGGGAACAGGCTGCATATGGATGCCATGGGTGTGGTGTGGAGTGGCGACACTCCTCTGCTTACGGTGCTGTGCTACCCAGGGGCCAGCTACCAGCTGGCTGGCTGGCACGTTCTCTAGGAAAGGGAACACTGGGCTGTGAGAGGGCTCCTTCCACGCTGCGCCCGGCCCTGCCCTGGGAAGTGAAAAACAGTTCCTTTGGAGCCTGCTTAAAAACCTTTCTGGGGTCTGTTTAATGAGGCAGAGCCACAGCCCAGCCCCCTCCCTGTGGTGCTGGGACGGGAGCATGTGGGGAGGCTGCTGACAATATTTAGCGTAACCCAAGAGGTGATGGACAAGCATGCGCCCAGCAGTGCTAGGTTGGGGTAGCAACAAGTCCGGCTGGGCCCTGCCCCAGCGTCTGTCCCATCACTGTGGTCTCCAGTGGTTTGAAGCCCATGTTGTCCAGGGGGATCCCGAAGGCTGTGAGCTTGGCCTCATAGGTGTGCAGCAAGTCGTTGTGTGCCTGAAAGTGAAGCAGAGTGTGAGTTCCAGGGAAGTGCACACCACGCACAGGTCTTCACTAGCTAGCTCCTACCCGTGCAGAGCACTCACTCCTGCACCATCCCCGGTAGTGCCTGACAGGGGCAAAGAGGGGCTGTCATTATAACTAGGGAAACCAGAACTCGGGCCCTGAGCCAGTCTAGGTGCTGGGGGTCCCTGGGTAACTCCCTCACAGAGAGAACCAGCACCATGTGTCTAATTCCTGCCCAGCAGCAAGGGCTGCCCACACAATAGGAGATGCCAACGTGCCAGAGGGTGAGCTGCCTGACCAGCTCTTTCTAGCTTTGCCACATAATCAAGAGGATTAAAATCCTGACACAACAAGGGAGGTGCTGGGCAAAGGCTATATTTGTCTGTGCACACGTGTGCGGGAACAGCCCCTCCACTGCCTCCTCTCCTGCAGGAGAGATGATGTCTAACAGAGCCACGGAGGAGCAGTGCCTTGGAGCTTCTCCTGCATCCCCATTAGGTTTTGCACAGGAGGACTCTCCCTGCAGGGCATGTGACCATGTGGCATGTCCCAGCGCTGACCCTGCCTGGTTCCACTGGGGCAGGACAGAAGCAGAGTCCCCTCTGCTCACCTTGCAGACTCGGGCCAGCTCGTACTGCAGATCCTTGATGGTGTTGTTCTTGGAATCCAGCACGTCCTGGGAAGGGAGATCAGAGCTTTGTTACTGGGTGGTCCCCTGGACATGGGTCAGAGCCCAGCTCAGCATGGTGCCACGGGAAAGTTGCAGAGATTGGCGTGGCAAGGTTCCCACAGTGCTGCCAGAGGACGTGGTGCCTGCTGGCTGGGGCTAGTTTAAGGGGGAGGTGGGACTGGAACGTAACTCCAAAACCCTGCTCAGTGTAACTGACCCAGAGACTGAGATGCCGCCAGTTTATGTTGCTTCTGGTGGGTTAGACATGGCCCCATGGTCCCTTAGGTAACAAACACTGCGGAGAAGCCCACGCCCCTGCATGGCACTGGGGGAGCTCGCAGCCCACGTCACCCCACTCCAGCCTGGTTTCCTCCCAGCACCAAGCCACAGATATGACAGAGGGAATCCTCAGGCCACTCTATGGAGTGCGACCTTAGTCCCCAGGGAGGCATTAAAAGTGCCTTGAAACCTTCCCATGACAAGCAGTCCCCACCCCTGATCCCACCCTCCTGCCTCACAACCACTGGGTCCGAATCCAGCGCTTCTGGGTGCCCAGTGCCCATTGACAGCCAGCCTAGCATAGACCCCCGGGTTCTCTGCAGCTGGGGAAAGTGGAGACTGGAGGAGATCCAGGGCCTTGGTGGCTGAGTAGGGCCCTTTCTCTGAGCCCCCTTGTCAAACTGCTACACCTGGTCTGACGTTCTGGGGTCCAGGAATGTGTTCTCCCTTCGGTTAAGCGGCTGGTTTGCTGCAGAGGCTGTGGGATGTGTGGAGGCTGCACTTGTGTCTATTAAGCATGAGGTACCTGACTTGCCAGCAGCCTGAGATCTGCGGAGGGTAGCAAATGAACAACAACAGGGTGGAGGGCCCTGTTCAGGGGCTGGTCTCAGGAAGGCAAGGGACCCCCAGTTTGGGGCCATATTATGAAAGGAACCCCAGGGGGGTATGGAGTTGTGATGAGGCGAGGTGGCTGTGCCTCACGTATGCTGCCTGGCCTTTCCGCTCCCAGAACGCAACCAGGGGCCTCTGGACCTGGGTGTCACCGAGAGCTTGTCTACACTAGTTAAATTGGTCCTGAGATGTACAAACGGTGCCGCTCTGCTAACATTAGTGAGAGGGGGAGGCCAGGGCTGCATTTTTGCCGCTCCGTCACCTAACTGTTCAAATGCCAGGGCCTGGGCTACATGGCACCAGTGCCGAGTTACAGACTGGAAGCTTCGCAGTGTAGATGCAGCCTGCAAGAGGCAGCTGAGCAAAGGAATTCGGAGACTCCAGCACTGCCAGCAGCTGCTGCAGAGATCACTGCCTTGGTGGTTTCTGAAGAATGTGTTTTGTGATCTGCTCCCCCACAGGCCAGGCAGTGGAGCTCATTCTATCCCCAGTGTCTGAGCACTACAGCACTGTTACTGGTTCACCCTCACAACACCACAGGGAGGGAGGGAGGGAAATTGTATCTCCATTATAGTGCTGGAAGCTGAGCACGGGGTGGATAAAGTGACTGGCCCCAGGTCACTCAGGAAATCCATGGCTGAGCCAGGAACCCAGGTCTCCTGAGTCCTGAGCCCGTTTGAGCTGGGCTGGGACAAAGGCAGACAAATGCTGCTTCTCCTGTTACTGCTGCCATTTGCTTGGAATGTGGAATCACTAAGCCTGTTCTCCCCTTGCCCCAGGAGCTCCCTGCCATGTATTTTTAGGGTGCCAGACGTCCCAGAGCCTGCTGTGAGCCATAAAGCCAGGAAGGAAAGCAGGTGGGGGGGGAGTGACTAGTGAGATTCATCTTAGTTCATCATTGGTCATTATGTCCCCACTAGCCCCCATGGCCATAAAGCCCTGGGTATGCCTCCACTAGAGCTGGCAGGTGTCATTGCCAGCTCCAGGAGACGTACCCGTGCTAGCTCTCATCGAGCTACCTGCTAAAATCCCAGTGTCGCTCTAGAGGTGCAGGCAGCAGGAGAGGCTGCTGGCCCAGTATGACACTTCAAGCAAGGAATTGCCTTCCAGCTCCAAGTGTTGGCATGGCCAGAGTGGAGCCTGCTTAGATTGCTGGGGGTGGGGCCAGCCAGGAGAGGGCTGTCTCTGCAGAGCTGGCGAGGGGAAGCCTGGGTGAGGCTGCTGCTCAGGGTGCTTCCATCCAGGGCCGGCGCTACGGTTTTGACCGCCCTAGGCGGACGGCAATTTCACCGCCCCGCGCGCTGGTCCTGCGGCTCAGGTGGAGCTGCCGCAGTGGTGCCTGCGGGCAGTCCACCAGAGCCGTGCGAGCAGCCGACCGTCCGCAGGCACCACTGCGGCAGCTCCACGGGAGCTGCCTGCTGCCCCCTCCGGCAGCACCCTGACTCAGGGGGCTCCTGGGCTGCCGGCTGCCGCGGCGGCGCCCTGACCCAGGGGACCCCCTGGGCTGCCGGCTGCCATGGAGGAGCCCTGACCCAGGGGACCCCCTGGGCTGCCGGCTGCCGTGGAGAAGCCCTGACCCAGGGGACCCCCTGGGCTGCCGGCTGCCGTGGCGGCGCCCTGACCCAGGGGACCCCCTGGGCTGCCGGCTGCCGTGGCGCTCTGACCCAAGGGACACCCTGGGCTGCCAGCTACCGCGACGGCGCCCTGACCCAGGGGACCCCCTGGGCTGCCGGCTGCCGTGGCGGCACCCTTACCCAGGGGACCCCCTGGGCTGCCGGCTGCCGCGGCGGCGCCCTGACCCAAGGGACACCCTGGGCTGCCGGTTCCTGCCGGCAGCTCAAACTCCCTCTCTGTCTTAGCAGAAGCGGCTGCTCAACCATTTAAAAAAAATTTGGGGTCGCTTTTTGGCGCCCCCAAATCTCGGCGCCCTAGGCCTAGTTCGCCTAAATGGTTGCACCGCCCCTGCTTCCATCCCTCACCTTGACAGAGTACAAACAAACAGAGTGCCTGGCTTGCAGAGCCTGGCACATAAAGGAATCAGCAGCTCTGACAATTCTCCTGTGGGATGGGACTCGGCACAGCCCTTTCCACAGCTGCGGGAGCGAGACTCAGCACTGAGCCCGTCTCTCCGAGGAGAATCATAGTGCCCCAGGGGGGTTACTCATACAAAGGCCTTCATGGCAGTGACAGAAGGCCGCTGAAACCCATCCCCTTGCCACAGCGGTAGCCTAGGGATCCTGGCAGGACAACGGACCAGGTCAGGGCTTTTCCCTGAGTGTGCCAGGACCCCAGCTCTACACACATCTTAGGAGGTGAAATTCTCCCAAGACGAGAGGTGAATCTTCCTGTCCTCCCTCTCCATTGGGCCTCTCCTCCTGCACCACAAGCCTGGGGCTGCGCTAACAGAGCAGAAGCTCTGACAAAACTACCAAGTTCAGCTAGCCACCAGGCGCGAGTAACAGAGTGTGGGGTCCCACAAGGTTGGTCCTCGCTCTCAGAGGATGCAGGGAGGAAAGAGCTCCCACCTGGTCACAAAGGGACCATTCTCTGATGCCTTCTCCAAGCCTGTCTCCACCACGAATGTAGCCCCCTGCTGCCTCCAGCAGGATCCCTCTCCAGCTACAGAGACTGCTCTCAACTCTTTGGTGCTGAGGTTAAAAGGCCAGAGATTTAGCCCATGTTTAGCTACAGAGCAGATCTGGCCCCCCTGTGCAGCCCTATCACCCCAAGCCCTAATCCTTGCAGTGGGGAGGGGCAAGCCCAGCAAGAAGTGACCTTTCTGCTCCTATCTCTCCCCCAAGACCCTGAAGCAGGGTACGGTACCTCCAGTTTGCTTGTGACCATGGTGAGGGCGCTGGGGTCAAGATTGGAGGCTGAGAGGACTTCGTTAAGCTGCACCTCCTTCTTCTCCAGTATGTTGGAGAGGGCCTTTAACTTGCGCTCCAGCAGCAGGTTCTTGAATCCAGTCTTCTGCTGCACCTCATTAATAGCTTTGGTGAACTTCTGATAGAGCTCGTCTCGTTCTGCCTGCACCTGCTCAGGAGAGAGCCACACACCCAGTTAGCAAAGGAGAGCTCCATGCCATGCCTTCAAAACCATCTGCTCTGCACTGCATGCAGGAACAGCCACACTGGGACTGACCAATGGGCCACCAGGTTGGGTGGCATGCCCCTGAATGGCCAATATTGGAAACTTCAGTGGAAGTTAACATACTTGACTCCCAGTGGGAAAATCCCTCCCAGTGAAGCAAGAGGAATGAGGAGTCTGGAGCATTTCTCCCCAGCCAGCACCACAGCATGTGTGTTCTTTAGCACATGCACCCCATGGGCCTGACTTTAATAAGCACAGTATACCTGCCAGAGCCGGGAATGTCATAAACTACCCCCACCAAACAGCTCCTGCCCCAGACGGATTCCCCGTAGGACGCGGGTCTTCCCCCTTAGCCCACTTTCATTCCTCTGCACTGTATGCCCAGTTCCTGTCCTAGTTTCCACCTCAACAGCTACGTTTTGTGCTTATCCAAAGGGGCCCGAATGCTCTGTAAACATTAGCCAATCCTCAGATCATCTCTGAGAGGCAGGTATTACTATCCCCAGGTCAAGATGGGCTGGCCGAGAGACTGGCCCCAGGTCACGCCATGAATCAATAGCAGATATGGGAAGAGAACGCATGAATCCTAGCTCCTAGCAGAGTGGTGCCATGGCAGCATGCTGGGCCCAGAGGCTGATGGATTTAAACCATCCTCTGGTAGCCACAGTCTCCTCCTTTTTTAACAGTGAGAGGAATTAATCATTGGATCAACTGACCTCGGGGTGTGATGGATTCTCCATCACTTCGAATCTTTAAACCATGACTGACGTCTTTCTCAAAGATGTACTAGAGCTCAAACCAAAGTTATGGGCTCAATGCAGAAATTACTAGGTAAGGTTCTCTGGCCTGTGCTTTGCAGGTCAGATTAGATGGTGACATTTGTCCCTTCTGGCCTTAAAGTCTATGGCTGTGAGACCCCAGGACCCTATTCTGGCCTTCAGAGTAACCCCAATGCCAAGTGCATACAGGGATCACCCACTCGCCTTGCAGCGGGTAGGAATGGCAGATGTTAGCAGCAGCAACTAAGAGAACTTTGGCTCTTAGCTAGTTAATGTGTCTGAATTAAGACATATCCTCCAAAGCCTATTTCCAAATGCACTGAATATGCTGCTGCCTCAATGACAGCTTGTTAATGAGGTCTCCTATCAATGTTCACATTGATGGAGATTCTCTGCAAATTGCAGACAAGCTCCATGCTGTCTGTGTCGAACTGGAAATGTTCTTAATGTTTGCTCTGAATACTGTGTTGGTGCCTCAGTGTCCCCTGTGCAGTTCTTAAGTATCTAGGAGGTGGATAAGGGTGTGTGATTGCTGCAGAGCAAAGGGCCAGTGCACCTAAATGCCTGGCACTCTGTCTCCTAGCAACTGATGGCCTGGGCCCCTCCTCCGCAAAGGTGCCAACTGAAGGTGTTGGAGACAAAGAGGTCAGGTGACCTCCTGGCCCGGGGAAAGGGGCTGAGCAGAGAGGAGGGGCTGGAGGGGGTTGTTAGTCTGGAGCTGGTTGGGGATAAAGAGTGAAGTGCAGACGTGGGGGTCTGGCTCACTGCCCCCCAGAATGGACCTGGCTGAGGGTCCGGTTCGCTGTATTACAAGCTCTGTTTTAGACTCTGTTTCTGTTACTGAATAAACCTTTGTTTTGCTGGCTGGCTGAAGGTGTCTGACTGAAAGTGGGGGTGCAGGACCTGTGGCTTCCCCAGGACCTGCTGGGGCAGGCTTGCTGGTGGAAGCGCACGGAGGGGCAGAGGATGCTGAATGCTCCAAGGAGAGACCCAGGAGGTGAAGCGTGTGAGCTTCTTGCCCTGAACAAGTCTGCTCAAGGGAGAGGAGACTCCCAACGTCCTGCCTGGCTGGTGGGGGAGCAGTTCCAGAGCATCGCCCGGTGACTCCGTGACAGTAGTGGCAGCAGTGAATGTACTGCGCCCCATGAATGGCACTTCTTGCAGTAAGTGACTGGGGAGCAGTAAAACAAAGGAGGATAATGTGGACCAGGCGTGCTGGAAGGCCAGAAAGGAACGGTTTCGGGAGCGGTTAACCTCTGGGAGTGTGTGACCAGTGAGAAGGACAGTTGGAGTAACGGGGTCCCCCTGAGGACTGCAGTGAGCAGTCTTGGGTGGAGGAGCTTGCCGCTCGACCCTGGGCAGAGAGAAGGTTTTGCAGTAGCAGGGTTCCCCTGGGGATTGCAGGAGCGCAGTCCCAGGGCGGAGGAGTCTGCAGCTCAACCTTGGCAAAGAGGTGGTGATCACGAGAAGGGCTGGCACACCGGGGGTTCTTCCTGGAAACCATGGAGGAGCCAAAAGCACACAGGCCTGTGAGTCCAGAGCAACTTGGGAACGGTGAAGTGATGGCCTATACCAGCTCCTTTAAGAAGGACATTGTGATCCTGTGCACAAAGAGAGGAGTTACGCATGGGAAGCTCACCAAGGCACAGTTAATCGTGCAGTTGGAGGAGGAGAACCCTCTGAGGAGCAGATTCCTGACCCAGATGGGGCTACAAGAGGATCTGGGAGCAGCTGGAGCAGCAGCCAGGCATCCCCGAGAGTCTGGTCCCCAACCAGACAAGGGTCTTCACGATTGGGTTCCCCATCAGGGGATCGGAGATGGATGGGAGCAGAGCCCGAGAGGGCGAGAGGACCGTGAGAGAGAGCAAGAGGCTGTGGAAAAGCTGCAGGAGAAGCAGCAGCAGCATGGACTGGCGATGGTGGAACGGAGAGACATAGGGGGCTTCCCAGGGGAAACACGCCTGGGGTGGCGAGACCCTGGGACAAAGAGAACTGTGGTGGTGTAGCCGCAGATGCTGAGGGGCTGTGGGACGTGGGTGAAGCCCCCCCAGGATAAAGCCCCTCGCCCTGTCTATGGCCTGGATCCCTGTGCAGATCCAGGAGGGGTCGGGCTGGCTGGTCGTTGGGATTCTCCAGGATATTGGCTGGAGGCCCTGTTGGGGGGTGACTGTCTCCCCTTGGGACAGGATCCAGGCCCTGCTCCTGTAGGCCGAGGGTTTGAATTCAAATCCAGGGAACCAATTGGCTGGGATGAAAATGGTCAGTGAAAATGCAAATGACCTGGCCGGCAAGAGGAAGGGGGTGCAGGGTTCAGGATACCTGCCTGCCTGTAACCAGCCCCCTGGGGCTGAGGGGGAGGGAGAGATCCTCCCCACCCCCCTGCACACTGGAGAGGGGGCTCACACTGGCTCTGATGCTGTGGCCAAAGCAAGGAACTCGCTGCCTGCCCCTACTGGGACAGCAAGGGCAGTGCTGAGCACAGGGGGGAGCTGAGACCCCAGCTGAGTGGTGGGACACCCAGGCAGGGCAGGTCGGCTGCCAACCAGGTTTGCCTGGTCCGGACGTGCCGCTGGGAAGTGATTACACAGCAGGGAGGGAGCTAACAGGGACAGGGCTCAGGGGGGCTGTGACCCCAGGCCCAGCCAGTGAGAGGGAGCAGGTCCCACTCCCTGCCCCAGCAGCTGGATTCCAGACCGAGCTGCAGAGGGATCCCTCCTTGGAGAAGCTGAGGGAACTTGATAGCCACAGCGCTGAAAACCCCCTTGGGAAAGGCTGCAGGGACAGAGTCCTGCAGGAGAAGGGATTCCTGTACCGGGAATGGGCTCCCCAAAGGAAAGTAAAACTGGAGGGAACTGGGAGGCAGCTGGGGGTGCCCCAGGAATCCACAGGGTTCTCTCTCAAGCTGCTGGATGGGAGGAGAGTGAGAGTACCCCTGGACCTGAAAGGGGAGGATTGGGAGGAAAAGGGGGAAGACCCCCTGGAGGATCTCTTCCCTGAGGTGAGAGCCAATCTCCCCATCAGGTGTTCCCCGTTCAGGGTCACTGGGAAAGCAGCCCAGAACCTGGAGAGAGAGGTCAAGGACATGCTGGCTTTAGATGTGATCCAGCCGTTTTACAGCCCATGGGCCTCACTCCTGGGGCTGATCCCCAAGGGAGACAGGATGATCTGGTTTTGTGGGGGCCTTCAGAAGCTTAAAGCCATCACAGTGTCCGATGCCGACCCCATGCCTAGGCCTGGGGAGAGTCTAGACAAGCAAAGGGCGATGGAGAACTTGGCCCTGGCAGACACTGATAACATGTGCATCTTTAGCCAGACCTGGAAGGAACAGGTGTCCCAGATGAAGGAGGTGCTCAGCTGCCTCAAGGAGGTGGGACTGACGGTAAAAGCTGGAAAGTGTAAGGTGGGGACGGCAGAGGTGTTGTATCTGGGCCACAAGGTGGGGAGCGGCTGCCCAGGCCCAGAGCTGGCCAAGGCCAAGATGGGGGCTCTTAACCAAGGGAGCCCGAATTGCAGACCAGTATGCTGGGAGAAGACCCTGTCCCAGTTGGAACCCCAGGGGTACTGGGGTGGCAAAAGGCTACGGGCTGCATAAAACTTCCCACATGCGGCCTGTGAGTGCCATCAAGCACACTCGAGCAAAGGGAGGGCGTAAAACTGGAAGGGCCTGGTATAAGTCCCACCAAGGAATGGGAGAGATGCTGAGGCATCCATGGGAATGTTGGTGGGTTTGAACTTCCCCAGGTCATGGGTTGAAGTGACCTCGCTCAGTTCGGTCTCGAAGGGGGGAGAGATGTGACGAACTGGAAATGTTCTTAATGTTTTCTCTGAATACTGTGTTGGTGCCTCAGTGTCCCCTGTGCAGTTCTTAAGTATCTAGGTGGTGGAATAAGGGTGTGTGATTGCTGGAGAGCAAAGGGCCAGTGCACCTAAATGCCTGGCACTCTGTCTCCTAGCAACTGATGGCCTGGGCCCCTCCTCTGCAAAGGTACCAACTGAAGGTGTTGGAGACAAAGAGGTCAGGTGACCTCCTGGCCCAGGAAAGGAGCTGAGCAGAGAGGAGGGGCTGGAGGAGGGTGTCAGTCTGCAGCTGGCTGGGGACGAGCAGTGAAGTGCAGACGTGGGGGTCAGGCTCACTGCCCCCCCAGAATGGACCCTGGAAATTTCCACTACATGCATCTGACGAAGTGGGTATTCACCCACGAAAGCTCATGCTCCAAAACGTCTGTTAGTCTATAAGGTGCCACAGGATTCTTTGCTGCTTTTACAGATCCAGACTAACACGGCTACCTCTCTGATACATGGCAGAGCAGAGAGAGAGCTCAGAAGAGGCAGCCACCCACACGGAACTCAGAGGGTGTCAGAACCCAGGACAACCCCAGGCTGAGCTGAGGCCTGTGCAGTCATCTACAACGTTACCATTGTGACATCATCTCACCCCAGGATCCCAGCTGTTCAGAGGGGTCTGGGGTGGGAAGGGAACTCCCCATGCTCAGGGGCTCTCACTTCCTGCCCATGGCTCTCACCTTGCTGAACCTCTGCTCGAGCACTTCATGTTCCCACTGAAGGTCTTTTAATTCCTTCTGGGTGACTTTCAAACGGGCCTTTGTGTTCTGCAGAGGGGAGGAGAAAGGGAAAGTGATTAGACTCATGCTATGGGTTCCTGGGGCGGGAGAGAGGCAGCACAGGAGATACCAGACTCTGCTCCCCAAGCTGGGCATCACCCACACAGAATCCTTTCTCTCTTAATAAGACACGTGCGGCTCAGGAGTCAGCCCCAGGGGGCAGGAATCCATTATTCCCGTTCCTCCACTAGAGTGAGATCCTCTGCACCTCGAGTTGGGGATCCCCACCAGATGCTATGCTGAGGACACCAGTGTAAGCCAAGCACCACTGAAGGGGATTCCATTTTGGAGTCTGTTAATGTAGTTCCCAGATGACCAGCAGAGGCCACTATTCAAGCCCAGTCTGTACCCTGGACACAGCACAAGGAGAGCTCTGAAAAGGAGCAGGAGAGACACTACAGGACATGGGACCTAAACTGGATGGGAGCCGAGCAGGTGACTCACAGCCAGTGCCTCCTTGTCCTTCTCGTAGTGGGCTAGCTTCTTCTGCAGCTCAGCCACCTCCTCCCGGGCCCGCTGGAGGGGCTCTGTTTGCCTCTTGTTCTGAAGCAGCACTTCCGCCATCTCCTTCTCCAGGTGATCCTCCTTCTTCTTCATCTCCTCCATCTGCTCCTGTTCTCAGGGGCAGATACACAAGTACTGAGTCCTTGAGCAGGGCTGCCAGCATGAGGCATTGCAGCAGGAGACCCCAGGCCTGCAGGACTCCCAAGCACTGCATGTAGCACTGCCGCAGCAGCATCCTAGCAGATGGCTTACAATGGGGATGCTTATAAAGCAGCTGCATGATCTTCATGAGCGTAATTGTGTATGAGAATCACCACTCCTCAGGATTAGAGGTGATGGTGCGCACAAAGCATATGAAGCAGCTGGGAAAACCCCTGCAGTGCAAGGCACTCAATGGGAAGCCAATACTGAAATGCATGTAGAGTTAACAGGAAGGAACTGTCACCTCCAAGAAAGCGTCAGTCCTCTCCACACTGGGCTTCTGGCCCAGCTGTGTCCCCACTCCCGCGCCGGGCACAGGCGAGTGTTACCTTGAGAGTGTTGATGAGTGCCAGGTTGTTGAGGGTGACGTCGTTGTAGTAGTTCTTGATGTCACTGAAGGCCTTCTCGTGGTTCTTCATCAGCGTGTTGATCTGTCCGTTTTTCCTCTCCTCGATCTCATGGATCTCCGTTTTCCTCCGCAGATCCAGCTCGTCCCGCAGCACGCGCATCTTCTTGTCGTACTTGGCCTCAATCTCTGAAGGGAAGCACCACACATAGCTGGGTGACCACCCCATAGGGCAGGCCAGACAGGCTGGGACCCAGCGCATGAGGACCCCTTTGCTGCTGCTACAAGCTGCTTGGTCAGACACCATAGGCATGGGAGCACTAGAAACACTCAGGTAATCAGCCCATGCAAATCGAACCACATTGTAATAAAGAGGTACCAGCACACGGCCAAAGCGCCTGTAAAGTCTTCTCCAGCCTCAGAGCCCCGCAGCTCCAGAGACCCAGTAAGCAGCTGGGAGGGGCACTAACTACTGCTTAGTGCCCACTGTGGTGCCCGCCAGACCACAGTGTTAAACAATCCCCCCCGGCAGAGGTGGGGGGAGCAAGGCTGCACTGCCACATGGAAACAGGCAGTGTAGAGTGAGATCTGAGTCCAACCTTGAGTGGCAGCAAAGCACCCACTGCTGGTGCTGCTCTGATCCATTCTACATGCGCAGACAAGCTGCTCCTGGGAATTCAAACAAGCCACTCAGCCTACAGCCCATAAGCAGCAGAAGAGGGAAGGAGGAGGAGAATGGCCATCCACCAGCAGGACTCTGTTTTGCTCTGGGGAGGGAGCCTGGTGGAGGCACAGTGTGATGAGTGCTAAGGCAGATCTCACTCTGGGTTTCATATAGGAGTCCAAATAGGAACTGACCTTTCACTTGTCTCTCAAAGTCGCTGCGCAGCCGTGTGATCTCTTCCTCTTGTTTCTGACAGGGAGAAGCTGCACATTAGACCTGGATAGCCAAATAGAGAGAGAAATCCTCCCCTACGCACAGGCTCAGAGTCAAGGCCATCTGCGCATCTGGCTGCAGTGAAAAGCCATCACCAGAAGGCTTGAGGGCTGCTGACCTGCTGTGCCAGTAATGCCTGCTCTGCTAAAGGCTGCTGAGTGTGCCCCCGGATGTATGGACTCCATTCAGACACCTGGATCATGCAGGGAGCCTACACTGAACCTGCAGGTGTGTTTCAGGAGCATTCCCCCCAGCTTATGGACAGTATCACTCTCCAGGGACATTTCTTTCCCAACTGACTTTGGCCATTTCTGTCTGGCAAACACCGATTCCAGTGCCCGCTCCACCATGCCTCAGGGTTCCTTGTGCAGCACACACCAGCTTGGTTCTGCCTACAGTAACCCCCATGTCAGTGCACCAGCACCCAGCATAGCTCTGGGAACTACACTGGATCTGCCAGATCAAATCAGACCTTTGGTCCATATTACCCAATATCCTGCCCCAGGAAATGATCAACGGCTGAGGAGGACACAAATTCCCACAATGCACCTGGCCATGCCAGAAATCCTTCCTGACCCCATGGGGATCAGCTGATGCCCTGGAGCCCATGGTTTGATTACCAATCTTACTGCAGTTTGCAAAGTGACACATGCAGTTACTGATCATCAGATTCTCCAGCCCCGGGTTGGATTCTTACTCCTGTGGCACTGAACCTACTGGCTGACTCCCAGCCCCAGGAGGACAGACTTCCGTCAGTGACTCTAAATAGATCTCCCACAGATGTCACTGGGTGACCCCTTAGTTTCACATTATGGGGATGGTGCAAGAGTCAGGGACTGATCAGTCTCCATTCAGCCCTTCAGAGCCTGGATGTCTCAGCCAGGTGCCTCCTCTCACCTCCTTCTCTGACAAGCTAACCTTGGGCTCTCCCATCTCTGTTACATGCCAATACCACCCAGACCTCGACTTGCTCCGGTGTCTCTGCTGCTCTCTTCTTCCAGGCTGTGGTGAGGAAGCTGGAGAAGCCCTGCAGCTAAGGTGTCCCCAGCCCCATGATTATCTGCCTAAGAGCAACGTACCATGCGCAGGTTTTTCACCACCACCTCATTGGCCAGCTCCTGCTCCTTTAGCTCCACTTTCAAGGTGCGCATATCCTTGCGCAGCTCCGTCTCCTGGGTGCGGTGCTCCTTCTGGGCCAGCTTCATGGACACAGTGCCCTCTGCCTTCAGTTCTGTGATGTTGTTCTGGTGCTCGTACAACAGGTGCTTCACCTTCTGCTTGTAAACCTGGAAGAAAGGAACTCAGTGGTGTAAAGCCCCCAGACAGGGATGGGAGCAGGGGGAGCCCAGCAGTGGGGACCCAGCCCTCTGCAGAGGCTTGGGAAGAGGGGCATTAGCAGATGCTGGCAAGAACTCATTTGAACTTGAAATACTGCCCGAGACACCCCTTGCTAGTGTTCTGCCCAACTCCCTTTACCCCCTCAGGGCTCACTCAAAGAGCACTGGGTGCTACTAACTACGGGCACAGACGAGGAAGGATCTGTGGCACCCGTAAGGAGAGCTGGAATCCACTAACTGTCCTCCCTTAGCCTCTCACTTTAATCTCCACTTGATGCCGTTCCTCGGCCTCCTCCATTTCACGGTCCTTGTTGCGCAGCTCCGCCTTCTTCTCATCCAGCTGCCGACGGGTGATCTCCCAGAAGGTGTGGATCTTGTCACGCTCCAGCTGGAAGTAGTTGCGCTCCTCCCGTTCGCGGTCCAGCTCCTCCCGGAGACGCACAATGTGCTCCTCCAGCTGCAGAGCCAACAAGTGCAGCTGGTGAAGGCACCGGTGGGGGAGTTCTCCTCCCACAAAATTGCTGACGTATGTCTCTCTAGCACCTGTCACTCTCTGGGGGACCAAAGCTCTTTCCAAACTACCCATAGCAATCCCTACAGCCTCCTCTGGGTGGAGCATGGCAGCTGTTTAACAGGATACAGAAATTTAGGACAGGAAGTGACAATGCCATATCCAACAGAAACCACAGGGCGTTTAGGGAGGTAGGCTGTAATTAGCCATTAAGATATGGTTAGTGGGACTAACACCCTGACCTCTGGGAAAGGGAGCTAAGGCATCTTTATTGATCGGAAGGGAACAGACCTGCAGATCTATTTGTCACCTGGAAGAGCAGTGCTGCATTCATTAACAACTAATTCTGATTCAGAATTGCAGGCTCCTCTTTTAGACTGCAAGGACATTGGGTCAAGGATCACGTCTTCAAATGTGATTGTATAGCCGCCAGCAAAGCAGGGCCTTGACCCTGAATGGGCCTTTGGACATTACCATACTAAATAACAATCCTAGGGAAGAGGGTTACCTCTTGAGTCACTAACTCCCCTTTGCGCAGCACCTAGTCCGTTCTCTCATTCAGGCACTGGCTTCACTTAAGATGCTATGAGAGCGCAGCAGCTAGCATGATTGCAGATCATCAAACCACTGACTGAACAAGCACAGAAATGAATCTGAACGAATACCACTTGAGCAATTAGTTTGCTTGGGCCCGGAGAGAAGAGGAAGGTGTATTTATGGCATGGGGTCTATGAATGCCCTAGCAACAGACATTGATTTCATCAGTAATTCAAGTTCTAAAAAGGTTATACATCTGTATGAGAGTGAGTGGTGGGGGCTGTTTCCAATAGGAAACAAAAGACAGAACAAGACATAGCACTCAGACTAACAGGAAAATGCTAGACTGCGTCACAGAAAACCTTTTATAACTACTAGAGAGTGGAACAGGGTGCAGAGGAGGGCACAGAATCCTGCTCATGGGCACCAGAGTGCAGGCTAGATGAGGGACACAGGGAAGTTATGGAAGCTCTGGAGAGAGAGAAATGAGATGGTTAAACCCCAAAGCCCACAACGAGTCCACTCTTGTGACACCCACGCAAATAGTTCAGGCATGCGAAGGATGGTGCAGTTGTTGGTGTGAAAACCCATTGTCTTTTCTTCTAACCTTCACCATCTTCCATCTCCATGGGTTGAACCAAACCTTGTGCACTTTGTGCCACCAATAATCCTTACAAATGCGAGCCTCCTCTCTCCAGGAGCTCAGTGGCCATGCGAAGCCCTAGGGCAGAGAGCCCTAGGAGAGATGCTGTGAGCTCTCACCTGATCCTTGCTCATGTCCTCTGGGGGGACAGCATCCACCACCGCTGCAGCTTTGCCCCCCTTGGCTTTTTTGCCACCTTTCTTTTTGGGCGCCTTAGAAAAGAAAACAATGTACATGACAGGCGTGCATAGCTCAGACCTACAGAGGTGCCACTGATCTGGGCTGCTGGGGACCACTGGGTGTGGATGTCATTCTTATCAATGAGACGACACAAGGTGGGATCATCCAGTTCCCCACAGGACATGGGTGCAGCTTTGAGAGGGCTGGAGGGTCAGTAAAGGTACAAGAAACTCCACACCAGAGCAATTAACTAAGACTGCACTGGTACTGCTACTTCTGGTGCTGGGGACTGGGATGCATGGCTCCCTCTCACACTCCGCATGCTATGTCTGGTGTGTCCTCGCTCACCCAGATCCCATGTGGTGGTACTTGTCCTAACCAGCCATGGCATTTCGGAGCAGCCTGAGCCCTGTGATGAGTTAGGGGCATGCACTTGAGGGGAAGGCAACAGGTGCCATGGGCTGGTGCAGTCAAGGTCTCAGAATGACCCATCACCCGGAAGGACTGTGTGACCCAGACCTCAGGGCATTGACCAGCCCAGCTGCAGCTCCAGGAAGGCCACTGCAGCCCTCAGTCCCGAGCAAAGTGCCCAGGCACAGAGGAAACGGGACAATTCTGCTGCCTGCCCCAGAACCCTGCCCCAAATGCTGCTGCCCCCCAGTGGACTCCTGAACACAACGTTTTCATCCCAGCCACCCTCTCCAACCCAGGGGCTCCCCCCCAGCGCCCCAGGGGACCCCTCCAACCCTGGGGCTCCCCCCAGCGCCCCAGGGGACCCCTTGATCTCAGGGGCTCCCCCCAGCGCCCCAGGGGACCCCTCCAACCCAGGGGCTCCCCCCCAGCGCCCCAGGGGACCCTGCCGGCGCCCCAGGGGACCCTTGATTTTGTTCTCAGGGGCCCCCACAGGCCTCAGGGGCACCCCTCGTATGGTTACCGCACGTACTCCAGCAATCGTCACAGGTCAATAATATTAACCCAGGGGCTCTCCCCCAGCACCCGGGGACCCCTCCAAACCCAGGGGGCCTCCCCCAGCGACAACCCCCCAGGGGGGGGAAACCCCCCTTTTGGAAAAAAATCCTTTCCTCAAAGGGGCTCCCCAAGGCCTGCGTGCCCAGGGGATCATCAGATCCCAGGGCTCCCCCTGGGGCATGTCGCCCCAGGGGACCCTTGGATCTGCAGGGCTGCTTCTCAGAGCCAGCGCCCCAGGGGACCCTCTCGCAATACCTCAGGGGCTCCCCCAGCAGCGCCCTCAGGGAACCCCTCCAAACCCTGGGTGTCTCCCCCTGGGCCCGGGGAGGGACGCCTTGATCTCAGGGGCTCCCTACAGTATGTCTGAACAGCGCCCCCAGGGGACCCCTCCAATCCCAGGGGCTCCCCCCAGCGCCCAGGGACCCGATCTCAGGGCTCCCCCAGCGCCCGGGACCAACTCCAGGGGCTCCGCCCCTCAGCGCCCCAGGGGACCCCTCCAACCTGGGGCTCCCCCCTGCGCCCAGGGGACCCCTTGATCTCGGGTCCCCCAGTCGCCCCAGGGGACCCCTCCAACGCCAGGGGCTCCCCCAGCGCCCCAGGACCCCTGTCTCAGGGGCTCCCCAGCGCCCAGGGGATCCTTATCGGGGTCCCCAGCGCCCCCTCGACCCCAAGGTGCCCCCCTCACAATGCTTCTGCAGCTGCTGCTAGGCTGGCGGAGTCACCAGAGTCTCCAGGCAACCGCGGGGAAAGCCTTCGCGAGAAACTCCGGGCCGGCCGGGCCGGCCATAGCAACGCGCGCATGTCCCTAGAAACCGCCGGCGGCGCTCTCCGTGGGCGGAGCCCGGCCCGCGGGGGGTGGGGCCCACTCCAGACCCGCCCCGCCGGGAGCCCGGGCCCTGCAGCTCGGCCCTTCGCGCTGCCCCCTGGGGCCCCTCCCCGCGGTGTGCGGGCTCCGGAGCCGGCGGAACTGCCCGAGACTGCGCGGTGGGGGGGCAGTGTGCGCCTCCTCCCTTCGCCCGGCCATTGGGGGCCGTGCCAGGCAGCGTGCGGCTGCGCAGCACGTCTGGCTCCCGGCTGGCGGGGCGGGCTGGACACCCCGGGCCATGGGAGAGCCAGCCGGAGTCAGGCCCGCGCTGGGAGCAGCACTGCCGCTCAGGGAGGCGCTAAAAGCAGAATCCTCAGCATGGGGAGGAGGTCAGAGGTGGAAGGAACAACTGGGTTTTCAGGTCCCAGGGGGAGTGTGCAGTGAATACACTTCCCCTTGGCTTCAAAAGGGACCAGTGTGGAGCTGGAAGTCCTAGTCCGAACAGGTAACAAAACCTGAGATGCCACTGCACAGGCACCTTTCTGATGTGACCTTCACCCGATTCAAAGAAACCTGGTCACAGTGCAGGGAGCCTGCAGCACGCACTCTGCATGGCACTACACCAGGGCCTGAGGGCCACATCTGGGAATAGAAATTGGATGGCGGGCCATGAATGCTCACAAAATTGGGATTGGAGTGCAGGGGGGGGGGATGGGCGCTGAGGGCTCCAGCTGGGGGTGTGGGCTCTGGGGTGGGACTGGGGAGTTTGGGGTGTAGGAGGGTGCTCTGGGCTGGGACCGAGGGGTTCAGAGGGCATGAGGGGGATCAGGGCTGGGTTAGGGTCATGGGGAGGGGCTCAGGGGTACAGGCTCTGTGTGGCACTTACCTCAAGCAGCTCCTGGAAGTAGCAGCGTGTCTCTTCTCCAGTTCCTATGCTGAGGCACAGCCAGATGGTTCTGCAAACTGCCTGTCCACAGACACTGTCCCTGCAGCTCCCATTGGCGTGCCGGAGGGGGCCATTGGAGCCTATAGGAGCCAGAGTGGGCCATGCTGCGGCTTCTGGGAGTTGTGTGGAGCGGAGCAAGCCCCAGACTCCACTCCCCAGCAGGAGCTCAACAGCCAGCTTAAAATGTCTGGTGGGCCACATCCGGCCCATGGACTATAGTTTGCCCACCCCTGCACTACACCCAAAGGCCACTCATAACTTTCAGCAGATACAGGATGTAGCTGCCTTCTTGCCTAGCAGGGCTCCACAAAGGGAGCACACTACACCAGGGCTTCCAATTAGTTTCCAGAGGCAATTAATGGTGTTGCCTCTGCTGTATGACATCATTTGTGTTTTGGGGTCTGCGTCCCTTAGGCTGGCATCCCAAGGGTGTTTGCAGTGAGGGAACTGGGACTCATTTGGCCAAGACCACTCTGCAAGGCCCTCTCCCAGGAGATGCTGAATGAGAGGTGTCTCTGACAGGGACTCGGTGTTCCTGGGACACATTGGTAGCCACTGCCCTGTGGCTGCATTATACACTGAAAATTTGAACACAGGTTCTCGTGGTAGATGTGCAGGATTTTCCTGCTGTCAACCTAGATGAGAGGACCCAGCCCACCCCACTGGAGCACGTGTCAGCGCACACTGCCCACAGCACTGTCAGCCTTGCTGGCTATTCTGAGCTCTGGACACTGCTGTGAATTGACCCTGTGCAGGGATGAGCTCGGTGCTCCTGGAGTTGGGCTGAAGCCCTGTTCTCAGGCAGCATCTCCACGCTGGCCAGGCTGGGCACTTGTTACTATCATTCAGAGTTTGCTTGAAGAGGGGCATTAGGTAGGCTGCAGCTACATGCAAGGCAATTTGTTAGTCAGGCACCATGTTCCATAAGAAGTGAGCAGGAAAAAACAGCAGCTGGTACCTCCACAATAGATGGCTGCAATTTGTACGAATTGCCCTGCAAGGTCTCCAGAGCACGAATTTTCAGATCCTGGAGCTGGGTTCTGCAGGGTACCAAGCCTCACCCCCACATCTGCCACTGACCCCCATGTGACCCCTCAGAGAAGCAGACCACTCTGACTGTGGTGCCTGACTGGAATTTGTTTCAGTTTAATTATAACGTGAGCTTAGGCAACTAGTTTTGCCATAAGTGGCCTAAACTCCCACCCAGTGACCTGCCCTGATCCCTCACTGCATCTAGCTCCTGTCCGCAGTTCCAGAGATGTCACTTCGCTGCAGCCAGCAGGAGGCGCTGCTCTTGGCAGTGTGTGTAGGAGGGATGGAATTGGGGAACACAGTGGGCTGCCTTTGAATGTCATGCATTAATGGGAATCACAGGCCAGGGGCCCAGGAGATCTGGGCCATCAGACAGCGAGGAGGCCAGAGCACAGCTAGCTTTCATTTGCCAATCCAATTCCCCTCCCGGTTAGGACTGTGTAAGCACTTTGGCTGCGGGTGAGACGAGTTGAGCTGGTGGAACATGAACCGCTGCCCTGTCTGGGCTGTTGTGCTCTGCGCTGTTAGGTCCCTTTTCCAGGTATTTGGATTTATCAGAGCTAATCCCACAGCTCATGCAGTATCCTTACCAGGAAGGCCTCAGGGCACCTGGCAGCTCAGCCTGTGGCCCTGCTCTCTGATGCCTGAGTCTCCATCCCAGCAAAGTTTTATTGGGACCACTGATGCAGGGATGCAAGCTGAGGACTTCTGAAGTCTGCCCACGGCCCCTGAGCAGGGGAGGTACAAACCGCTCCCCCTTGTTCCTGTGCTAGCCCCTGGTTGACAGGGTCTGAGCATCCTTCTGGCCTGGGGCTTGGCTTTATAGGTAACGCAGCTGATGCCTCCACTACAGCTGTGTCACTGCAGCAGTGTGGGTGCTTTGTACATTGCCTGAAGGGGTTCTTCTGTCAATGTAGTTAACCTACCTCTACCAGCCAGGTTGACAGAGGATCCTTCCCGTAGGCCTAGCTGCACCTCTGTGGGGTCAGGTGGGCCTAACTACGTCACACAGTGCACACACTTGTTCACAGCCCTGAGCCATGTGGCTGGGTCCATCTATTTTGAGGTGTGGCCTAGGCCTCAGAAACAACCACACTGCTCAGCCCGAGCTCCCTCCTTGAGCCTGGCATCCCCTAAGATCTCCCTCTGGACGCTCCTCCCTCCCAGCTCCTAGTTCCCTCTCCCGTGGCACTCTGCCTGCCACGGTGCTGATGCTGGCTCCCAAGCCTGTCTGCGGCTACAGCATCTTCATCTCTGGGGTCTGTGTCATGCTGTCCTGTTCCTTTCCTCCTCAAGCCATATCAGCAAGCCCCACCCACCACCCCTTCCAGCTTCCACCCAGGCCAAGCCTGCCTGTTCTCCAGGGCTTTGTCCCCAGCGATGGGGGCCCACCCTTGCCCTGGGTGTGTGCACCAGTTCCTGCTGGAGATGCGGGGAGTACAGGTCACTTGCTGCTCCTCCTGCACCAGGGGCTCCAGACTCCTTGTCTTGAGCAATGAAAAGGAGTGTGCAGCCATCTCCAAGGGAGGTGTTGCCCCTTTCTGGCTGTGAGAAAGCCTGGGACCGCTGGGCTTTCCTGCAAACGGTACCTTAAAGAGTTTGCAGTTGCAGAAATGAAGGGGCCAAGACCATGTGGGAAGGGGAGATGGGAAAGCGGGGTAAGGCTGCCAATTCTGGTAGGACCGATTATTACTAGAGGTTTCAGCAGGACATAATCTTTAACTCCTGGAGGCTCCAGGACAATACTGCAGAGAAGGGGGCAGCACCCCGTGGGGAGGTTGGAGCAACGAGGCAGTTTGGGGGTGTGGGGTGTCCGCATGGACCCCAACACTATGTCCTTCATGCCTGGAAAAGCAGAGACTCCCCGATCACCCTCCGGGGTCCTCCACCGCCTCCAAGGCCGGGGCTGTTTTCTTGAGCTGCAGCTTTGCCTGAGCCAACGTCCGGGCGCGTCCGCCCCCCTGCTCCAGCCCCGCCAAGGGAAGCGCAGCCTGTGGCGCCCCGGGGGCCGGCAGCCGGTCCGCCCCGCATTTCACATGCTACAGAGCCCGCAGCTCAGTGCCGGGGGAGCAGCCTCGCCGAGCAGCGCCCGGGTCCGGGGGGGCTGCGGCCTGGGGCCCCCGCTCTGCCCCCAGCTAGCCGGGCTGCACCTGTCCTCGCCGCTCCCCTATCCCCGGCTGCTGCCAGCGTCTGCGCCCCCCGCCCGCTGCGGGCCCCGCCCCCTCCGCTCCGCGCTCAGTGGCGATGCGCGCCGGCAACTGAGGCGCGGGGGGCTCGCTCCGGGCAGCTGATCCCCGGAACTCGGCCATGTGCGCGCGGACATGAGACTGCGGCTCGGCCTTGACACCGCCCCCAGCTACCCCGGCGCGGCTTCCGACGCAGCCCGGCTGGATGGAGGCTCCAGGGTGGGGTGGGGGACCCCAGTTACGTGGCGGCGTTTCGGGCGCTTCCTCGGGTGCTGGGCGGGGGCCGCTCCGCTCCCCAGGGTGGGGTTCCGGGGGCTCCCAACTCCAGAGGCGAGGGTCCCACGTCCCCCCCCCCGCCCCCCCCCCCCCGCAGACACCGGGACACCGTGCGCGGAGTGTGTCGGCCTCGGCTGCGGGGAGGCGGCTGCTCCCCGCAGTGCTGGGGAACCCGGAGCCCGGCCTACATCGGGCAGCCGCGCCCTGCGCCCATCACCGCCGCCTCTGCTGGGGAAGCGACTCCCCGGGCACGGGAAGGATCTGCGGCCCCTCCGAGGCGTGTCACCGGCAGGGGCAGGAGCCGGCTCCGCTGGCCTCACCCGGCGGGTTTCCTGAGCTAAGCTCAGCCCGGCTGTGTGGGGCCAAGCAGCCGGTCCCCCCCGGCACAGCGCCAGAGTCCCAGGCCGGGGCTAGCTCTGCATCGCGCCGCGCTGCGTGGGGCCCAGCCGGGAGCTCCTGGCCCAGGCAGCGCGGCCAGCCGTGGGAGTAGCCTATGGCAGCGCTAAGCGTGGCGAGGGCGGAGGGGGAAGAGTGCTGCTGTCTGGTGCGGGGCTGGGGGGTGGGGCTGTAGTGGGTGTCTGCAGGAGGGGTGCCCAGTGGTGCGGGGCGGGTTGTGGTTGTGTGCATGGGTGTGCGGGGATTCCATGGTGTCCGGGTTTGCAGGAGGGTGTGTTCAGGGGGGATGCCCAATGATGCAGGGTGGTTTGTGGTTGTGTGCATGGATGTGCGGGGATTGCAGGAGGGTGTGTGCAGTGGGGTGGTGTCTGTAGTGTGGGAGGGTGTGGCCTGCAGGTGGACATGAAATGCCTGTGGGGCTTGCAAGTGGCTGTGTGTACGCCCTGGGGTGCTTGGTTTGCACACAACGAACTGTGTATGTGTCTTGGTGCCTGCAGTGTGTGTGTGTAATTTACCTTCACATTCCGGTGCTGCAATGCCTGCTGTCTCAGGGCCCCAGAGACCCACAGAATGTCCCAGGCTTTCCCTGTGGCTGGAACAAGGCAGGCCTGAGCCATAGGGGAGCAGCGGTGCCTGTAGGGGGCAGCAGGGCACCCCTGAGGCCTAGAGGAGACAGGGCAAGATGTGGGGGGCTCCAAAGGGATGACCGGAGGGTTGTCTGGAACATCCTGGTGGAGCCAGCCCAGGCTGCAGTTTAACATGAGTCAGCAAAGGAGACAGGTTGGAGTAACACTGATCCCAGCCCCCCACCCCACCCCACCCCAGGGTGCAGCTGTGGGGGCGCCTGTGAAAGGGCAGCAGTGACAGGAGGTGGAGGACAGAACCCCTTTCTAAAGCTAGAATCAGGGTCCCGCTGGGTTGAGGGACTAGCCTTTCCCCTCTGGAAACGGGGGTTGAATCCTGACTGTGGCACAGGGAAAACTTCCTCAGCCTGGTTCCCAGTCTGATATTCACCCACATTACAACCCTGCAGCCTGGGTCGTTCTCTGCTCAGAATTGGCTTCGGATGGGGGTGCGGGTTGGGATTGAGGGGCCCTAACCATGCTGCATGTGAACTGCAGGACGGGAGCATCACAAGGTGCTGCAGGTTTGGACGAAGGTGCATTGGCCGAGGTGTGGAGAGAGGCGGGGAGGGGGAGGGGTCCACAGGCCAGGTCAGCTGCATGTGTGGCAGAGGCTTGCGCAGCACCTGTCTCCTGGGCCAGGCTGTCCCCAGGCTGTCGCTCGTCTCTCTGCCGGGAGGGGCATGTGCCTGCATGAGAGAACAGAACAAAGCCGGAGCAGCTCTGCATGTATTTAATGAGCAATCGGGGCCAGGATTTCTGCTGGTAAATTAGGGACTGGATGTGGGAGACAGTTTTATGGCTGGAGCTGAGCCAGTTAAACAGGTTCCTTTATGCTGGTGCCTGGCTCCTGAAGTGCAGTGTTCAGTCTCTCATGGCTGAATGCACCAGGGTTATAACGCAGTGTAACCCATGCTAATGAGGCCCTGAGGATGTTCGATGCCGCAGGCGAGGCGTCCAGGCGTGGGTATCCTGGACTCCAGAACCTGCCTACCTAGGGCTCCTTATAGCCAGCACAGCAGGCCCCTACTCTCCAGGACACGTCTCCTTCTCAGCAGGGGAACGTGCTCTGAACTCCACCGCACGGGGAGTGGATCCCCTTCCACACATCAGGTCTCCTGGGCCACATCCCAGCCCCAGGTGGTCTGAATTGGGGCATGTAACTCGTGGTGCCCATGTGTGCCAGCCATCCTCCAGGTGCATGGGGCCCCTTCATCATCAGCAGCTCAGGAGCATGCTGCCTTCCCCATCCAGGCAGGCTCCTACAGCCCTTGTCCAGATTAGGCTGAATGGAAGCACTCCCCCGCCCTCATTCTGCTTGCTAAGGGAAGTGTTAATCATCCTGTCACCCCTTGGCCAAGCACCCTCCTTCCCCCCAGCTCTCCTGCCTGGATTCTAGGGTGACCAGACAGCAAGTGTGAAAAATTGGGATGGGGTGGGGGTAATAGGTGAAAAAACCCAAATATAGGTGAAAAACCTCAAATATCAGGACTGCCCCTATAAAATCAGGACATCTGGTCATCCTACTGGATTCAGTCAGGGTGGGAAGGATTTCAGTTCCCATCCATTGGTCTGGCTAATATATTCCCATTGGAGATCAGTGTGGAGATACCCTTCCCTGTGAGCCCCCATTGTATGGGCAGTTGGGGAGGAGATGAACAGCGGGGTGGGGCCTTGACCTCAAGAACTGCAGCAACAAGTCCTTCTTTCTAACCTCCGCTCCATCCCTCCGTCCTGTTCGACCCCTCCCCCCCAGCGTCCAAGTGCTGACATCAGGAGAGCTCCCGTGGAGAGATGGGGTCACTGGACACAGCCCTACCCTGAGCCTGACTGCTCAGCTCTGCCTTTCCAGTGGCCTGCTCCCTGCCTGGGCCCCAATGACCTGCTCTTGCCTGCTCTGCTGGTTCAGAATTGATTTTCAAGGCTCCCCTTTGCCTGATGTTTCCTAAAGGGGCCACCCAGGATCTTTGCCCTTGGTGGGGGAGACCCCATCCCTACAGCAGGAACCAGCAGGCCTCCTCTCGGAGATATTCAACCGGTGCAGCTATGCAGCCTTCCATGCGGGGTGGCAGGTACCGGAGACCTGGGGCAAGAACAGGCTTCCTGCATCTGGAGGGCTACAGGCCACCCGTCTACTCAGCAGAGTGCCGCACACGTTAGTGGGAGCAGACAGGCCTTGTCTGGTGACAGTGAATGGAGCTGGGAGTCCACAAGCTCTTTGCATGCGTAGGTGTCTGTCCAGAGTGGCCCAGCGCATGTCCTGTGGGTGCATGGGCAGCTGTAGCACGGCTGTCCGGCTGCAGCATATGCATGAATGAGCTCCCTTGCATCAATCTCGCTGGCTAGCTTGCCTCCAGCATGTGCCCCTTCAGAGCAAACCAGCCCCACTGCATGAATCAGAAACCCACATGGCCAGGCCCCATCCTGAGCAGCCAGAGTCCTGTGCTTCCTTTTCCTTGCCTGACCCTGGTAAGAACATTCTGCACGTGGAGGAGCATGACCTGCGGAACAGCTGCTCAGACGAGGGTTGGGGTCTCAGGTCCGCTCGAGAAAGATGTCTGCAGCTCCTGGCCGCATCCCAGCATCACACGGTGCAAGCTCAGTGGAATTGTGGGCCATGATGCACAGATGAGGCCTGACATGGGGCGTGTCCTGCTCGTTATCAATTCTATGACCTCAGGAACGCCGGCGCCTGACTCCGTAATGGCCCTAGTGCTGCTGTCATGAGGATACCTACGTCTGGTGTCCTGGGGTTTGCTGGCACACGTGCTGGAGGTCTCAGGGATGTGGACTGTCAGTCTTCCCCCAGGCCTACTGGGGCGATGGGGAATCTTTCACAGCAACAGCTTTTAGTCCCAGGGGTTTCTCCAGCAGTGAAATCGAACAGGAGTTAACAAATGCACACAGTCTGATTACAAATCCTTCCCTCCCACTATCCAGCTTTCCGTGGTGCTCCGATCCCACACCCAGGAGCACCCAGCTCACACAGGGGGAAAAAACCCTTAAATCCCCTAAACAACAACTCCCTCCTGGTCCCTCTCTCCAGCCCCAGGACACTCACAAGGCCTGAACCCCTGCTGGCCCTATTCACAAGGCACCATGAAAAGCAGCGACCGCTCCACAGCCACATGCTGGCCCTCCCCTTCCGTGTGCCCGTGCCCAGCGTGTCTCCTGTCCCCTCATAAGAGCAGGCCCCGGTGAGCTGCTGTTGACCTTTCCCTGGCTTCTAGGGGGATGCCTCTGGCCCGGCGGGCTCCTGCCGGCCTCTTGATCTCGCTCAGGGCTGTCGTGCTCTGAGATATGCTGGTGGTGACAGGCAAAGTCATGCCTCTTGCTGTGGTTTCCTGGCAGCACTGATGCATCCTGACCCCCAAGTTTGCCTTGGGAAAGCACCAGCCCCAGCATCCAGGCGGGCAGTCAGGGCAGGGTCTGGCTGAGCACTGTCACCAAGGCCAGCGCTTCCATTGAGGCAAACTAGGTAATCGCCTAGGGCGCCAGGATTTTCGGGGGGTGGCATTTTGCCGGGGGGGGAGGGCGGCAGGCGGCTCTGGTGGACCTGCCGCAGTCGTGCCTGTGGACGGTCCGGTGGTCCCGCACAGCTCTGGTGGAGCTGCCACAAGCACGGCTGCGGCAGCTCCACCGGAGCCGCGGACCAACGGACCCTCCGCAGAAATGGCAGTGGCAGCTCCACTGGTGCCGTGGGAGTGGCGCTTGGGGCGGCGAAATGGCCGTGCGCCTAGGGCGTGAAAAACTCTAGCGCCGGTCGTGCCCGTCACCCCTTGGATCTCACTTCCCCCAAAGACAAACCGCCTATTATCGCAGGCTTCCAGCCCCCCCAGAACAGACTCCGCTTTTGTATTCACTGATACAAAGGGTCCCCGTGCAGAGCAGGGCGTGTGGAGCTGCAGGCCACGGGCACACAGCTGCTGGTACTGGCACCCGTCCCCATGGTGGCCTGCAACTACAGGTCCATCGGCCCCCTCCCCCAGCCAGGAGAGGGTTCTCACCATGTGTTACGCAGCGCAGTGTCTGGAACTGTCCTTTCATCTCATTCCCTCCCTCAACCCTGCCGCTGTGGGGCTGAGCACAGTGGCTTGCCTCTCTGAACTGTTCTGTGTGCGAGTCTCTCCTCTCTGGTGCGGGGTTGAGGGCAGAGACCGGAGCCTCCCTGACACCCCCTCATCCTATCATTTCAAAATGGCTTTCCTGGGCTTGGAAAGCTGCGTCCGATGTGCCCCCCCCAGAGCCACCAGACTGGCAGTGCCAGAGCACCCGAGGGAGGGAGCTGGTAGCCACGTGTGACTCAGGGAAGAGGCTGAGAGCAAGGGGAACTGCCTGTCTGCGGCAGGGCGGAGGTGTAGGGCTGTGGGAAGGGGCCCAGCGCAAAGCCGTGTCCCCAGAGCAGGAGTGCTGCAGGCAGCAGCAGCGAGAGCCCCAGCGAGTGCCACACCACCCACCTGGGGGACTGGGCACCTCAGCCTCCATGGCCCTTTCACTGCAGGGGCCCGGCCGAGGCTGGGGACCCATCAAAGCCATCTCCTGGCTTCAGGCCACTCGTGGCCAGCATCCCAAGGGGGAGAGGCTCCAGCCCCCACCCTGCCAGGCACCCAGCTTTCCTGGGAAGGGGGCCAGAGGTGCCAGTGGAGGGGTCTCTCCCCCACCCCCACCTTGCTGAGGGAAGGCCCAGAGGCAGGCGTGTGCTGATGCAGCCATGGTAGTAAGCCATACAGTGTCTGCCCAGGAGCGGGGTCTGTTCGGGGGCCTCGGCCCTGCACGAGTGGGGCAGAGGGTCAGAGCCCAGGGCTCGGTCTCTGGGCATCTAACACCGGCAGCGCTTTGATTATAGAACGGGTGAAAGAAGCCCAAACGCTGGAGCGAGCTGCAGGCATCCTGGCACATGGGCCGGTGGAGGAGCCTCCCAGCCCCCCTGCCGAGGAGCAACGTGGGATCCCCATCCCCAGCTCGGGCCTGCTGCAGGTCGCCGAACGGAGACGTGAGTACAAGGCAGCATCCCGTCCCCCCTGCTCACAGCTGTGCAGCCAGCCAGGGGCCTGCCCTTAGGGCTTCTTCCTCCCCCTGCCCTGGGCCCAGCCAAGGGCCTGTCCCCCAGGACTGAATCCCTTCCAGCCCTGGGGCCAAGCCTAGCCACAGGCTCGCCTGCTGGCTCTCCTCCCTACCAGGACCCCAAGCCAGGGAGAGGTTGTCTTAGTTCCAGGGGCTCATTTCCCCAGGAGAATCCCCAGTTGTGGATACATGGCAAGAATGCAGGATCTGCCATGGGGAAGGAGAGGCAAGCAGGGCAGTTACTCTGGCCCCCGGCTGGCCCTGAATCCCTGAGGTGTCCCCTCTGCTCCTCAGAGCCCCTGAGCAGCGTGTCCTCCCTGGAGGTGCACTTCGACCTGCTGGATCTGACCGAGCTGACGGACGTGTCGGACCAGGAGCTTGCCGAGGTCTTCACTGACTCTGAGGACGAGAACGTAGCTAGTGAGTCCCCTGCTGGTGAGTGTGCCCAGCCTGGGGGTGGGCAGCCTGGCCTGCCACATGCACACTGGGACAACTCCACTTACGTGCTCTCCCGGCCCCTCCCAGCTGGGTGGGGGTTGAGGCAGCACCTGGTGAGCTCAATGTCTAAACACAATAACGACCCTCCCAGGCCTGCCCCAGCTAGGGTGTGGCCCCCTTGCTGCTTCCCCTAGCCAAAGACAGCATGGGATCAGCACATCCTGTGGTACGTGCGTCTCCCTGAGCTGCCTTAGTGCAACCAGCCTCCTTGGTAAAAGCAGCAGCAAGGCCCAGGAGCTGAGAGGCAGGGCCAGCCCTTATCTATCAGCTGCACCTCACCAGCTCCTCCAGCACCGCCTGAGCTCCAGGGGCGACAGGAGGGTTTTTGGATCCAGGCCTTTGCAGACAAACCCCACCCAGCCCTTGAGCCCCCACCCCAGCGTGGGCCATAGCCTGTGATAGTGCGGCAGGGCTGTGAAACCTGCTCACCCGGCTGCACTGGGGGGGCGGGGAGCTCATTAAATGCACCAGCTCTGCCATGCATCTTGAGCAAATCTATACTGCTTGACAGGCGTCTCCACGGGGCATTGCTGCTCCATGGGAGGCTCGCTCTTTCCATCATGGAACTGTCAGAAGGCTTGGGCCAGCCCCTGCAGCACCCGAGGCCACACAGGGCGAGGCGTGGGGCTGCAGTAGTTATGGGCATGAGTGTGCGTGGTGGGGATGGTGAGTGTGGGGCAGGGAGGGGCGCATGTGCACGACTACATCAGTGGATTGGAGGTTGCACACTGGGGCTTGCTGCTCTCTGCAGCAGGTGAGGTGCCATTCCTGTGACAGCCCCAGTTGTGGGGTGCAGTCTCACTTCAGGGCTACTTGAGGGGGAGGCGCTTGGGTTTCAGTTCAGGTGCAGCCCTTTGTCTGAGGCGATGGCCTATAGCAGCTTTGCAATGCTGGGGTGGAGGGCAGAGCCCAGGGGAGCTGAGGGGAGGCTGTTACTCAGGGGTGAGGGACTTGCATTTCCCCACTTGCCAGGGAAGGAAGTGCTCTATTGCACAGGCTACGAGCATGGATCCACTGTCTGAGAACACGTGCAGCCCTGGGCATTCCGGGGGGCTCCCACCTGTTCTGTACTCCCATCACCTCATCTGCCTGGGGCTAAACGGCAGCTGCAGCCTGGTGAAACAGATTGAATGAATATGTAAATCAGCCCCTTTAGCATCTTCAGTGGGAACACGTGACCTGAATTAATTAGCAGAACTCCTCTGCACTCTAACGAGGGAGATGGCTGGAGCCAGAGGTAGCTCTCTGCTGCAGCTTTGTTCCTGACACAGCACGTGGGCACATGCTCATGGCATAGGTATCAGGGCCGTGTGTAAACTGCACTTCAAATGCCACCCAGTTCATGCTACCCTGCCAGGCTGAATCTGCGCCGAGTCCTTTCTGCAAAGGCAAGGGGAACGTGAACCACACGTCTGGCCATGCGTGAACTGAAAGGCCCTGCACCATTGAAGTCACATGCACACCTAGGACTGCCAGAGAGCTCAGTGTTACAAGTCTGCCCCACCCCCAATCTCTAGGCCTGCATACAAGACCATTGTGCTTTGGAGGCATGAGTGCAGATGGGCCAAAGTGCACGTGTAGTTACCACAGCAGGACCTGCAACTAGCCAATGCGTGTGCGCCATCACTCAGCCAGGCAGGTGGGGCAGGGCACAGGAATGGGAAGGGTTAGCCAGACAAAGATGCATTCTGTGCCTCAGTTTCCCCATAGTTCTGGCAGAACTTACAGGAGGCTGTGGGACACCCTGTACAATGGAGCCAATTGGGCACACGTGGTTCTGAGCACCTCCACTTCTGAAAATCAGGCCCAGCGCAAAGCCCAAACCCTCTTGCCCCTGACTTGACTGCAACTTAGTTTGCTCAGGAATCTGCCCCAAAGGAATTAAAACAAGTTGAGGAAGGCACTGAATGGCTCTGGCAGTAAGATACAGACCTCTGGCCTCCCGGCTGCTAGGGCAGCTTCAGGCCCAGCTGGTTTTAAACAAAGGTGCTTAGCTATTTGGGCTCCTGGTTGTGGTAGGAGCTGAGGATCTTGCTCCAATTCCCTATGGCTGTGGGGCCACAGCCCACCAGCTGCAGCTGGTACGTAGCAGGCTCACCAGTGATCCTGGGACTCGGGGCCTGAATGCTGCCTCGAGCTGGTCTCTCAGGAGTTGGGGGAGGAGACAAGCGAGCAGGGGAGTTTGTACTGCTGCTGCCTGTCCTGGGGTTGTTGTGGAACAAGCCAGGCCAGCACGTTCCCGTAACCTTGAAAGGGCTGGTAGGGGCGCGGGAGGTGCCTGCTTAGCACATCTGTCTCTCTCGCAGGTCTGCACCCGCACCCCATCCCTCGGGCAGGGTACCTGCGATCCCCCTCCTGGACAAGGGCCAAAGGTGAGCAGGGGCGGGAGAAGAAACACCTCAGTGACTCGGAGCTGCAAGCAGGCGTTGTCAACACGTTCCTGGCGGGGGAGAGGCCCCAGGAGGAATAGGGGCTGGGAGCCATGGTGCCCCTCACCCCCAATTCCAGACAGCTTGTGACTTAAGACCCCTGCACCTAGAGAGACGTGCAAGTGCTGCTGGCTCCACGTAACACAACGCTCCCCCCTTAGTGCAGCCACAGGATGTGGAGCAGCTGTGCCAGGGCACTGGCCATGCTGGGCCAGGAACTCCAGGGGAGAGAGTGATCATCATCACACCCTCTTAGCACTTTTGTAACCCTTTCCTGCTCATTCTGCACAAAACCTGGCCCAGCCAGCAGTAGGGAGAGCCCTGAAGGGAGTGTACTGAGCAGGGCCAGGAGGGAGCCTGGCTGCACAGAAGGGAAAAGCAGGTTTGGAGAGAACAACCTTCCTGCTGCAGGCAGAGTTCGGATGGGGGGGGTGGGGAGCCTTCTCTCTTCCCCCAGGGCAGGGGGAGGCAACGTACAAGGAACCTGAGAGCAAAACAGCCACGCTGGTTCTTCCCCCATGAAGTGCTGCAGCTCAGAGCAGAACCCACCACCTTCTAGAAGCACATTCCCTTCCCCATGGCCTTACGCCTGTACGGGCTTTAGCTCTGGTGTAAGGGCTGCACTGCTGGAGATGCCAACCTGGGAACAGCAGCCTGTGCTCGTGCTCCATCATGCGCCTGCACCAGGAACTCTGCAGTGGGACTGGCACGCGTTAACTCACAGGGCTGTGAGGAACCCCTGGGTCTGAATTATGACAACTGCTCTGCCATTGTTACAAGGAGGCCCAGTTCCATCTCTGGAAGCAGCGTGGGTCACTGCCCGGTCCCTGGGGAGCACCACGGGGCCGGGGGCAGCTGGACAGATGTCTTTCAGCGTAGAACTGGACTAGGCTGAAGGAAGCTGGACCATGAGCCTGAACATACAGATCCTGCTGGAGAGGGCGCTGGGGCGAGGCAGGAGGGGCTGTGTTCACCTGATCCTTTCACCACTGACACAAGCCGCTTCATGCTAAAGAGTGGAATGGATTCGAGGTGGCCTGGGAGAACGGGACCAGCACTACGCCCAGAAAACAAGCGGGGCTAAGCTGGATGTCCTGTCTTGTCCTGTCCCCTTCAAACCTCAGCTCCCACTGAATTGTTGCCACTCCCCTAGCCACTGCTGTCCAGCTGGAGACGTGTTACCAAACTTTTCCTACCTCCTTCCGGGGGTGAGTTTAGCCTGTTGAACACCCACCGGGCCCGGTCTCGCTAAGCCCAGCCCTTCTGCAGTGGGAGCCGGACGGTGCTAGAATGTCTTTGCAGGCTCCCCCCCCAACTGCTGCTGTCCACCCCTCCGAGGCAGCCTGTCTTCATCTACTCCCTTGTTCAGAGCACCAAATAATGCCAAGGCTGCCTCAGGAGCCGTGGCAACTTTCTTAAAAGACAGTTACAAAGGAGGGATGGGGAGGTCTTCCCCTCCTTCCAACCTCCCTTGGTTAAATTGGGGAATCCTCATTTTCCGCCGTTAGGGAGAAGAAAGTCTCCTGCTGAACCAATGGCTCTTGCCTCACTGTAGCATCGTGTTGGGTGTGTGGCTGCCTTCGGTCCCTGTGGTTCTGGGGGCGCAGTAGTGTCCTGGCCGGGGGTGTGTTGTCCCTCCCCTTCTGAGAAGCAGCACTACTGGCTCTGTTTAGGACCCCTGGGTCCCTTGAACCTTGCAGGCGGCAGTTAGCGGCCAGCTGGTGAGGTAGCCTGGCTTGGAGGCCATGTTCACAAGACGGGAAACAAGACAATGCAGAAGTGGCCAGCACAACCCATCATGTCCAGCTCTCCATAAAGCTCATCTTTAGTGCACAACAGCAGCATTGTGAAGTGAGACTAGTAACAGGCTGGGGAGACTAGTTTGTCAAGGGATTGGAAATAATTAGGGCCCTACCAACCTCACGGGCCATTTTGGTCAATTTCACAGTCAGGATTTTAAAAATTAATCAATATCATGATTTCAGCTATTTAAATCTGAAATGTCAGTGTTGTAATTGCAGGGGTCCTGACCCATAAAGGAGCTGCAGGTGGGCTGCAAGGTTACTGGGGGGTGGTGGTGGTGGTACTGCCACCCTTACTTCTGCACTGCTGGTGTAGCACTGCCCTCACACCTGGGCAGCTGGAGAGCGGCGGCTGCTGGCCGGGAGCCCAGCTCTGAGGGCAGAGCCGCTGCCAGCAGCAGTGCAGACGTAAGGATGGCATGGTATGGTGTTGCCACCCTTACGTCTGCGCTGCTGCTGGCGGGGCACTGCCTTCAGAGCTGGGCGCCCAACCAGCAACTGCCACTCTCCAGGCACCCAGCACTGAAGGCAGCGTAGCAGTAAGGGTGGCAATACTGTGACCCCCCCTCCCTTTGGGGTCAGGATCCTAATTTGAGAAACGCTGGTCTGTCCCGTGTACAGTAGAGGGTAAAAGCACACAAAGACCAGATTTCAGTCGGTGACACGTTTTTATGGCTGTGAATTTGGTAGAGCCCTATAAATTCTGCCCCTGGTCATAGGATCATGCCCTCTCTCCTCTACCAAATCTGGAAAAGTCTGAGCCAGCCCACAGCTCACGTTTCTGCTGAGTCCAGCTGGGCTTCAGCACAGAGAGGAGGTTCCAGCAGGCTGTTCTCTGGGCTGCACCCTGAATTTCATGGCTTGACAGTTGAGCAGCTCCTGATTGTCATGTAAATCAGGCCAGCTGGAGTGCAGCTGGGCTTCGGCCGGCAGGAGCCCAGCCTAGCACTTTGGGCTGGTTTGCAGCAGTCATTCAGCTCGGTGCTGTTGCTATTCCAGTATACCTGTTAGTTATAGAAATGCCAGCAGCCCCCAGGAAAAGGAAGGCTCCAACTCTGATGTGCACAGGGGGTTTGCAAGGGAAGGATTCCTTAAAACAAACAGACAAACCAACCAACCAACCAACCAATCTCCCACACAGAGCAGGAGCTGGTTAAACTCCTCCCCAGAGCTCCAGCACCGAGCCGCCCAACCACCAGAGTAAAAAATCAGTTAGGTGGTGATGCCGGCATGGCACAATAAGGACTTGGATGGTTTTAATCTAAGTCTTGAGGCAGCTCCAGGCATCCGGGACACACCCACTGCACCCTCCAGCGGTTGTCATTCTGCCCTTGTCCTGTACTTTTCATTGGTTGTGTAGCAGCTTTCTGTACGGTTAAAAAACAAACATATCCCCACCTGCCCAGTGGGGCGTGTCCGGTGGTTTCCTTGGTCCCCCACCTCGCTCAGCACCAGCAGCGCTGCACCCAGCTATGTGCACCTGAATTAGACGGGGGCTTGCGTGCAGATGGGTGTGATCAGAAGAACATAGCTGCTGGGCCGTGCTTCTGCCCAAGGCAAAGAGGCGACCGTCGGGAAGGCCTGGCTTTTGACACTCAACTGCTGGGACGCTCAGCCCAGAGCTGCCATTGGCTCATGGCTGTTCTTTAGTCACGTTCATCATGGGCCACAGCTCTGAACCCCTAGACCTGCTTGGGGGGACCAGCTGGGGGTAAAAACATGATTTATTAGAATGGGATTTCCCAGGATTAACAGGTGAGCAGGTTCATCTCCCACATTCCTCCACTCTGGCCTAGCAAATAGCACAGCAAGAAGGGGCAGGGATAATGCTCCTTTGAGCCATCAGCAATGGCTGTTGCAGGCCGCAGGCAGGTCCCTCCAAAAGAACCATGAACTCTCACCAGGGCAGACATGGGATCTGATGCCTAATTTGGGCACCTCATGCAGAGGATTAAAGCACTGGTCAGAGGTGGAGCGGGAGGGAGTTTACCCTGCAGACCTTGGTATTCCAGTCCCTTCAGCAGGGCCTCAGCTCCAGTGCTGCACCGGGACCAGCTGGGCTCATCACCTGCAGCCATTTGGCTAGTCACACATGCTTGGCTCTGAGTCAATCAGCCTTGTGCTTTCTGAGCACCCCCGGCTGTGGTGGAAAGGAAAGTGCTGACACAAGGAATGATGCCTCACCACACAGTGGAGTTTGGTTTATTTGGCACCCTGCATTAGAAATCACAGCTCTACAGTTATCAAGCAGGGCCCAGGGCAGTGGGAAAGTGGGGCTGAATCGCCGAAGACGACAAAGCTAGTTTTCCTTCGTGCTGTCTTCCCCCTCCCAAGCACACACTGCTACGCCAGCTCCACCCTGTGAGAGGAAATACATTATAAATACTAAGCATCCGCTCCATCGTCTCCTTCCCTCCTTGCTCCCTACCTTAAGGGCACCACTGGAAAAGAAGGCAGTGGGGTGGTGATGTCACAAAGGGGCTCATGTTTATGGGTGGAGTCCAGATCAGAGGGCTCCACTTACAAGCAAAGGCCTGAATTGTCTAACTGCCAGTGCCCCAAACTCAGCCTGGGATCTGAACATCAAGCAAGAGTCTTCCCTTCAGCAGCCACAGGAATGAAGGGTCTCCCAGATACATTAACACCAGTCATGTAATTCCCCTGCCTTCACATTATGGCCTTTGTCCCATCAGTGCAGGCCTGCTGCTTCCAGTGGCGTAACAGACTTGAGTTTCGTGCCCAGCACTTAGGACAACGTGGTCCTGGTCCAGCGCGAGTCAAAAGCAGTAAACGCTTTTCTCACCACCAGGCAGCAAATCCGATGTCAAACAAAAAGTAGGTAGCTCTGCTGAGTAAGCCAGGGCCTTTTCTGCAGGCGCCAGTCAGAGGAGAGCTGCAGGGTACCAGCTTCTTGTGCTTTGGAAAGCGGCAAATATCAGAGAACTGCAGAGGCCAGCTAACAGACAAAGAGCGGAAACAGATTTGACTGTAGTTGCTTAGCCAACAAAGCACACCCGTCGGGGTGACACAAACACTGAACACTTCCGGAAGGGCACCGCTGAACCAAACCATGCATCTGCAGCCTCCGGAGGCAAGACCTGCCTGGCGCTCTCCAGCTGTTACGAGTCAAATACTGTTACAAAAACACTCTGAGGCAGCGCAGCCTGGGGCTGGTTACTGAAGTCCCAGTATTGGGCAAGCTGCAGCCGGATGGGGAGCACACAAAGCACTCTTCATAGCTGTCCAGATCAAGTCACTGCCTCCACTGGGGCTGGGTTCTTGCTGTAACAGGCCTACACTCCAGAGAAGGGAGGACAGGTTCCTGGCTGCACAGCAGCTGGCTTGGCACTACTGCAGAGGTGCTTCGTACTGTATCTGAGCCGGCAACAGGCGCCCAGCCCCAGGGGGGCATTTCTGCTAGGCCAGTCCCTGGGTTTCAGAGCCTGGCACATCTAGACTGGTAGTTTTAGCCCCATAGCACCAGCCTGAGTCAGCTGACCCAGGCTCTCAGACTCAATGCTCCCCTCCACATAGATGTGCCCAGCTCTGCCCCTAGACAGTGGGTACTGGAGGCAAGCAGGGAACCGGGCCCTGGAGAGTTCGGCCGTCAATTCCTAAGCCCAAAAAGGCTGGAACATGCTCCCAGGGTTGAATGGCTGAGCTTGCCCCCACCAGCCATGGCCAGGGGAAGTGACTAGACCAGGCAGAGGAGGATGTCAGTGTAACAGAGCAGGGGTTGTGCTGTCTGCATTTGCCTTAGTGAAAGGGGAGTAAAGGGCCTCCGAAGCCCAAACACCGATGGCTGCAGGGGAAGGCACTTCGAAGGCAGCACGTCAGCCATTCAGCGGCCTGGCTGGAGCAGGCTCCACCAGCAGCAGAGGTGCTGCACTCTGTCAGTTGTGATCCTGGCTGAGGGGCTGGCGCAGGAGTGGTGCACAGCCCAGGAGCTGGGAAGCCCAGCCTGGGGGGGGGGTTACGTACGAAGGGCGGACACCGAAGAGGGCTTCCCCGGCCGGGCAGGACGTCCCGTGGGGTGACCGGCGGGGGGGGGGGGGGGGGAGGGGAGGCCATATGCAAAGCTTCCTCCCATTACTAAAATGTCACCTTGTGAACTGCACTGGGGGTGTGGTCTGGGTTTGCTGCAGATGCCCCTCCCCTCACAGACCCTGCAGCATGAATGCTGCTGCTCCCGTGGCAGAGAAATGCCCTTTGCAAGGATGCTGCACAGGACCCAAACGCAAAGCTCCGCCATGCCAGAGCAGTGGTGCAGCCAGGCTGTGGCTCATCCCCTGCATGGAAGGAGGGTACGTGCAAGGTAGGCACAGGCCAGCGAACCCCACGCCCTGGGCATGAGGAAACGGCAGGGTACAAGCTCGATGCATGGAAGGAATAGAAGTGAGGCCTCCCTTCCCGCCCCCACATTGGTCTGAGCTAGGAATGCCCCACCTAAAGAGGAGCTAACTCAGAGCTGGAAGCTAACTCAGAGTTGTCTGGGCCAACAGCTACGCTGCTTTGATAGATGGCTATAGGTGCCATAAAGCCACCCCAGGCCAACAGACCCACTGCCAGGCCCCCAGGAACTTGCACTGCCAGTCACAACCCCCCAGAACGGCTCAGAGCTGCGGGAGCTTCCGGCTACCAGCGCCCCACACTGTCCCATGACTCCCCGAGTCCTACAGGGCCAGAGTTATTCCTGCCAATGTCCAACAGGGCGGGCAGGCCAGGCCAGGCCAGGGGGCAGAGCCCACAGTAGCAGCAATTCATTAGCACCATTTTGTTAGCCCATTTCCGCTGCGGAGCCGGTTGCCTCGGGCGAAGGGGGGGCCTTTCCCAGCGTAGCACTGCAGGGACTGTCCACAGGCTGGCGTGTTCTACCAGGCGCATGTGGCCGCTGCTCTGAAGGGCTCTTTGGACTTGTTCGGGCTCGTCTCCTAGATACTGCCCGTGCACAGGGACCCGAGGGCAAAGCAGGACTTCGCTGGAGAAAAGCTGCAAACCTGCAAAGGCTGGTGGAAGGCACTGAGGACAGGAACTCTCAGGGGAGGATCTTCCCCCGGCTGCGCACCCTCCCCTCCGCCTGGAGAGGGCGGGAAAAGCTTTGGCATTGGCTCTTTTCACATGGCCCGGGACCCTTGGCCCCCTTCGTGCAGGGCTGGGCGCTCCAGCTGGGGAGGATGCTGTGGTAGCACTAGAGTAACCGCATCCTGGACAGAGGCGCTGGTCAGATGAGAGCTGGCACCTGGACAGCTCACCCTGCTGCTTGACTGGGCTCCCAGCCTCTGCCCCATGGCTAGGGAGCCCCTCCAGCACCCTCCTGGCTTTGGGACAGCTGCTGGCAAGAGGTGGATGCTGGCAGGAGCACAGACTGACCAGGCCCATGGAGACTGGGCCATGAGCACCAGTAAAGCAGCTGCTGTGCCCGCCAGTGGGAACGGGCACTTGTGACCGGGAGTGGCCAGAGCCCTTGTGTCAGCCAGCCAGGCCTAGGCCGGCCCCGGGGAGAGGAGCGAGCGGGACCTGCAGCTTTCAGAGGGAAAGCCAGTGCACTAGCCCTCCCACAGCAGAGCAGGGCCTGGCCTGCTCTTCCTATCTACAGACTTAGCCTCGCTCCTGCTCCGGCCTCCTGGACGGCTCTGTCTGGTGTCGTCATTACCACTGGGAGACGCCCATAGAAAGGGTCCCTGGAAGCTGGTGTCCATCCAGCAGCAAGGGCTGGCAGCAGTTCGGGCACCGTCCTCCCCAGCTGGCTCCCACTGCTAGGAGGTGCTCTTCTGCACTCTCCCCTCCTGGCTCTCATCTCTCTCACAGTTCCAGTCCTTAAGGCCCTCCGGGAGGGAGGTGGTGCCCTCTACGAATGCCTCATAGGTGGATTTCTCTGCAAAGGGCCTGGGGCCCAGCAATTCAACCATGTCCGCTTTCTCCAGCACTTCTTTCTCCAAGAGACGCTTTCCTACCTGTGGGGAAAATAAACTCATTGCAGCCCGATTCCGCAGCCTTTCAGCCTCTGCACATGTTCCCTGCCGCAGGTCGCACGCTTTCCTACAGGCAAATGCTCCAGCATGCTGTGCGTCAGGCTGACGGACTGACCTGTCTCTCCCCCTCCCCTCCCATGCAAGTGTTATCAGGAGCTAACCATCCAGCTGCTGACAGGGCAACAGGGTCACCAGAGGCCTCTGTGTTGGCTCCCGCTGCGGCATGGACCAGGGCCCATTCACGTACCTTCTCCACCTGGTCGTGACACCGTGTCAGTAGCTCCCGGGTTCTTTCATATGCAGAGTTGATGAGGCTTCGGACCTCCTCGTCTATCAGCTGGGCTGTCGCCTCGCTGTATGGTTTCTCTGTGAGCAGCTCACCCTGCTGCAGGAAGTCGAAGGAGACCTGGCCCAGCTTGTCACTCATCCCAAACTGGACGATCTGGAAGAGAGCAGCCCCACTAAGCTGGCTAGTGCCAAGGGGATGAGCTGAACCGTTCCCATCCCCTGGGCAGAGAACCTGGCAGCATGGTACCAGCCACATGCTCCTTGCTCTGGGGATTACCTGGGTGTAGGCGCTCTGCGTCACCTTCTTCAAGTCGTCCTGAGCACCCGTGGTGATGCGCCCAAAGAACAGCTGCTCAGCCACCCTGCCACCCAGCATCATGCACATGCGATCGAACAGCTGCTCCTTGGTGTACAGGTACTGCTCCTTGGGCAGGTACTGCGCGTAACCAAGCCCCTTGCCCCTGGGGATGATCGATACCTGCAAGACATGAGGTGCCTGGTGACAGACTGGCCCCTCTGCCAGGGCTCCTGAATTCTAGAATCTGCCTGCGAGAGGCAATGTTGGCCAGGATGCTGGGAGCACCCCTTGGGCTCGGCTTTTATCCAGAGACACTGGAGCTGGCCACAAAGGGGCCTGAGAGCGAGCATGCTCTTTGCAGAACAGCCCAGCAGACAGTTATTAATGCATTTGACATGGTCAGGGCTAGGGAGGGGGCCGGAATGCTGCCTGTGGAGTGTCCAGCACCTGGGGGTGCTCTCCTCCAGGGCAGGGTGGCCTGAGGCACAACTGAAACAAATGTTCAACAGCCTCCACAGCCATCTGGCCCCGAGGGTATAATCCAGCCAACAGAGCCCCTGCCAGCTGCTGGCTCCTCATCCTGACCTGAGCCCCTTGCCAGTCACACTTGGGAAGGGCATGTTGTGAAATTCCAGATGCACCAGGCTCAAGGCCAGAGCAATGGGGAAGCCCTGTCAGGCTGACCCTGGGAAAGGGGAGCAGACTAGACACAAACCTTCAGCAGGGGATCAGCATGCTCCAGGAACCATCCCACCACCGCATGCCCAGCTTCGTGATAGGCCACTGTGGTCCTCTCGTTCGGCTGCAGAACCTGGGTCTTCTTCTCAAGACCTGGACACAGGTTTGGGAGAGTCAGTGGCACTCGTGGGGAGCTGAGGTACCAAACCCCGTAGTTGGAGCCAGAAAGTCCCCTGCCCCAGTGAAACAAACCCAGCAGTGTCCCCAACACCCAGCAGGGAGAACCTCTGCCTTCCAAGCCAGAGACAGCACCTGGGGCCTTGGCTCGCTGGCTAGAGATGATTCCCGAGGCCCAGCCTGCTCTTTAGGCTCAAGGGAGGCATTGGCTCCTCACGTTTCCTCCCTAGAGGGATGTGCCTGGCCACGGGAGCTGCCCAGCTCCGTGTGGTGGGTTTCTGGAACACAAGCTCAGGAGTTAGGAGCTCATAGCACTGCTGAGGAGGTAAGCTGATGCTGTGCTGATTGGAGGGGCCACAGGAGGGGGACAAGGAACCTCTGGACACCCCTGGCTGCGTGGGAGGATGGGAAGACGAGGAGTGCAGGGACCTGGAACGTTAGTTCTCACAAGCACCTCTTCTGCGGGGCTGGACCAAGCTCTGGAGCGGAGTGGGATGAGCTCATCAGGATGGCTGGAATCGCTGTTCCAAGCTGCTGCAGAACTGTTAGCTCAGCAGGCTGAGGCTGCAGAGGGCTGGGGGGGCAGCACAGAGGTTTGCACACAGCTCAGCAGCCCTGCTGCTTTCCATCCCCTGGGGAAAATTTGGTGCTTTTCATTCCAGCTCCTCAGCCTCCTCCATCAGCTGCAGCCCACGATTCTTCTCCGCTCGGCTGAGACTCCCAGGGAGCACGTGGCTCTTCATGCCACGCCTGGGAAGCTCTGCAGATGTTGCCCTCGCCCTGCAGGGACCCACCCATTGCGTTCTCAGGCTAGTGGGATTGTGCTCAGCTTAGCTCCTACACTGGGGGGGGGGGGGGGGGGGGGGGGGCCGGCACATAACCCCTAAGATGAGTACAGGGGACACAGTCGCCTTCCTGACAGCACCAGAGGCGGCTCCCCCACAGTAATGGCCCCTAGGAGAAGTGCTTGGGCATCTCCCCAAGACTCAGCTGGGTGCAGGGCCTGACTGGGCTGAGCCCCAGGGCCCTGGAGAACCCCATGCTGCCTAGCCCATCATCCGGCAGCCTCAAGCGGAGCCCTGAGCCAGTCTGGGCTCTAGCAGCCAAGCTGTCTAGGCTGTGCACAGGGCCAAAGCAAATGGCAGCAGCCAGCCACACTCTGCATGGTTCCCAGACCCCCCTGCACCCACGCCCCCCAGCAGAGCTCCGAGCAAGCCTCACCCCCAAGGACTCTCTCGATGGCCTGCTCAAAGTGCTTCTCGGCGACAGAGGGCTTCAAGTGGCGAGCGGCAATCAAGGCAGCCTCGTTGCAGACATTGGAGATGTCCGCACCTATGGACAGGAGGGCCACACCATCAGCCTAGTCCCCGAGCACACGTCAGGAACCCGGACCAGCTGAGGCAGCTCGAGTGCCCCCCAGCCACGGCTCAGGACAGTCACAGCAAGAAACGGCCAGCAGAGCGAGCGCTACCTCTGCGGCACGGGGCGCCAAAGGAGCTGCCCAGCGTCCCCCAGACTGTGCGGGCTTTGGGTGTCAAGCAGTGAACCCGGCACTGGTGCAGTGCTTGGGCTCCCGGGCACAGGAGGCACTCGGAACGTGGGGCTTTGCAGAGCTGGGACTTGGCTAAATCCCCTGCTGTACCCAAATCCCTTCAGAGAGAGGGCGCTGGCCTTCTCAGTCACCCGCCTTACTGGCCCCTGCGGAGCTGCACTCCCCTGCTTTTCACACACAGGCTAACAGGCTCCTGCCGCTCTCCCCGTGGCTAACGCCCCATCACAGCACAATTCCAGCAGCAGGACTGGCCAAGCAGATCAAGGCCCCTCTGCTCAGGTATCCCGGCTCCAATCCCGGGGCGCCAAGGAAGGTGGAACCCCCCCAAAGCACACCTGACTGCATAGTGCTATTCCTGGGGAAGGGGCTTCCTTCCTGACCGCCGTCAGTGATCTTCCCATGCCCTGCAGCCTAAGAGCTGCTGACATTTGCCCTCCCTTGAGCATCCAGAGGAGGGCGCTCTGTACAGAGTGGTGCATATGAACACAGCTCAGGAATAGCAGCATCACAGCATTCTCATTCCCGTCTGTGTGCACAGGTCACACCCGCTGGGGAAGAACCAGTGAGTGGGGAACAGTCCCATTCACAGCTGAAACAGGACAGAGACCCAGAGAACGTGGGGCAGCACTATGACCCCTCTGCTGTCCTGCAGAGCAGGGCAAGGCCTGGCTGCCTTCCGCCAGGCTGACGTGCTAACTCAGCCCTCTGCAGCAGAGGCGGAGAAGAAAGCAGTGACTCCAGTGAACCCTGCAAGGGCTGGAAGTCTGCAGTGAATATTTATTGTGCAGCTCATTACCATTTCTGGACCTGTCCATAACAGCAGGGGGTTCACAGCTGCTGTCTAGGTACTTCCAGAGCCCCTTGGCATCGGTCCTCCCACCCCCCATCAGATCAGTTTCGCAGCAGTTCAGTCAATTGCTACAGCTCCCTCCCCCACACCTCCTCCCATTTGGTATTTCCCTGCCACTCACCAGTGAATCCTGGAGTCCATGCAGCCAATCTCCTGGCCAGGGAGTCTCTGCTGATGCTTTCATCCAGTTTCAGGGGCCGGAGGTGGACTTTAAAGATGGATGCTCTGCCTTTGATATCAGGCGGACCTGGGCAGAACAGAGTCAGAGAGGCTGCTTCAGAAATGAATAATGCAGGGCTGCCCCTGCAAACACGCTCTCCACCGGGACCTCTTCTCACCACCCCGGACTCATTAGTTCAGGGGCCTTCTCTGCCCCAGGTTGCTGCTGGAGAGAACGCTCCCAGCCATCTTTAGTTACAATCAGCTGCCTGGAAGTGTCCCCGTTTCTCTGCAATGACAGTGATGCCTGTATCCAGAGCACGTCCCGTCACACAACATACAGAGATCGCTGCAGAGACTGCACCGACGTAGAGTGCAGCAGCTGCGTAACAGCCCCACAGCAACAGCACACAGCCAGGATCGTTCGGAAATGGCTGGGGGGCTTGAAGGTGCACAGAACACCCCCAATGACACTTGCCAGGCTGGGCTGCCTACTGGCAAAGGCCTGTTTACAACAGCAGCTGCCCCGAGGACGGCTGGAGCACCCAGCGACCCGTGCAGCGTATGAGCCGAGATGGCAGCAGTGTTGCTCATGACCACCTTGGCAGTGGGATCTCTCACACCCCACCACAGGGGCCTGCAGATCTATCAGGCCAGGGTTGGTCTTGCTTCCAGCCCTGCCCGTTTCACATTAACCCCCGCTGGGCTCCCCCTACTCAGTGCAACTATCATGGAACTCCATGTTTACACAAAGCCAGATGATTCTGCAACTTCCAGCCAAGCTGCGGGAAATTCAATCTGCTCCCTGGGGCAGCAGGCTCCCCATGCCAGGCGAGGCGAGGCAAGGCACCAGAGCTCCCCACCCCACACTCATGAGCCCCTGGCTTTCTGAAGGCAGCGTTAGCAGCTGTAGGGCAGGACGTTCTTTTCTCTACTGCTAACGATCAAGTCTAGGCGGGGAGCAAGGGAGGAGGGCAGAGGCCGAATCTGCTGTTAGGCGTGACAGGCATTACCGATGTAAATCTGACGGTCAAAGCGCCCTGGTCTCATCAGCGCAGGGTCCAGAATGTCTGGGCGATTTGTTCCTGCGAGCACCACCACATTGGTGCTGGAGTTGAACCCTAAACAGAGTGGGAGGAGGTCACACAGCTGTCGGCGGTGGGGTGGGGAAGCAAAATGCACAGGAGACTGGGAGGGCCTGGACTTCCCAGCAGGCTCTGAGGGGCTCACAGCTGTATCGCTGGGTGGGCCCAGTAGGCCAACAGATTCCACTGCTCAAGCCAGACCTTCTGCTTTCACTAGCTTTGAGCATAGTGCAGCACCCCTTGCCCTGGCGTGTCTGGGAGCACCCGGCACCCTGGGCTGGGGCATTACCAGCGAGTTTCTAAGGAGCACCCCGATGCCCCGCCGCAGGCTGCTTTAGTTGGGGTTGGCCCTGCTTGGAGCAGGAGCTTGGACTAGATACCCCCTGAGGCCTCTTCCAACCCCGAGATTCTCCGATTCTCTGCTCATTCACCATCCATTTCGACCAGCAGCTGGTTCAGGGTGTTCTCCTGCTCGCTCTGCCCCCCAAAGTTCCCCCGGCCCCGCTTCCGACCAACGGCGTCGATCTCATCGATGAACAGGATGCAGGGGGCATGTTTGCGGGCCAAGGCAAACATGTCCCGAACCTGAAACAGCCACACGCAATGGGTTCACCGGGGTTCCAAGGCTTCGGACAGGCCCCCACTGGCCACTGCCCTTCCGCAGGGACGGGACTTAGCGGGGGCTCTGCAGAGCCAGCCACGCTCTCAGCGCCATTGTCCCCAGAGAAGGAGTGTCCCGAGGCTCCCCAGGCACGGCTCTGACTGGTCTGGGACACTCCCACCAGGGCTGAGATGGGAGGAAGACAACAGCACCAGGCTAACCCCTCACAGGGGCTCCAGGCAGGGCCTGCAAAGAGACCTGGCCCAGCCCAGCAGCCTGTGAGGTGCATGTGCTGTCCTGAAGCCCCACCAAGTCGAGGGGGCTCACACAAGACTGTGGCTAATGCAGCCAGGAGGAGGCTGAAGAGCCAGTACTGAGGAGAACTGGCCTCCAGATTCTCTTCCCTGTCCCGCCCACAGCCCGGGAGACCCACTGCTCCCCAGGCTCTTGAGGCAGCTAGAAGCCACCCCAGCAGATATGGGAAGTCTGTCTAGCTCCAGCACCAGAGATGACCCCCTAGAAGGGCCAAATGCCTCCCCCAGAGGTATAACGTTCTGGAAAGCCCTTGTGAGCCTCGCTGCTGCAGACTTACTCGGGCAGGCCCAACACCCACAAACATCTCCAGGAACTCTGAGCCGTTCACCGTGATGAAGGGAACATTGGCTTCTCCCGCCGTTGCTTTGGCCAGGAGGGTTTTCCCAGTGCCCGGCGGGCCCGTGAGCACAGCGCCCTGCAGCAGAGACAGAGACAACGGAGACCAGCGCTAGTGTGGGGCCATTGGCAGAGCTGACAGTCAGAAACCTGCTGCCAGCAAGGCTGCTCCAAGTGCCCTGTCACCCGGTGGCTTGGGCTGTGTCTGGGGACTGGTTCCCGCCCAGCAGCCTCTGTTAGAATCACCTTCATAGCAGGCCTGGCCCGCAGGACAGGGACTGAGCCTGGCAGCGAGTCGGGAGAGTCCAGCACTGCCAGCACACAGGGCTCCAGAGCAACCAGTATCACCAGACAGTGCCGAGCCGCAGGGCCCAAGGGGAACACCGGGGAAGTCTGTGTGTACGTGTGCGCACAGGTGCTTGCTACACCTCCCCTTCCCCCATGTAGGGGGACACACACCCCATGCCTTGCACGGCACACACCCTGGTGCCTCCTACGCCTCAAAGTATCACATTTACTGGCACTTACAGGTGCCACTAAGCCCTGCCCACACCATCGTCCCCATGGTAACTAACGTACATCTCAGGGGAAAAGAGAAGTGACTAAATCCGCAAGTGGCCAGAGGCACTGCGCAGCGCTGCTCCGGCACAGCGGGCAGCCGGGAATCTGGGCAGCTTGTGACATGGGCATCCCTGCTGCACAGCTGTGAAAGCTTCAGCACCCCCTGCAGGGCCATGCCCACGGCACCCCTCTCTGCACCATGCCCCGCCGACTGCAGCAAGGGAACTTGTCTGGTAGGCTGAGTTACTTGTTCAGCATGGCTCAGGCACGGGACACAGCCTGGGGCTGGGTGAGCTGCCCTCTGCCCCACTTTCCTCGCTCCTTTCTCCGTTAGTCACAAAGCTCAGCTCAAGGAGCTAGACTGCTCGGAGCCCCCAGGATAGCACTCCAACTGCTCAGCAGAGGGGACCCAGCCACCCCTCCCTCTGAGATGGCACCTTTGGGATCTTGGCGCCCAAGTCTTGGTATTGTTTGGGGTTCTTCAGGAAGTTCACGAACTCCATGATCTCCAGCTTGGCTTCCTCACAGCCGGCCACGTCTCGGAACTGCACGTCAATGTTGTCTTTCAGGATCTTGGCCGTTGTCTCGCCGATGCTGAAGAGCCCGCCTCCTCGTCCTCCACGCCCGGCTCCCATTGGCCCGCGTCTCAGAGTGACCAGAAGGAAGCCAACCAGCAGCAGAGTGGGCACCATGCTCATGAGGAATGTGCTGGGAGTGGAGAAAAGCACAAGCCACCGTCACCCAGCAGCAATGGTGCGGCAGAGCACACTCAGCCAGCACAGGCACTGGCACTGGCTCTGGCTCCAGCCACTCCCCCACTGGCACTCACTCACCCGTCACTCTCCCTGGCGTAAATCACTGCCACCTGCTGGGCGCCCTCCATTCCCAGCTCCAGCTGGGCAGTCTCCAGGTTCCGTTCAAACGTGTCCACACTGCCGATGTTAAACCAGACGTACCTCTGCTGGGACGAGGGACAGACCCAGAGCCAGTCAGTCGCTGCATCGGCCTCCGACCCCCACCCATGGGCAGGATCCCCAGCTGGGCCCAACAAGCGCTGCCCCCTGCCTGCCGCACACACTCGCTGCCCCAGCGCGCACACTGAGCTATGTCACAGGGCAGCTGCATCAGAGACCTCTCAACCCCCCTGGGCACAATGGCAATTTGCAGAGCGTGTGCTGCCTCCACTGTGGCCCCAGAGCCTGGCTTGTGCCGTGGGGCTCAGTATGGGGCAAGCTCGCCTGGGAGCTTCCCTTTCCTCCCCTAGTTCTGTTGGTGTGCCGAGACCCCTCCTCCCCCACAATCCCATTACCTCCGAGCTCACACCCGGCACGAGGACCACACGCACAAACTGTTTGTTCACCACTTCCAGACGGTCCACCTAAGACAGACAGACAGGCGATGGGTACAGCCCCTCCCTAGAAGACGAGCAATCTGCATTCTCAGGGAGGCATTCAGTAGAGGACAGAGGCTGTTCAGCACAGGCCTCTCCGGATGTAGTAAAAAAAGGCCACTTTGGGAGGCAGCCCCCATCTCTCTCTGCAAAAGCCAGCCCCTGATCACAGAGCCCAGGCCCAACCAGCCCCAGCCAGCCTCCGATCACAGAGCCAAGCCCCAGCCCCGGCCCGCCAGCCCCCGATCATGGAGCCCAGCCCCAGCCCCGGCCAGCCAGCCCCCAGTCACGGAGCCCAGCCCCAGCCCCGGCCAGCCAGCCCCCAGTCACGGAGCCCAGCCCCAGCTGCTCTACTGGGAGCATTTACCAGACACTACAGTCCTTTTAAACCAACCCCACTAGACAGGGGTGAGGGACAGTGAAAGCCTGTCTACGCTACACGGCTGACGGAGTCCCTGTAATAGGCTCAGGCCATCCTCGTCCCACCAGTCATGAGGGACACTGAGCTGTGTCCATCCAGCAGTAATCCCAATAGCGTCTCAGCAGGGACTAGCCAAATGGCCCGTGGAGCAGGCAGCTAGACAGGCGTGGCTCAGGGGTCCCACAAAACAGCAGAGCAGCACCAGGACACAGTTCTGGGGAAGTCTCCATGGGCTGCCTTGCTGAGAGAGCCCCGCAGAGAGCCCCACCTAGATCTTCCCCTAATTACGGGGGCCCGAGACAGCAGGGCAGAGCCAATCTCCAGGGAACAGTCAGGGGGACATCTGTTCACGTAATATGCTAACGTTAAGGCAGGCTCCACAGGGGGCCTACAACAACCCAGAAGCCCCCACTATGCCGACGTGCTCTGTGGCCAGCCCGGAGCACTGACAGCCAGAAGTGCTCTGGGGCTCCCCTGATAAGAACGGATGGGAGAAGTGAGCTCCAGAATCTCTGCTTCCTTAGACAGGCACATGGAGACACCGACACCCTTCTAGACCTCATAGCTGTGGTGAAACAACATGAACTAAGCATAACTGGACACACGCCTGCCTGAGTTTGCAGAAAGCCTAGAACAGAAGCTGCCCCCTGACTCCAGCCTCAGAATGGAGCCTGAGTAGTCACTGCTTTCCAGAGGCCCCCTGGAGGTGGTCTGCTCCAGCCCGGAGCCAGCAGGATTCAGAGGCGACTTGATAACCCAAGCGCCGTGCTAGTCACAAGTGGACAAATGGGAAAAACATGCACAATGAGCCAGGAGAGAGCCATTCGCTCTCACACAGACACTGATGACATTTCCTCACCAATCCTCTAGCCAAGTAGTAATGGACAAAATGCTTCCAGTTGATTTCTCTGCCAGGATCTCGCCAAAAAAAATAGAGGAATCCCACGGCAGCGCCTGCCCCCATGACAGCCAGGTAGACGAAATTCTTGTCATCCCAGGGGAACTCTCCCTGGGGTGGGAGGAAAGGAAAAGAATGCTACACGTCAGAAGCCTGATTCCAACCGGGAAATAAACATCCAACATTCAGAATTAGCCTGGGAGCAACTGTCGGTTCCTTGCTCCCCCCTGCCCTGACAGCCAGCCCTACAGTGCTGCTGAAGGATTCAGTGCAGGCTGCTGGCACAGTGCAGGACTGCTCCAACTGTGAAGAAACAGCCACTGCATGTGTGCCACAGCCCCACCCTGATCTCCAAGTGCAGAGCCTGCTTCTACACAGAGTGCTCACACGTAGAGCGGGAGCCCCGTGCATCAGATTGGACTCAATGCCTGCACTTGTGCAGCTGGGCCTGGGCCCCCAGCCTCTGCCTGAGAAGGGGCACGCCAGCAGCCAGCACTGATTTGACATGCTACCCAACCAAATCAGAGGCAACGCCAACCATTCGCACCTGGAACATGCAAGTGTGGCCTGCAGAGTACAGGCCCCAGCATGCCTTGGAGGAACACGCAGTCTTCACTAGCCACACCTCTGGCTCTGGGCTGCATTCAGCCCGCAGCCACCTGTGTGTCACATAGCCCCTCACCCCACCCTCTCACAGAGCTAATGTTAATTCCTACATCCTGGGAAGCAGAGCTCCTTCCAACATAGAAATTGGGCAGCGTTTTTAGGTACCTTAGGCAAAAAGCAAGAGGGTTTGTAATCCTCACAAGAAACCCCAATGACTCAGAAATAAGGAAGCTGATGCAATCAGTGACTTATGTCACTTATCTAACTACAGCACTGTCATTAAAACACCCCGTATTACCGACAGGAAATGCCCAGTTCAGATCCTCATAGAAACATTCTATCAATTCACCACTATCCTGAGGGGAAACTTCACCCTACACATTCCAACCACCACCTCTGCCCTGCCCTACAGGACAGGCTAACAGACTCTTTCAATCCAGATGCTCCACGCTTGAGAGTCTGGGCTGTGGGCCAGCACTAAGGTTCTCCCTGGCATTTGTAGAGTTTTCACATTGATATTGTCTTTAGCCAAGGTCACATTTCCTGCCTCTTCAGTGCTTTTCAGTGGCAATGCTATAGGTAGGCATGGTACATAAGGGTTATATGGCTATTTCAGCTTCCTTAACCCTGAATTAATTAAGTTTGCACCCAGGAATTGTCTAGTTTTTAAAAACCAAACCCACCCAAGAAGCAGGGAGTCTGACAGGCAGGAAAGCCTTTTCGTGCTCAGCACTGCTGGCCCAGTTCTTCCCTGAGCTGGTGCGGAGCCCAGGCAGGACAGACAAGGGGACCCACGTACCCCCCTAACCCTCAGAGGCTGCTCTAACTTGTGCCTTGGCTAGAACTGCCTTTTGCTGCCAGCAAGGCCCACTGAGTTAGCCGGGCAATGGAACACCCCAGCCACGTGCCCTCCTCCCCTGGGCTGCCCCTCTGCACTTGCCAGGGAGACCACCCTAAGCTGTAGGTACTGTCCTTGGGTGGGTGGGTGTGCGTGCGTGCGCGTGGTGGTGGTGGGGGAAGCTGGCTCACAGCTCCTTCACATCCCCTTGGTGCTGACCCAGCTGGAGCAAGCACACACTCTGCACTACACAGGGGGGGACACATTCTCTCTGCATGGCTAGTGGCTTGGTGCCCCAGGCAACTTGTGTGGGTGGGCACATGAAGACTGCTGTGGTGCCAGGCTCGAGTTCCGCCAGAGGCTTGCAAGTCTCAGAAAGCTGGTGCATCGCAGCAGCCCTGTATGTGCTTTGCTGTGGAATATTCTATCCACGGCTTGCGATCAATTTTGTATTCCTATGGCTGCTGCTGGGGCACAAACAGAAACATTTCTGACACAGGATCCAAACTGAAGGTTACGGTGAGTGACTGTGGTGAACATTAAGCTGGAGTGATCTGAAAGAAGAGCCAGACAGCAGATTTACAATGCAAACAAGGAGCCATTTGAACTACTAGACTAATAAAGAGATTTGTGTGTGACTTTCCAGACAAGTCAGTCTGCCCCTGCAAGAGACATGGTGATGAACCTGTAAGGACTGAGACCGACTTTCGGAATGAACAAAGGGACATAACCCTCCTGGAACCTCAACTATCACTGCCCCTCTAACAGAGCTACAGACCTTCCACATGCGTTTCCACCACCCAGAATCCTCCTTCTTCCCTCCTCTCTTGCCACCACCTCCTCCGCCATCTCCCCCATGACCAAGACCTTTTGGATCAGGGAGGCCTAGAGAAAAGAAGGGTGCATTAAGACAGACAATTAGCTTTGAAGAGAGCCCAATTTCCCCATCCCATTTACACACCGAACAGCCAGCCCATTTATTAAATAAGCCAGTCCTGTTTGGAGGGTCTAATTAAAAAATATTTAAAGAGAGGTCGATAGAGCAAGCGAGATAAAGCCAATTGTACTCAGAAACCCTACAGAGCAACGAGGATTTTATAGATCTGAACTGGGGTGGGCAGGACTAGAAGAGCAGAGAGTTGGGTGTCACAACAAGGATTGAATTCTCAGAGTAGTGGTGGTGGGGAAACATAATGACTGACGGTCATGGCTGTATTTTAGGCACACACATCCACACTGCAGCAATCGCTATCCAGCCCCTCACTAACACTCTCTCACTCCTGAGCATCTTTATAAAACCTAAGGACTAGCCCTGGAGGATTCGGGACTGTTTACCTTTAGTCTGGTGAACATCCTCTGCTGGGCCAGAACTTCTGCCATTCTTCTTAAAATACTTCTCAAAGCCTTAGAGAGAAAGTGGTTGTCTTTTGATTATTTAAAGGTACAGTGACACTGGACTGACTATGCAGCCAAAGAGCCCCTCTGTTTATAGGGGAAAGATTCTGGGCAAACCAGGAAGAGGCTAAACCAAAACCAAAAGGTAAGGGGAAATGATTTTGATAACAGCCTTTTGCACGGACCGCAGGGGGCAGATTAGTATCTGCAAGACTGGAGAGAAGAAGGTTACAATAGTCAATACCAGACATTATTAGAGCATGTAGCTTTACAGTTATTTACCGAAGAGCATTGTCCAAGAAAGAAAATCTCTGCTTCCAGGATCTAACTTGGACAGATTGCTCCAAGAGAAGGAAGAAACACCTGCTAGCAAGTATGTTCCTGCCTCTATTGAGGAAAGGTCCCTGCGCAGAGGAATGCCTTGCATTGCACTCTTTGAAAGTCTACAGACAAACATATCCTAATCTCTAGTGGGGGATCCCCCCATTCTCTGGCTCAAAGACTGGAATGCAGACTAAGCCACGAGAAGGACTCACTCAGCTCACGCTGGTTACCTTCGAATATCCCACTGCACAGGGGAGTTCTGGAGAAAAGATGCCCCAACGTTCAGGTTTTAACTTGGACTTCCTGAGGTGGGCTGAATCTGCCCGAGGTGATTCTGTGGCAATATAAATCAGGGCAGCAGGCAAGAGCCCTGCAACACAGCACTTATCAAAGGGTCATGAGCAGCTTGAATCTAGGCAGTTGCAGAAAGTGAGTTACAGTGAGGTTTGGGCCCTGCCCGAGTCTCCATGCGGATTTGTCTGGATTTATAGCCACACAAACTTCAGCTGTTACCTGAAACACACATTAAAAAGCCCACGCTCGAACAGAAGTGTGATTTTCAAGCTGATGATATCCCTTTAACATCACTAGGGGCTGTTATTATTAATGGGCCCAGGACCTGCCAAGGGATGTACGTTATTAAGTGTATTATGGTAGCACCTGGGAGCAACACTCATGGCCCAGGACCCCATGGTGCCAGATGAAGTACAAACACAGAACAAAAAAAAGTGGTCCCTGCCCCAAGGAGCTCAGCCAGATCTCTGCTCCCCATTGTTTCAGGTCTTCAATGACCCCTAGCCCTGCAGCAGCAGCAGCCACCCTCTGTGCGCAGCGCTGCTCTGCGATCCATCCCACTCGGTGCCTGCATTCGCTCTCTCCTTGTTTAAGGTCTACACGCCTCCGCCGCCCACAGCCCCGCTAGAAAGCCAGCCGAAGCAAGCGGCCCTACAAGCAGCCTTGTGCAGACACGTACCTTTGGGTGGCTCTGGGCAGAGCCACTGCCGAGCCGATGCGATGCGCCCTGCGCAGTCCTGCCGCGGGGTGCGGATCCCCTCGAGCCGCTAGAACAGGAAAGAGCAGCCACTGACACGCGACCGCACCGGCTCCCCTCGGCGCGATCAGAGCGCGCTGGGCTCCACCTACCTCAGCGCGGAAACCAGAGCAGCTCCGGGGCTGCTCTAGCTGAGGGCAGGAGCCACGAGCTACCTTCGGCCCCGCCTCCCCAGCGCTGCGCGGGGCTCCTCAGCCGGGCCTGACTCCGCGCCAGGCGCCGGCTCCGGCTCCGGCTCCGGCAGGGCCCAGCAGGCCTCTGCCTCGCGCCCGGGCAGCCAGGGGCCCTGGAGCCAGCGCCGACCCTGGGCGGCTCCGTGCGCAGCCGCAGAACTCGGAGCGGCGCAGAAGCCCGGGCTGGCCCCACCCCCCCAAGCAGCGTGCAAGGGGCGGGGCTTTCTCTCCGCTCGCGGCTGCGGCGGCCTCGTTCGAACAACCAGACCCCGCCCCCTGACTAGCGTTTATCTCCAGCAGTTGGGACATCTTAGCCGTCCCGAGCGCGCGCCGATGACATCATCAGGGCGACGGTTCGCCCCCTTGTAGCGGCATACGGAGCCGTGCGTTTTACGACAATGCCGGAAAAGAAACAGTCACCTCTCACCTGCCGGATCGGTGGTAGGTCCCTGCGCCCCGCCGGGGTGCGCGCCCAGCAGCCCCCTCGCCACAGGGCAGCGAGAGGCGGCACCAGAGTTCCCGACGCGAGCCGCTGAGCCATTCCCCACGGCTGTGCTGCGCCTTGACGCGCATGCGCAGAGTTCACTCCCGCGCAATCTGTATGCGCATGCGCCTTGCCCCTCGTCCTGGGCGGAAGTTCCTGACGCGAAGGGGCGGGACAGGAAAGGCGCCGCCGGGCTCCCAGCGAGACATTCCGGTTAGGGACGAGCGCTGGGCCTTTGGTTCCGGGCTGCCCAGGGCTCCGTGTTTCCCGTGACCCCCGCGGGCCCTGCCCAGAGCGGCCTCCTAGCGCAGGGGCAATAGGCGGTGGGGTCCAGTGTGGATACTCCCGCCCCATGTCTGCAGTGTGTGTGCGGGGCTGCAGCCCTGGAGACGGACCCCAGCTAGCGCCCCCCCCCCGGCTGCACTGCAGTGGGGTGGGGGCTGCAGCCCTGGAGACGGACCCCAACTAGCGCCCCCCCCCGGCTGCACTGCAGTGGGGTGGGGGCTGCAGCCCTGGAGACGGACCCCAGCTAGCGCCCCCCCCCATGGCTGCGCTGCAGTGGGGTGGGGGCTGCAGCCCTCGAGACTGACCCCAGCTTGCCCCCCCATGGCTGCACTGCAGTGGGGTGGGGGCTGCAGCCCTGGAGACTGACCCCAGCTTGCCCCCCCATGGCTGCACTGCAGTGGGGTGGGGGCTGCAGCCCTCGAGACTGACCCCAGCTAGCTCCCCCCATGGCTGCACTGCAGTGGGGTGGGGGCTGCAGCCCTCGAGACTGACCCCAGCTAGCTCCCCCCATGGCTGCACTGCAGTGGGGTGGGGGCTGCAGCCCTCGAGACTGACCCCAGCTAGCTCCCCCCATGGCTGCACTGCAGTGGGGTGGGGGCTGCAGCCCTCGAGACTGACCCCAGCTAGCTCCCCCCATGGCTGCACTGCAGTGGGGTGGGGGCTGCAGCCCTCGAGACAGACCCCAGCTAGCTCCCCCCATGGCTGCACTGCAGTGGGGTGAGGGTTGCAGCCCTGGAGACTGACTCCAGCTAGCTCCTACAGTGCTCCCAGGCTTCTCTGCAAAGGTATAGTGGGCCAAGAACTGAGCTTTCATTTCTACTACAACTTACAGTGTAGCTGCAGGGGCCTGGGCTCACCCCACCACTGCATCCCCAGGGTGGGCTTGTACTGGGTGGTAGGTCACCAAACCCAGCCAAGCTATTCCCCCATTGGTCCCGGTCTGGCCCAGGCCCAAGTGCGAAGCTCTGTTAATCTGTGTCCCAGCAAATGCTGAGGCAGGCTGTAGTCTTTAATTCATTAGCAACTGGACTTTCCTCCCCAGGCTTCAGTGCAACAGGTTCAGTAATGACAGACCCAGCAGCAGCAGGTAACCTGAGTGACCCATTTGGCCTGATCCCCACCGCCCCCTCCTTCAACAAACGAGCAATGACAACACTCCATTAAAATGATCAAATGCAGTGGTTTATTGAATCACTACCACTGTACCTTGGATTCCTGTGCTGCAATCCCCCATTCCTCCCGCTGGCTACTGCAACCACAGGGAAACTTCCTCAGAGGTTTTGTTTTTGTCATTCACCCTTTGCAAACTGAAAACTTTTGGTCCTGGTTCTGTCCTTTCTTGCTGTGCAGGTTAGAGGGCAGCTATGTCAGCTAAAGTTTTATTCTCATTATGAAGTGACCCCTTGACAGGAGGGCAGGCATGGCAAGCAATCAGACTGCCCTGTAAGTGGGTATGTTCACAATGGAGCTAGAAACATGCCTCCAATGCTGGACAGACAGACACATACTAGTTCTGCTTGAGCTACCTGCTGAAGATAGTAGTGTGGCATGGCCTAGCTCAGGGGTCGGCAACCTTTGGCACCCAGCCCGTCAGGGTAAGGTCGCTGGCAGGCCAGTTTGTCTATCTGGGGCGTCCACAGGCACGGAGCCCCACAGCTTCCATGGGCTGTGGTTCGCCATTGCCAGCCAAAGGGAGCTGTGGGAAGCAGTGGCTAGCACATCCGTCAGTCCACACCGCTTCCCACACACCCCCATCGGCTAGGAACTGCAAACAACAGCCTGTGGGAGCTCCATGCCTGCGGATGCTCCAGATAAACAAACCAGCCCGGCCCACTCGTGGCTTTATACTGATGGGCTGGGTGCCAAAGGTTGCCAGCCCAATGAGCTCAGAGCTGCAAGAAGGGCAGATGCGCTTGTCCTCATCTGGCCAGCCCATGCCACAACATTGGCCCGGTTATTTTTAGCCCAGTAGCTCAAGCAGAACCAGCTGTATCTAGGAGATAGCCACCTCCCCCTTCTTTTCCCTTCCAGATACAGGCAAGAATCATGCCGTCCGTTCTGTCTGTGGTATCTTTCCCATGGGTGGTTTATGCTACTCGAAGCAGTCCCAGAGTTACAGACTCCAAGGGTCTAGTAACAATACACCCACACAGACTGAATTATAGTGATCTGCCTGCAGCTCAGGTGCAACACAGCAGCTGCTGCAGTCACTCTTTCCAAGGTGCATTTAATAAAGGCCATAGACGAGCTGGGCTAGGTCCTAGACTGTCTCTCATCACAGGTGCAACAGCACTGGGTCTGATAAACACATGGCAGTCGGGTTATACACGATACCGCCTGGAAGGTGATGTTCTGAGAACAGGTGGGAATTGCACCCTTGCTCCGGGACTGCCCATCCTGCCGTAGGCTAGCACGTGTGGCCACACCTGTGGCATATGCTGCTTGTCAGACTTCTGCAAGCGTGTGGAACAGCAGGTTCAGCAAGTGCTCTTCCATGCCTAGGCAGGGATGTAAAACACGCTCACGCTGCTAGCCCTGCCCTCTGAACTGTGGGGAGGGGGCCGGGAGAACACTCTCTTCTTAAGACTTTGTTATTGCAAGATTAGGAACTAAACTTAAAAAAAACAACCACCTCAGCCCAGCTTCACAACGATCTCTCCCCTGCCATCTGAATCTCTCACCCGCACAGGCAAACAAAGTGTTTCTAGAATCCAAGAAAAAGATCCACCTGTAAGTCAGGGACTTAGAGGGTAAACAATGATTCTGTAGCAAGGTGTGTTATTTCTACTCAAATAGAGCCAACATACATGTCTGTACAGAAATTAAAGTGCTCATGCTAGTGTTCACGCATTGGTGCACACCCGCCCTGGCAGACTAGCCATTAAATGTAAAATCATTCGGAGAAGGTTGAAGCAGCAGCTCACTTTTTGAGGAGTATCCCAGACACATGGTGGTTCGTTTTAACTAAGAGACAAGGGCCAGTTTTCTCCAAGCGCTCGCCTCTGCTCAGAGCCCAGGACAGGGAGGTTTCAGCCTAGCAGGTGAAATTTATGAACACCCGAAAAGGGAGTTAGAGTTGAAGGGCCTGGGGCATGACAACCGCACCAAACCCTGAGTATCCAACACCTGCACTGTGAAGGGGAACCAGAGACTGAGTTCATACTAGTGTGACGTGGGAGGGTTTCAATGTGTAACAGTCCTAGGCGTGGGATGCGGTCGAGGGTAGGAGAAATTTCATCCCACAACTACCGAGAAAGAAATGAAATGAGCAAGTGAAAACTGAGCATGGGGGTTAACAGAAGCCCAGTAACAATCCCAGCGTTTGCTAACAGCAAACACCATGAGCCCAGCAGAGGCAGTTGGTAACTGGCAATAATGGCCCTCCCCACACTCCACTGGCTAAGGGGGTTAGGGTGCTCCCTTTGGCCCAGCTTGGTTCCCAGAGGGGTCTGACTGCTCACCCCTGTTCAGCAGAGGTGGGCTTTCCATTCCAACCCCCTGATTGGACTCCAGCTCTAAGCAAGAGCTCAGGGCCTCTGCTGGCTTCAGCCTGCCCTTACCACTGGGACTACAAGCAAGGACCTCATCCAAAGGGAGTGGAAATGGCCCAGCAGGGGAAATGCATCCTCTGGGAAATCAGGCGAGCGGGTTACAAACAGGTAGTGTGTGTTTCACTGGTTAGCCTTGGTGTTTCGTACACAGCCCTCCCCCCGGTGGTGCGAGAGCCTCACCCAGACCGGCTGGAGCGGAACCCACAAGAGGAAAAGTGATTAGAACAAAGCCTGCTAGTTCCCACTTCCCCCAGGGACAGGGAGGGAGGGAGGGGCTCAGCCCTGCACACCCTGCAGCCCTGCCCCCCCCCGTAGAAAAAGGAAGACTAAAGGGATTAGCGCTCATCCCGTAGCTCTCCCCCAGAGCTCCCTCACTGTCACTGCCCAAAGCCTGCACACCTCCCATGCTGGGCCCAGCAGCCTCGAGTCCTTGGTTCTGCCTGTTGAAAACACCCACATCTGCCCTGCACTGGGGAGGTGGGAATGCAGCATGGGGAGACGGACCCCAGCTAGCTCCTAGCCCCCCACCCTGTCTAGCCTAGTAGTAGCAGCAGCAGCAAGATGGAGGAGGCAAGAGGCAGCAGTGAGGGAGGGGTGGGCAGCCCTGGTACTCTCTTCCACCCAAACACCCTGTGTAAAGCAGTAGCCCCCCTCCCCCAGTGCATTTTTAAATTCCAGGCCGTACCACTCAAAGGAGGGCCGGGGTGTGTGTGTGTGTGGGGGAGAGCTGGTTTAAAGTTCAAGGCTCGAGGGGCCCATCCCACGTACTTTATGTAAAGGGATGACTCCGAACGTCTCCTGCCTTTCCTGCCCCTGACGAGGGGGAGTGGCAGTTGCACTGCAGGAGACACAGGCTGGCAGCGGGGTCACTGACATGCGTGTAAGCACTCTGAGCTCCTGCAGCAGTCAGTGTATGGAGCCAGCAGACTGCAAGCCCTGTGCTCCCAGTGCCGAGGAGAGATGCTGGCACTGCCAGGCTGGGCACAGAAATAAATAAAAGACTAAAGCAGCTAGACTCCAGCCTGAGGCCCTGGCCTCTGAACAGCACTGGAGGGTCCTGGGAAAGGCCCCAAACTCATTTCTGCAAGTGTCTCTCTCATTAAACAGCCAAAGAGGTGCTACCCGCATTCAAAGGGAGCTGAAGGGAGCCAGTACCAGCAACAAGCTCCAGCCTGCAGGCCATGGCATTCGTGTCCTCCTTCAGCAGAGGGCATGCCCACAGGGCTCAGGCTCCGGGGAGGCCAGTGAGATCAGCCTAGCGAGGCTGAGAACCGAGTGCGAACCATTCCACCAGCCCACACCGGTTTCCCCCAGCCTCTGAGCCTCACTCCTGCCCTGCAGAGCCCGTGGACAGGAAAGGGACATGCCAGCTCGATGGCCCAGCCCAGCCAGGGCTGAGTGCTGCCGGAGAGGATGGAGACATGATGTGCACACTTGTCTCCACGGGACCAGCCTGAGTCTCACACTCCACAGGCCCCTCGCCAGCTGGGCCACGGCCAGACACCTCCAGAGGAGGCTCCCTGGGCCCACCCCTGAAGCCAGCCCGGCCATTCAGAGGCCAGACCAACGCGGCCCTTTAGACACAAATGCACCAACCGGAGAGCACTGAGCAGCTGGCAGAGGGAGCGCTGTAACGCCAATGGAGACTGGCACGCCAGCCCATGCCAGGAGGCTTGCTGGGGCGCAGAGGCGGCATTAGAAAAGGACTTATCCAAAGGAGGGATTGGAGCCGTGATCAGCATGGGAGGAGAACACAGCAGCTCTTCCTTATCACAGCCACCTCCCTCCTCTCCCCACTCGGCCTGGGGCCAGCAAGTACCTGCAGCAGGGAACTCAGCACAGGCCAGGGGCAAACCACCTGCAAGTGGCAGAGCCCTGGAATGCCCCTGCTCCAGGCTGATCTCACGTCCCCCTTTGTCAGTGAGTCGGGGACACCAGGTCCCTCCTTTCCCCAGGGATTCCTGCACCGTCACCCCTGGTAACACCTGCCACAGCACGGGGCATGTGCCCTGCTTCATTGCACAGCTGCAAGGCAGAGCAGCAAGAGGCAGAGGCTGGCTGGGACAGTGAGAGACCCCCAGTAGCTCCTGCCACTCCATTATGCTCAGCCCCAGCCCAGGGAGTTCTCAGAGCTGGGTTCAGAATCTGCTGAGCTGGCTCCCAGCAACAGGCAGCATGCTGGGCTGGTTCCAGAGCAAAGCACTCGTTCGGGCCTGTACAGCACCCTGCTCCCTGGCCCAGGGTCCACCCCCAGTGGCAGCTAGTTCAGATCTTGCAGCCCCAATGCTGCAGCCGCCCCCTCTGGAATGCCCAGTTCTCGCCAATGTTCTTTGGTGCCCAGGTCTGAGGGGAGCTGGGGGACCCTAGGCCTGCTCCTCTGCACTGGGGCCTCGGAAGAGCGACTGCTTCCTCAGGCTGAGCCGGACACACCTGGGGCACGTGGTCGAGTTGTCATAGTAGCAGTCCCTGGAAGTGAGGAGCAGGAAGGTTACCCCCATCGGCCCTGCCATCAGGAGCGTGGGGCTCAGGCCAGCCCTGCAGCCTCACCAGGCACTCCTGCTGGCAAGGAGCTGCATGCCCCCCCCAATTCACAGCCAGTGCCCCCTCAGCTCTGGGAGCCACCCGCAGTGCTCTGCTCGCCCAGGGAAACGTGCAGTGTCCAAGCTACTGCCCAGCGCCGGGGGCGTGGCTGCAGCAGCCCAAGAGCCAGCAGACAGGTGCAGACCCACAGGAGAGGGCAGCATGCCAGGGAGCAAGCCAGCTCCTCCAGGCAGCCCAGTCCAGCCCCATCCTCCCCAGCCCCAGCACTGGAGAGGTCCAAGGTGCCACACTCAGGACCTACTTCACCCAACTGTGTGTGAACAGACTGGCCAGCCATGGCCACTGCTGAGCCGAGTGCAGGGGCAGCATCCCAGGCACTGCCCAGCAGAGAGCAGGATCTCAGCCAGCAGCTTCACCTCCCCAGGGGCCAGTGCCAGGTTATGCCAGGGGCAGGGGAAGCCTAGTGCTGGTTTCTTGCAATGCCACCTGAGGGCAACGTGGGGTCTGTCTCCGCGCCCAGCTAATTTCGCAGTCCTGCATATCTTGGGGCTCCCTCTGCCCAGAGATCTCCCTGCTCTCCCTGACTGGGGCCCATGCTCCCAGCCATGGCTGGCACAGAACGCCATGAGGGCTGACATGCGGCCCCAGGCTCCTCCCTACCCACCTGTGGAAGACAGCAGAGCAGTCTGTGCACACCGACGTGTGGCTGTCGAACGGAAATAGCACATCTCCTTCTTTGCAGAGCTCACACACAAAGCCCTTCGCCTGGCACCGCTGGAGACAAGCGTGAAGATTGCTGAGCCCTGTGCAGTGCATTCGCCCATCCCCACCAGTGCTGGGATCCAGGCCCACCCCCTGTGGAGCTGCTGGCTCCAGCAGATTGTGCACTGGGGTGTCAGAGCCCTGGGGCCCGACTGCTTCCAGGCGCTGCTCCCCCAGTCCCGTGTGTCCCATTCCCACCTCCGCTACCTGGGGGTTCAACAAATACATCAGGACAGTGGCAATGGCACCTCCCCACTCCCAGCCCGGACTCAAAGGAGAAATTCCTCCCACCACATGTCCCAGGGTTGTTACTGGGGGAGGGCGGGGCCTGGCCTGTTTGCTAGGGGAGGGGTTTAGACACAAGCGTTTGTCTAGCAATGAAGATACAGAAATTAGAGTCTTTGCAAACATCCAGGGAGGACAGGCTGGAATTGGGGATTGCGGCCCCTCCGAGAGCAGATCCCCACCCAGCCCCACCTCACAATCCAGCTTGATGTGCTTGGCGAAGAGGGTGTGGATCTCCGTTAAGGAGCAGCTGAGGCGCCCAGTCTGGATGTCAACCAGGTCCTGCAGCGAGTACATCTCGTCGTTCTCCACAAAGTGCTGCCGGTCCTGCAGCTGCAGGGGAAGAATCATCAGATGACGACGCTCCCCAGCCACCCGCCTGCCCCCACCCGCCAAGGGGCCTTCCCCAGCTGGGGCTCAGACAGGGAGCAGAATCCAATGAAGCCCTGGCCAAGAGCTCTCCACCTTACTCTGTGGCTGGTCCAACATCACACACTGGGGTTCAACATGCCTTTCCTCCCCGACCTGGGGCTCGACGCCAGCGGCCCAGGCAGCCCAACGAGTCTCCTGGGGTTCAGGGCAGGCAGGTGCAGGAGCTGAAGTTCCACCGAGGACACAGAGTGATTGGGATACAGGCCACCCAGACCATCGTCTGGACTAGCGACTGCCATTAGACCCAGCCACCTCTTCCTCAGCTGGGCTTGCCACAGCCGCCAGCATGTCCTGAACGCCTCCCTCGTCGTCCCCCTGCACGTGGCTCCTGTCCTGGAGGGTCCATGTAACCTGCTGCTGTGCACCGCCTCGGGGGGGGGGGGGAGGGTGTCACAGATCCCCATGCGGGAGCACACCAGAGAGGAGTCTCCACAGCAGCCACAGGCGCCAGAGGTTCGGGGCTGGGACAATCGCGCCCATGGATTCTGGGCTTGGCGCGTGTGACGCTGACCCCACAGCTCCCATACCCTCAGAGGACCATAGGGCAAAGCTGATCCCAGACAGGGATGGGTTAACGGATCTCACCCCCAACAGGTGGACAGTGCCATGCCCCTCAGGTGTCACCTTTTGGGCTGGAGCTGCCCAGGCATGGCCCGTCATTGGGCACCAACTGGGCAAAGGTGGAAGATCTGTAACCTCCCAGGGAGTGGCACAAATGGCTTCATGAGCTCAGGGGTTCAGCTCCCTCCCCATCCCAGCACACTCGCTCGCACACGGTCCCCGCACAGCAGCTCCTCCCCGTGCAGACACTCCCGCACCTGAAGCAGCAGACGAGCCTCCATGGCCTCTTTGCAGGTGATGAAGTAGGGCTTCATGAGCAGGATATCCTGGCGCAGCTTCTGCAGGGAGAGGGGGCAGGCGGGGCTCAGGGAATAGGGCCTGCCCAGCTAGCCCAGCATCCTGCCTGACAGCACCCAGACACCTCCCAGGGAAGCGCAAGGGCCCTGCAATAGCAGGTGTGGGATAATCTGCCCTCTGGCCCCATTGTCGAGGGGTGAGAAATCGGGTGGGCAAGTACAACTCTGTACAAGCACCAAGCAAAGGGGGCATGACTGGGAGCTGCTCCCAGCCCAGCCCAGAGCTGGAAGCCCCAGGGGACTCCCCCACACTGGGGGACGAACATGCTCACAAGCCAGTCTGGGGATGTGTCCCCAGCCCTTAGAACCAGGGGCACGAGTCCCAAGCAGAGCCCAGCCAAGCGGACGCAGGCACTTACCCGGATCTCCACCAGCTCCTCCACGTAGTTAAAGAGAAGGGGGTTGATTTCCCGCAGCTTGAGCACTGGCCGTGACACCATCAGGGCAAGGTAACGCATGCTGCAGCGGGAGACCTGGGCCCGGAGAACACAGAGCCCTGTGATTAACCAGGGGCAGGTGGCAGCACCACCCTGTGCCAGGGGCCCCTGCTGCCACCCCAGGGACAGCAGTGGGTGTAAACAGCACATGGTTCGTGGAGGGGCCCTGCAGGCCCACGTGATTAGCACAGAGCGGGTTGGGGGGCTGCTGGGCCCCTTCATGCTGACCAGCAGTTCTGCTAGCTAACGGACATGAGGGCCTGGGAGGGGGTCTGCAGCCCATTCCGGGAAGCGGGAGGGCCAGGGCCCTGCTGTGCTGACACATCTGAGAAAACCAGCCCAACTCCTGCGCTGTACACAGACTCCATCTCTCGCGGGTCACCGGGGAACCATCTCCTAGGGCTGGGCCCAGATTTAAATGAGCCTCTGCAGGCCCCAGGCTCACATCACAGGCCCCCACATGCAGACGGGAACTAGCTTTGCTCTCCGCCAGCCGGGGCTGAAGCAGACGCCACTGGCCAAAGGTGAAAGGTTCCGTGTCCCACCCCCCAGTCTGTGCCCTGACTTGACTCAGGGTAGCTGAGCCTCAGTGCCCCCTAGCATCACCTCCCGCCCTGCCCCTGGGGCCGCCCCGCCAGCCTGCTCACCTTGCGGGGTTCAAAGTCCCAGTTGTGGATGACGCGGGCTGGGATGATGGCCAGGTCGTTCCAGTGGCAGTTTCCGCAGTAGTACAGGCCGGTGTAGTCGCACTGCCTGGCCTCGCTGGGCACGCCCCCTGCATGGGACACAGGGCTGTCAGCCCCATCGTGCCAGGAACAGCCCCAGGGCCCCAGCCCTGCTAGGTCCCCTGTCCCAATCCCTCCCAGACCCAGCAGGGGTCTCTGCTCTCACCGCCAGGGCAATGCCTCCTGCTCCCCTTAGCTGTGAGACTGCAGAGTCTCCTAACACCAACTGAGTGCCAAGCCCTGGACTTGGGGAGGCTGGGCGAATGCCACTGGCCCTGTTCTGCCCTTGGGAGACTGAGGTTCGGAGAGGGGAAGTGACTCACCCATGAGTGCACAGTGAGCCAAGGCAGAGTCAGGACTAGACTCCACGTGTCCTGATGCCAAGGTCTTTGCCCATATCTCTGCTGTCATCTCCTTCCACTCCTGGTGCTCAGCCCATGCTCCCTTCACTCCATATACCCAGAGCAATCTCCAGCCACACCCCTGCAGAAGCCCCACCCCAGGGATGCCAAGAGTGGGCTGAGCACAGGCCTGGGAGCCAGGAACTCCCGAGATCTAATTCCAGCTGAGCCCCACTCCCTCCATGTTCTGTGCTCCAGCCTGCTCACACACACGCCAGGATGACCCCACTGATGTGTTGGCTGCGTGTGCCCAGGCCAGAGGGATCGCCCCCATCCCACTAACGGAGCTCTGCTTCAGCATGAGCGGGAAGGTCCCCAGGACGTGGGTTCCGGTCCCAGCACTCGCAGGCTGGTAATTGCAAGGGTTAATGGCTATCACCGGCCACACCTCAGCCCCAGCATCCTCTCCCGTGCGGGTGGCACTTACGGAGGGAGATGGGCGCCCGGCACTCTGCACAGCGGTAATCCTGGCTGTCCAGGCCTGTCTCGGGGCAGATGGTCAGCTCGTACTCGGCCTGGTGGCTGACCTTGGACCTCACGCAGGGCTTGGAGATGAGGTTCAGGCACTTGCTATGACAGCGATAGTAACACCCTGGGGAGGACAATGCACAGAGACGCAGGAGTCACCCGCCTGGCCCAGCCTTCCCCTGACTTCAGCCTGACCCGGCTGGGGAGCACCCAGGCCTCTTGCCAACACTCACACGAACTCAGAACTGGCCCAGCCCTATCCCGCATGGCGCGGAAAGGCTCAGAGCAGAGCGGGTGGCAGCGGAGAAGTGACTGGGACATTTATGCCATCAGGGGTCTGCAATCCTGTCTGTGCAGGACCCAGGTGACCAGCAGAGCCACCCACTCATCCCGACCCATCCCAGGGGCTCTGCCACCTCCCGTGTGCCCTGCAGCCCAGCCTGAGAGGGAAGCTTTGGCTGAGCTCCAGGGATCAGCCCCACCGGGAAGGAGAACAAGCCTTCGTCCTGCCCCAGGCTGGGGAGCAGGGAAGCACTGCCTTGGCAGGGCTGGCTGCTCACCTGTGCAGGTGTACCAGGTCTGAATCAGGCCCCAGATGATGGCGTTGCACTTGTCACACGTCTGCTTGACGCTCTTACTCTTCTCCTTGTAGAAGCGATGTTCCAGGAGCACCCGGATGTTGGGCTCGTCTTCGCTGGGGTCCTGCAGCACAGACAGATGGGTAGAGTGGGGCTGAGCCTGGGAGACATTCCCCTCCTTTGCACCGAAAGCCTGGCCACCACCACCTGTGAGCACCACTGCTAACACTCCGGAGTGGGGGCCCCACTCCCTGCCCAGGCTGCGGAACCTCAGAATCCTGCTCAGCGCTGACTGGGCCCTCATTGGCAAGTCAGCAGGAAGGCCCAGGCACCTGGCACAGAGCGGGGGATCCTGCCCTTTGCTACCTGGGTGGGCTGTTCTGTGCTCACACAGCTGAGGCCTCAGCTAGTAGAGCCACTAGCCGGCTGCAGCCACCACCCCATGCCCAGCCCCCGTGCCACACCTTCAGCTCCTGGAGTTTCAGGCGCAGATGGATGAGCCTCACCACAGCGTCTTTCTGCCTCTCCGAGTGCTCAGGGAGCTCCAGGATCACCTGCTTGCACTCCTCGATCGCCTGCCGCAGCTGCTGGATGTCTGAGGCCAGGAACAAGCCCTGCAGGCCAGAGATGGGCAACACCAGTGAGCAACGCTGCCCGTCCCCATCCCAGGCACAGAGACTTCCCAGAATGCCCCTGCTGGGCCAATCAATGCCTCACCACAGGTCCTCCAGTCGCTGCCAGCCCCAACCTTCACCAGCTGCCCCAGGAGTCACTTACCACAGCCCCTCCAGTCACTGCCAGCCCCAACCTTCACCAGCCGCCCCCGGGGTCACTCACCACAGCCCCTCCAGTCCCCCGCCAGCCCCAAAACCTTCTCCCAGCCGCCCCGGGCGTCACTCACCCAGCCCCTCCGTTCCCCCCCAGCCCCAACCTTCCCCGCCGCCCCGGAGTCACCACCACAGCCCCTCAATCGCTGGCCAGCCCCCACCCTTCAACAGCCGCCCGTGAGTCACTACCACAGCCCTCACTCACCACAGCGCCAACCTTCCCAGTCGCCCCGGGAGTCACTCACACAAGCCCCTATCCTACCAGGCCCAACCTCACCAGCCGCCCCCGGGGTCACTCACACAGCCCTCCAGTTCCCCGCCAGCCCCAACCTTCCCAAGTCCCGGTTCATCACACAGCCCTCCAATCGCTGCAGCCCAAACCTTTCACCAGCCGCCCCGGGGTCACTCACCACGAGCCCCTCCAATCGCTGCCAGCCCCAACCTTCACCCAGCGCGCCCCAGGGCTCACTCACCACAGCCCCTCCAGTCCCCCGCCAGCCCCAACCTTCACCAGCGCGCCCCGGGGTCACTCACCACAGGCCCCTCCTAATCGCTGCCAGCCCGCAGCTTCACCACGCCCCAGGTCATCACCACAGCCCTCCAGTCCCCGCCACCCCAATTCACCAGCCCCCCCGAGTCACTCAACCACAGCCCCTCCCAGTATCGCCCGCCAGCCCAACCTTCACCAGCCGCCCGGGAGTCACTCACACAGCCCCCCATCCTGCCACCCCACCTTCCCAGCCCGCCCCCGGTCCTCACCACAAGCCCTCCAGTCACCCGCCCCCCAGCTCACAGCCCCGAGGAGTCACTCACCACAGCCTCCAGTCCGCCCGCCAGGCCCCCAACCTCACCAGCGCGCCCAGGGTCACTCACCACAGCCCCTCCATCCCCCGCAGCCCCAACCTTCCCCAGCCGTCCCGGGAGTCACTCACCACAGCCCTCTCAGTTTGCTGCCAGCCCCACCTTCATCAGCCGCCCCCAGGGTCACTCACCACAGTCTCTCATTGCTTGCCAGCTCCCAAACACTTCACCAGCCGCCCCCGGGGTCACTCACCACCAGCCCCTCCCAGTCCCCCGCCAGCCCCAACCTCCACCAGCGCCCCGGGGAGTCACTCACCACAGCCCTCCAGTCCCCCGCACAGCCCAAACTTCCCCAGCCGCCCCCGGGGTCACTCACCACAGCCCCTCCAGTCCCCCGCCAGCCCCAACCTCCACCAGCCGCCCCGGGGTCACTCACCACAGCCCCTCCAGTCGCTGCCAGCCCCAACCTTCACCAGCCGCCCCGGGAGTCACTCACCACAGGGCGGGAGAAGTGGTCCTCTGCCAGCCCCAAGTCCATCATGCGCTCCGAGCACTGGAACCCGGGGTCCCCGTGGGACAGCCCCAGCAGTGAGTCTGCAACAAGCAGAGACATATGGAGAGGGAAGGGAGACACCCCCTCCCCACCACCACGACATGGTCTCAGCCCAGCTCCAGGCCAAGCGCCAGACTCATGCCCTGCAGAACATGGGCACCGGTGCCCGTGGAATCCCCTCAGCACTGAATGGTGAGGGGCACTGAGTGGGGGCAGCTCTGGGCACCAGGTCCGAGGAGCAGCAGCACTTAGCAACCCCTAACAGGAGCACACCCCAAATCCTGGGGACACAGGAGAGGTGTCACTCGAGGCCTGCCCCTGCACAGACCTTCCCAACTGAACACTTACAGCAGAACACGGGTGGGTCCCCTCCCGCACACAGCCATGCTCAGCACCCAGACATGCTGGGAAAGCGCTTTCCCATCTCACTTCGCAGCCTCCCTGCCCCAGAGAGAATGACCGGCTGCGGCAGGTGCAAGATCTGCCAATGCTCAGAACTTCACAGCTTCCATGCACAAGTCACCTGGCCACGCAGCCAGCAGGTGGACGAGCCGGGGTTAGAACCAGGAGTCCCTAGAGCCCAGGCTGCCTTTCTGGGAGTCTGCCCGGAGTGGAGAGGCCATATGGTCCACAACCCCCTTATGCTGGGGGAATCTAGTGTCCTCTCCCCACCCCTCCAGGGTGTGGGGAAAGCATCCCAGATAATGACACTTAGGTATCCGGCAGCCCAGGGACTGGGCAGGAAATTGGCTTGCAGGGACCCAGTGAGGGAGGACTGGGGTCAGAGGTTGTGGCCCTCAGCACCAGCCCCTGGTCACTGCATGCTCCCCTGCAGCAGGTAGACATGCGCCCCCCCAGCATGGGCGAGGGAACCCCACACTAACCTCGACAAGAAAGGTCGTCCCCAGCCTCCTGGTCATGCTGGCCTTGCCCCGGCTGCTTGTTGAAGGGGTTGAGGTGGGCCTGTCGGAACCGGACCAGCTTCTCATCACATTCCATAGAGGCCAACCTGCTGGATCACGCAGAGGTGAAGGGAGCAGCGCGCGCCAGAGCCAATGCCAGGGCACCTCACCTGCTCCAGCTGCTCACCCGTCTCTGCCGGCGACACTAGAGCAGGGGAACAGGCTAGAACTGGCAATGCCTGATCTTCCCCTCCCACAGCCCAGCCCGGCCCAGGCAGCTTCCACTTAAAACTGGAATCGATGGATCACTTTCCCCAGCCACTACTGAGCAGTATCACCCGCCGCTCACACGCTCTGCGGGGTTTGTGCTCCACAGCGGAGGAGGTAGAAAAACCAGTCTCTCCACCTGCCTGTGTCGCCAGAACAGCTTCCAGCCAAGTCAGCCAGACACCTGAGAGCCCGGCACGTGGCACCCCATCATTAGAGCACGCGCCCCAGCTCCGGCCAGCTGGAGTTACCACCACCACCAATGGCACTCTACAAACGTGTGCTGACAGTGCTTCCCATCCCAGCAGAAGAGCTCATTGTGCTAGACGCAGGACATACACCTAGCAAGGGCCTGCCCTGAGGAGCAGACAGACGTATTCACCCCCTTTTACAGGTGGGGAACTGAGGCACAGAGACGAAGTGACTGGGCCAGGGTCCCACAGGCCAAGAATTAAAACCCCACTCCCAAGTCCCAGTCCAGTGCTCTCCCCACACGGCCAGCCTTCCTCTGACGGCCAGGTGTACACTCCAAAGATTGATGTAGCTGGGTCGACCTCTCAGGGGGAAAAAATCCACCCCCTATGCGACAAAGCTAAGCCGAGCTAGGCCCTGGCGCAGAGAGTGCTGGGTTGACAGAAGAATTCTTCCATCCACCTAGCTCCTGCCTCTCAGGGAGGTGGATTGACCCTGCCGACAGCGGCTGGAGCAAGCATCTATGCTGCAGACTAGCCCTTAGTCACACAGAAAAACGCCACATTTCTAAAGAGAAGCGTCCTTGAGCATCTTCTCCTCAGGCAAGCACTGGCTTCTGGTGTTCTGGGAGGGTCTTAACCTAGCAATGCAATTACAATGGGACACAGCTGGGGAGTGCTGTTAACATCTCAGCGTGCTGCACAGACACAATGTGCAATCTCTCACCTCACCACTGCCACCCCCGAGACGTGTGAAAAATCCAGAGAGCTCCTTGCGTTACCTGCTGCACAGACATCACAGACATCAGGGCCCACCACCCCAGGGCCCTGCAAGCCCCAGATGGGATACAGTGCGCCCCTGCAAGGCAAACACACCAGTGGGGCTCAGCCCCATATTCCATCGCTACCTTTGGTGCCCCCCAGCCAGTTCTCTCTACTGGCTATCTCACGCAAAGCTTCCAGCTGCCTTGTCTTCAGGGTTTACCTCACATCAGCTCAGCCAAGCTACGTGCAGGGTCTTTGCGGCTAGTGAAGACAAGGCCGTGTGTAGGGAATGGCCAAGCGGACTCTGAGCGGCCCGCCTCATTCAGTACCAGACGCCCCACAGAGAGGTTCATGGTGAACAAATACAGAACAGTGCAGCTGCTACGCAGCCCCTGCATTACACTGCTCAGTCTGGTAGGGGGTGATTTGTACAGATACAGTCATAAGGGTAAACCCCTTGTGTGGGCTCAGTTCTACTACTGTAAGTGCTCACCAGGATAGCTACTCCCATACGAGAGGGGGAATAAGCTGTAACAGTATAAGCAGATTAGCAGCTGCACCGATTAACTCAACTGACATCGTTATGAGCGGTACAACTTTTGGGTTTCCGTTTGTCCTCGTGGCCAGAAACAGAAGAATGTGTGTTCCTGCCAAGGATTTTTTTCCTTCAAGAGGGCTGTCCAGCGTAGCTGTGGCTATTTCCCTACTGGTCTGTACTGAGCTGAGCACACTGCTGGCGCTACAATCTTAATAATGCTCTTTACCGAGTGAACTGTCTGACCATTCGACAACAATTCTAGAGTGATCAGCTTCACTTCCTAGTTCTCATGAATTAGCCTGATATCCAAAAGGGAAATTTAAATGCAGGAAAACTGCTTTCCCTAAAGTTATGTTGAAATAGCTGCTTAATTTCCAGAAACCATTTCTGATCCCATTTAATGAAGAGACACTGTTAGGATCAGTCTGGCCTCCAATTTCAATACTGTAAACAGAGACAGCCACACACAAGCTTTTCCCAAACCCATGACGCACACAGAAACACGTGTCTCCATTCAAAACTCCACAGTGAGCAGTTATTTTTTCAGAACCATTTCCCTGGCATCTGACATCCAAACAATTCAGCACCCAGACCCGAGGGAGACTGAGTTTCATTGTGCAATGCCAAAGATGAGCACAGAGGAAGCAGAACTTTGCTAAGGACAGGGATACATTATTTGCCTACTTCCACTTTCAAAAATCCACACTTCATTAACAGCAGGGGGAAGAAACTTGGTTTACAACAGGTGTGTTTTTAAGTTGCAATCCCACCCTAGTGACTAGGCAGCTCCATTCCAATTAATACAGTAGCTAGATTTAGGCTCCAAATAAAGCATTTTAGGCCTTTCAGTAGAAGGCTCTTGAAAAACATCAACAGTGGAGCCTAGAGCTAATTGTCACTCAAAGCCTAGTTGGTAAGCAGGGTGGGATTCAATGCTGTGCTGGGCTTTTTACTCACAGTGAATGTAGCTAGGTTTTGACAGTTTCCTGTGTGGGATTTTTGAAAGGATTGCTGTGCTGTTGTGACAAAATTGGAGCTGTGGTGCTATCCACACACCCAAATAAAACCACCACCAAGTTACTGCCCCTCCCTGCCTCCCACCTGCCCCCGGAGCTCCCACAGCCAGAGTGGAATGATAAACATGCTCAGTGCTTATATAGGGCAGGGGTGCGCAACCTTTCAGAAGTGCTGTGCCAAGTCTCCATTTATTCACTCTAATTTAAAGTTTCGTGTGCCAGTCATACATTTTAATATTTTTGGAAGATCTCTTTCTATAAGTATTTCTGGTGTTCTGAAAGGGTCTTAACCTAGCAACGCAATTACAATCGGACACAGCTCAGGAGTGCTGTTAACATCTTGATACAACATACAACAATAGTTTAGTTATATATTATAAAGTAAATAAGGTTTCAAAATGTTTAAGAAGCTTCATTTAAAATTAAATTAAAATGCAGAGCCCCCTGGACTGGTGGCCAGGACCCACGCAGTGTGAGTGCCACTGAAAATCAGCTCGCATGGCGCCATCAGCACCTGTTGCATAGGTTGCCTACCCCTGATATAGGGCTTCACAGCACAAGAACATTGCACCCACAGCAATAATGCTCTGCAGCTTGCCATGAGACAGGGCATTTTATAGATGGCAGACCAGAGAGGGGAAAGTGACTCACCAGGTGTCACCCAACCAGAGCTAGGGGCAGGATGCAGATTTCTACAGTGGCCTAGAAATACTGCAGAACCTGGTGAGGATGGGCACCGCAGAACCCCAGGACCCAGAGTGCTCAACCTGTGGCCCTCTGGGCCGGGGGCACAAGGCAGCACCTCCCATTCCCTGCTGCCTCTAGCCTGGGGGCAGGCGGCTGAGAAGGATGTCTGGGCCTGCGGCATTCGCCAGAAGCCCTCCCGGGCCCGTTTCTCGGAGTCGGGGGGAGGGCTGATCCCCAGGCTGTACTCAGGCGCCTCTTCCCGTCCCCACGCAGGAGAGTGACAAGTGGGCCTTGAACACACTGAAGGTCCCCAAACCTCCAAAGTGCCCCAGCCCCCCGGCAACCCCCCCGCCCCAGGCCAGCGGCACCCGGGACAGCAGCGACCGCTCCCGAGCGGTTCCAGGGTCGGGTTCGGCCCGAGCCGCCACAAGACCCCAGGTTTGGGGGGATGCAGCACTGGGGGGTGAAGGAGCTGGAGGCGAGCCCCATCCCCCAAACCCCGGCCGGGACGGGCAGGGGGCAACGCCCTGGGGACCCCGCCCGGGCACAGCCGGCTCCGCTGCCGGCGG